>NW_006408614.1:3399588-3501993 GCF_000296735.1 Chrysochloris asiatica | reverse complement strand
TAAGAGTCAAAAGTTGTGAACACTGCTGCACAGTATTTGCCATGCCTCTCTTTGTACCAATTTTGTTTCAAATTTAACTCCGACCCTTCACCAGAGGGTTTCCAATTCTCCCCAGGCACACAGCCTGGGATGGGAGGACACATGCTCATGCTGAAAGACAGGAGACTACATGGCATGAGGGCCATGGAAACCCCAGTACACCATCTCAAAAGTGGAACAGGATCATCAACTTGAGTGAGATTCGAAACCTAAATTTGGTATGCCAGACCATTTTGGGTTTCGGGATTTTCTAAGTTTATTTCCCTTTTATTCTGATTTAATAGCTTCAGAATCTATTAAGAAAGACAGACACTGGGGGCCACATGTGCACAGAAAATGGGAGTGGGGCCACATGTCTGGGGCACCAATAGTAGTGAAGTGAGGGTCCTCAGGGCACCAAAGCTGGGCCAGTCACCCAAGGATATGGCTCTTGGGGATAATCCAGAGATTTCATTTGTTACAAGTTCCCCTGGCCCCCCTGCACAAAGCCACAAGCATATCGGGCAGTGTTTCCTTCTGTTGGACCAAGGTTACCCTAACAACCGTACCAAGCCTTCCTGGGACACACTCTGCTCAACTCCAATTATACCCACACTGCTTCCCCAATGAAGCTCACCGGCTCCCTGAGCCCTCAGTAACTCCGCAGCAAACCCTCGAGGAACGCTAACCAGGCCACCAACATCCAATCCCATTACACCACAGGATAAGCAAATGCCTAATTCTTCTTATCTGCCTGACTGTAGTCGCAAATATCCTGCATGAGTTCAGAGTTCTTCCCTATCACACTAGCCCTGCCCTTGAGAAGACTCTGAATGTGGGTTTTCTTGTCCAAAGATGCCACTAGGTGGGCTCTGAAGCCAAGTTTGGACAGCACAGGATTGGGGGGCAAGGGGAGGGGGGGGCCACGGATGACCACAGAGTCAGGCTCCAGAGGCACCAGCTGCTATCTTGAGCAGTTTACACAGCCCCCCAGCATTCCACGCTGCAGAGACAAGAACAATCCCCAGCCAAGCACCAGGAGGACTGAAAGCAGGTCTACTGCCATCTGGCTGCCCTCACAAGTGTAGCTCCCTCCTCTCTGGCTTCCTGCAAGAAGACCCCTAGTGCCCCCCAGAGGGCAGCAGACACCTGCAGAGCACTGCGCTGCAAGCAGAGGCCCAGGACACAGGCTAGATAGACCCCCACCCTCAGTCTCACCATTCGTGCAGGGTCTTGACGATATTGTGGATGTCCTTCTTGCGGATGTCCCGGCCAATGCAGAAGTCCACTTCCAGCAGCTGGTTCCGCTGGTCCAGCTTGCCCTGGATGATGTCAGTGTAGACAGCCTCGATGATGAGATCCTCCAGCTCCCGCAGATTCCGCATCTCCAGGTCCTTCAGGAGCACGGAGTAGGGGATGCACTGTTGGCAAGGCAGATGGGGGTCACATACACTCTCAGGTAGCATGCAATCCACAGGTCTGCCCCACAGGCCACAGCTGCCTTGGGGCTGGAGAGAATCATTAGCATCTATGGCAGCACAAGATGGACACAGGAGCTGTGAGGGCTACGGAGAGCTAACCAATCCCTCACGGCATCTGAGAACGTGTTCTAAACCTCAACCAGACTTCAGCTCTGAGAGCCTGGAAATATTCAGAATTTCAAAACTCCTCATATGGAAGAAAAGGGAGCTGCTCCGGACATGCCACTATGCCACCACCTCCCAGAAGCCTGAAAGTCTGCATCAAATGGCAAATGGGTGCCAGCCTCCAACCCAAGCAGGCAAAGAACTGGCTGCTCTGCCCAGCAGAGGACAACCAGAGAGCATGCTGTCCAGCACAGCGCGTCTTCCCTCCACAGTGGCCCAGTCCACTGAGCAACGGCTGAATGGTGGCCTGCCTCAAGACACGGGTGTTGTTTGGAAGAGACATCCCTGTAAGCCTGGCCTCCTTGTCACTTGGCAAGATGCTTCTGCCACACAAGGCATCAGGGCATGCCAGGACTGAGACCGACTGAGTCACAGCGACTCCTGGCCGGACTTTTCCTGAACGCCAACAGTTAGTAAATAATTCCTTGCATTATGTGAAGTGTTATCTCTCTCCCTTTCTTTCTTTGCCAAGCAAATCATAAACACATACGATGAGACTTTACTGTGTGTTGCCACTGGGATGGGCTGGCTCGGGGTGAGGAAGACACCAGGTCAGGGATCGGGACTGTACCTTCATCCTCGAGGCCAGGCTCACGATGGTAAGGTGCTTCAACTTGTTCTGCTGAGCGATGCTCAGTTCTGGCAGGCTCTCCTTGTTGGCTGCTCAGTCCCACCCACCACAGAAATCAAGACACAAAAGGAAGTTAGTATAATTCTTTTGTGGAATGACTTCACAGACTCCCCACATCACATCTCCCTGATTTGCTGTGCTGACTTGGTGTTTATTCCCAGGGGGCACCTCCTGTCTTCTGTGGAGGGCTGTGTGCTTTAAGAGGGAGAGAGTGAGTCTCTCGGCACAGGGGGTTCTGTCTCACCAGGCAGCACACTAAATGATGCAGCATCTCCTCTTGCTTGGGCCTCTGCCATGTGCAATGCACTGTCTTATGTGGTTCAGGGGCATCAAGGGGGACTCAGCAGTTCTTGCAGGGCTGCACAAGTCTAGGTGCACTATCCACCTGAAATGGGCAACTTCCTGGTCCTGGGCTTGTCCCAGTTTTACATCAGGCATCTCAGCAGCTACAAAGGATCAGCAGGATTACCAGAAGAGAGGGGCAAACCACAAGGAGCAAGCAAGCAAGCCAGAAACAACAGCGCTCTCGCGAGGAGCTGACAGGGAGCAGGGCAGGCTTCATGGAGGAGATGGCGACTAAGAAGAGCCATGAAGGCTGAGCAAAATGGAATGGCCACCATCACAGCTACCACAGCTACCACGTATGGCAAGCTCTGCTGAGTGCCCATTCACACACAGACACACACAGCCAGTTAATCCTCACAACCCTACGAGGTTAAGATTCCAAATGTCCTCAAACCTTACCTAGAATTCTGAAGGTCACAAAACTGAATCTAAACTGATTTTGTCTTAAAGCACGGTGCCAAAATTCATCCAGCAGCAGTTTCCGACCTGCACTGCCGCAGGGTTTTGATGCCATTTGCTGTGAACATTCACTTGTTCTCCTGCCAAAGTGCAGCTGTCAGATTCCAGGTGCTGCCACAGCCCTCTGGGACAGCCGCACAAAAAGCCACATGCATCACATGAACCTTTTTCAAGCCCCCCAATTTTAAATTTGCAAACAGCTCGTAAGGAGTGCAGGCAGAGAACCTGTATTGTTACACTAGGAGTCCTAGTGGTGGAGTGGGTTAAGCATTCAGCTGGTAACTGCAGTGGTTCAAACCCCACTCCCCTCAGAACACCTAGGGAGCAGTTCCACTCTATCCTACTGGGTACCTAACAAGCCAGAATCGACCTGATGGCAGTGGGTGTTAGTACACAACTAAGGCACTGAAGTTGTGTGCCAAAGCACATACAACCAGTGGGAACGGAGCTAGGCCTTAAACATAAGCAGCCTGGTTCCGAGTCTACGCAATGCTGCCTCTGTCTTAAGTGAGGATGGAGAGACAGGTAGCACACACAGCACGGGGGGACACAGGCAAAGCTGAGAACCAATGTGGCATACCAGAAAGCTGTGCAGTCTGACAGCCTCAGGGGGAAGCAGAAACAACCAGGGGGAAAGAAGGGGAGTCAGGGAGAGAGGAGGGAAGGCCCTGAGTGTCAGCCATCACTGTACCACTAAAACAGATGCGGGAAGCCAGGAAAAGATCGTTTGGGAAGAAAGTAAGTTTGGGTAAGCACCTCATTCCTGATACTTAAGATTCAAATTTAAAACTCAGACGCCTGAAATGAGAATGAGCTGTCGATGGAACACAGAATGTTTAAAATGACCACAAAGACCAAAAAAAAAAAGGGTAAATGCTTATAAAAGAAGTGAAAAGGCCAAGATATAAAAATGCACACAAAGGCCGTTGCCACCATGTCTTCCAGGCCCAGCGTGACCGCCTTGCAGCGCCTGATGGAGCAGCTCAAGTTGCAGGCCAGTGTAGAGAGGATCAAGGTATCTCAAGCAGCTGCAGAGCTTCAACAGTACTGCATGCAGAATGCTTGCAAGGATGCCCTGCTGGTTGGTGTTCCAACTGGAAGCAACCCCTTTCGGGAGCCTAGATCCTGTGCTTTACTCTGAACACTATAGGGAAGAAGCTCACTAAGTAAGGAATGCCTTCAAGTATGAAGTGATGAATGACTGTCTCCAAGTTTCAAGAAACCATTTCTCTCTAGCCAAACAACTTTTAGGTATTTGAGACCTTTCTTGTGACCTGGTCTTATAACCAAAATTATATAGAAATTGATGGGGTTTTGCTCAAATAAGCAGACTAGGTAAAGGAGGAAAACTTGAAATAATAATAGCCTGTTCCTTTTGGTAACATGCTTTATACTTAAGACAAGCGAACATTTTCCACCAAACACACCAAAATATACCTTCCTTATAAAGGAATTATTGTTATTTCTGTACCTGGAATATCATGTACGTTTTGTTTACCAGATATTTACATTTTAAGAAGAAAAATCTTTTTGCTTATTAAAAAAAAATTGATATTTATAATTTGCCCCTAAGATTTTTGTACCTTAACAAAAATTTGTTTTCCTCATTTCTAAATGAAGATAAGCAAGTATAAGCAGTCTCCAGATTATAACTGAGTTCCATTCCTAAGTCGGATTTGTATTTAAATTGGAAGTTAGGTGTGGTTCATATCTAATGTCAGTTAGTCATAAGTCTTATTACATAGTATACCATTCTATGTATAAAAAGTATTAAAGAACACTTCCAGATACACTAAAACATGCTTAACATGTTTTATAAAAATATTTTGATGTACATCACAAAATGTGTCCATTTGTTATTATGATCCATTGTATGTACCTCAGAATTTTAATATATTAGGCTTTATGGGGATTGGTTTGTAATAATGGGTTGTATGTAAGTCAGATGCTCATAACCTGGAACTAACTGTATAAAATTTTGGGGAAGACTGGGCTTTAATAATGGATGCAGAATTTTTCTAAATGAGAATACAGTTTATTTTTAACCCTAATCATGGGAGCTGTTTCTTATCACACTTGTTTGGAAAGGTTTATGTTGTACTATATGTTAGGTTGCCCCATCTTGTGTATGAAACCAATTTGGCTATTGTCTTAAGTTCCTGTACTAATTTTTCATTACACTTAGAAAAATGCCACTTTATACCTTTGAAAATGTTTAAGATACGACCTATAGAACATTGCAAATGGTTAAATATGGTTTAAGTCTGTGAAAATATTACAACCTAAAAAAAAATTTTTTTTACTATCACAAGTGTTTTATTTTACTATAAGCCTCTGATTTGATTTGGGATACTTTATAAGGTTACTTTGTATTTGTAATAGTCTTTGAAGAGCTTGGAAATAACATTTTTGATTTAAAAAAACAAAAACAAAAAAACAACTGAAAATGCACCGAGTCACATGGCACCTACGTGAGAAGGTCTGAGGAGGGAAAAGATCAGCACCCCAGGACCTTCAGAGTGGCCAACTATGAGGGACTGCTTCCACTTTCTGATTTCCTCAGTTGTTGTTGTGAAGCACCATGGAGTGAGTTCCGACTCATCGTGAGGAGCGACTGGTGAGTCTGAATCAACGACTTTGCAGTCCAGTGCTTAGCCTACAGTGCCACACCAGGACGCCATTTCCCTCAACAGGGTGATATTACTTGGACAACATTTAAAGCATTTCAATCTGACATTTCACAAGAGTCCTAAGGGTGCTGTAAACAGCAGCCCTCCAAACTCTCATTTAGGAAACAAGCAGGGCTCTCTGTGGGGTCCTGGCGTGGTACTGTAAGAGAAACAAGGTCAGCAGTTCAAACTCACCAGCTGTACCTCAGGTCACTGTGAGCAAGAACTGACTTGACGGCACTCACCACCAACAACAAATATGTGGATGAAGATCTGTACCCGTGAAAACCCGACAGGACACTTCTACTCTGTGCCAGAGGGTCGCTGCTAGGAGTCGGAACTGACTCGATGGCAGTAGGTTAGAGGGGGAGGTGTATAAACATAGGCCCCACTTGACCCACCAAGAGGTAAAAGCTGACAAGGGACATTCACTACGAAGTCACCTCAGAGCCCGGTAAAGCTGAAGCAGCCAAGCCAAGCAGTACCCACCCCATGCTTCATATCCCAAACTCACAGCCACACTAACCAGCGTCCCAACTCACCTATGTAGTCGGGGTATGTCCCATAGGCAAACAAGTTCAGCAGCTGCAAATAAGCAGCATTGGCTCCTTCTGCCAGCTGCGGAGGAAACAAAAGTTCACCACAAACCAAGCTGCCTATCGATCACTGCAAGTGTTCACACTGAGGGTGGGGGCCACGTGCCGAAGATGCTGTGGCCGTATTTCCTCTATTGTATGATTAGTCAACCCCAGAGATTCCCTTCCAATTCTGACTGCGGAAAAAGTACGTAAGATGATTAAAACCCCAAAGTTCATTTTTCCTTCTCAGGAAGAAATGCTTGACATTTCATGCTCGACACAGGACACCCAAGTTTCCCACACACGTGCATAAAGCACTAAGCAATTCACATCTCCTCAGGATCCCGGTGCCAGTCAGCCATGGCTGGAGCGGCTGTCCACACACCAGCTTGGCAGGTACAGATCCAGCCACTCGCCAGCCAAACTGAGCAAAGCTGAGGTTTGGCTCCAAGTATCAAGAGACACATGTGGACTATGGTATCCGGGCTAGAGGAGCACAGCAGAAGGGGGCCACACAGGAGTCAGGATAGGACAAAGCACGAGGATCGCAGCATCCCCAGACAGAAGCTGTCATTACAGTTACTTACTCCTCCTTGATGCGGATGGCAAAGGTCCCTTGTCAAAGAAGTGCAACTGCTCCACCTGAAATTACTCTCGACTGCATCTTCCTTTTACTCACAGACACGCCCCTCTTAGTTCTCTCATTTACCAAACTCAGTGAAGTCTAGAGAGGGGTGTTCTGTGAACACCAACAGCAATACCATTTCATTTCAGCCCTCTGTTAAAAAAGGGGCTCCAAGAACTGCATCCTTAACTGCCAACCTGAAAGACAGCTAGTCCATGTAGGAAATAAACTACGGGCAGAGAAAAGATGATTTGCTAACCAGTCTACCTTCTCAGGCTACCAAGAACCTCCTGAATCAGAGCTGGAAGGGAGCTCATCAAGACCAGCAGACTCCAGCCACACCTTTCACACAGGTGACTACAAAACTAGGTGCGATGAAGTAACTTCTCAAGTAGAAACTCCAAAACCTCTCCCACTGGTCTCAACCAATACGGTCTGTCTGCCTAGAATTTTCATCCATCTCCTCTTAACCAATCTTCAGATACCAAACAACCACTTGGTCTATTTACTCAGGCTTTTCATGAACCTAAAGGAAACAAATCACCCCTTAGTCAGCTCTTCTGTTGAAAAAGGAACCTAATTCTAGGAAAGAACCGAATTCTTTTCATCTCTGGTCAATTACTTTTTTTTTTACTGAAAGTCTATAATGTGCCCGATGTAGGTTAAGCTCTGAGAACTTACAATCTAGTAGAGAAGACAAACCCTACATAACAATTTATAGTAAAAAACCACAAGTGCACAGTAGAGTTGAAAAGCATAGGTTGTTTTCCATCTCTTTGCTCTAGCTGGTCATTTCCAACAGCCCTTCTCCTGTTTTAAGGCACAATGACAAAAGTTGGATAGCCCAGGTCTTAACAGCAACAGCAAACTCAACACACAAACAAAGCAAAAAGGACTCCTTCCCAGCTTTTCATGCCATAACTTTGTAACACATCTACTTTAGCTCAAGGGAGCATGATGGCTCATTAGGATAAATACTAGATTGCAAACCACACGATTGGCGGTTCAAGCCCACCAGTCGCTATGAGGGAGAACAACAAGGCTTTCTGCTGCTACAAAGATTTACAGTCTCAAAATTCCTAGCCAGGGTCACTGTAAGTTGGAAACGACTCGACAGCAGCAAACAACACACTTCAATCCAACATTGCCCTCTTTCACTGGACAGTATCTTCCTGATTCAAGTCTAGCTGACTGCCAGTAGGCATCATTCCTGCTGCTCATGGGCAGGCCAATCTTCCTGACCTAGATTACTATGGCAGGGTTTGTGTCCCTCAGAATACCTGAAACCTCCTCTATTAAACAAGCATCAGGCCAAACGACTTTTATCAATTTCAATGTGATTTTTTTCTTCTATCTTTCTGATTGTTAGCAAGCCAATTTAATTCCACCCTACGTTCAGATGAAAATATTCACTAGAAGGATCCCTTTCCTGCCCTGTCCCCTCCTTTACCAGGGTCCACAATGCTGCCTCAACTGCAGTTCCTTGGATACTCGAAGAATCACAGAAAGACGTAGAGATGATAGAGCAAGTGTCTGGGAACAGCTTACCTCCTGCACATTGGTCAGCTCCAGCAGTTCTCCAAAGACATACACTCCAGGAGCCTCCAGGACTTGGCTTATGAGAGCGGTGAGGGCTGAGCCACTGGTGCCTTTGGCTAGTAGAATAAACTGTTCCAAGAGATTACTTGAGGGTTTCTGTTCACCTGCCATTCTCTGATCTTGATATCTGTCCAAAAGAAAAGTACCAGTCATTCCTCTTTTCTCTTTGCAATGCAGTTGGATGTTTATTTGCCATTGGAACCCATACCAGAAGAACTGAGGGTGCTCATAAAGAACAAAGAACTCCGAGTCAGACACAATGACCACTTTGATAGATGTCTGGGCATCAACCTGGACTTAACGGGAATCTTGTCCTCCTCAGGAGCCCTGAGGGTACAGTAGGTTGAGGGCTGGGCTGCTAAATGAAAGGTCGGTGCCCGTGATTGGAAACTACCAGCTGAGATGCAGGAGGAAGATGAGGCGCTCTGCTCTTGTATACAGATTTGTAGCCTTGGAAACCCTAGGAAGCAATTCTACTGTCTTAGAAGAGTTGGAAATCAACTCGACGGCAGTGGGTTTTGGGTTTTGTACTTGTTCCGAGGTTTGGGACACTCTTTGTAAAAGCCTCTCCAGTCCCATCTGCTAGAGGCAATACAGCTGATTCCTTACACCTGACCAGAACCCAAGCCCCAGGCAGGAGTTTATCAGTAGCCATTTTATATCCATCCCACTGATGAGACTCTTAGGGCTAACAAAAGAAGGTACTGTCCTATCCACAGCACAAAGGCAGTTACAGCTCCCATTTTGTAGTCCACATTAGAACTACAGTCAGTGACATACAAGGAAGCTGCAATGCCATTTTGTTGATCAGGGACAGGGTCCTTCAACCACAAACCGCACACAAGAAAGGTCTCCAGTCACTGAAGAAGTTAGTTCAGCATGAAAAAAGGAGAAAAATCACGTTGAAAGATAAGCAGCAACAGAGTTAAACTAGGAAGGTACATACTGTGTGACTCCATGAGGAAGCCCTGATACAGGGCCATTTCCTGATAATTGTCTTTTTACAAAACATGACTTCTGAACTTATGCTCATACAAAACTTCAGGAAAGCAATAAGAAGAGGATTTAGGAAACAGTGAAGATATCGTGTTACCCAAAAAGGTCCCTCAACTGTGTACCGTATCTATATGGTTACACACTGTATGAAGCGGCTTCAAAAAGTGGTGGGGAAATTCCAGTATCTTTTAAGTCCATTTTTCCATCAACATTTTGAAGCCCTCTTGTACACCTACTCTGTAGGCATCTGTATACGGTTAACCCCCCAAGAATGACACACACGGAAGCCAAAACCCACCGTCATGGAGTCGATTTCAACTCACAGTGACTCTATAGGACAGAGTAGAAATACTCCTTAAGGTTTCCAAGATGTCGATCTTTATGGGAGCAGACCACCTCCATCTGTCTCCAAAGGAGCAGCTGGTGAGTTTGAACAGCTGACCTTGCAGTTAGCTGCCCAATGCTTAAATCCACTGCAAATTAAGGACAGAGGGTGTAGCAGAGCGAAGCAGAGAATGATTCAAGGAAGGGTACTTTGGTGCATGAGAAACGAAGTTTTCCTGTGGAAACTGGCACAAAGAGCTGCACTTACAAAGTATTCGGGAAACAAGTGTTAGCTCACATAAGAAGGTCTTCCCAGCTACAGAGCCCTGATGTGGCACTGTCGGGTAAGAACTAGACGGCACGGCCAGCAGTTCAAACTCACCAGTCACTCCTCAGAAACCCTATACAGAATCAATATGAGTCAGAACTGACTCGACAGTACTAAAAAAAAAGGTTAAATAAACAACGACAACCAAGAACAGAAAAAGTGAGGTGCTGACAACCTCAAGGTCAGCAGTTCGAAACTACCTGCCCGGTCCGCGGGAGAAAGATGAGGCTTTTGCTCCCGTAAAGATTTACAGCCTATGCAGGGTCGCTGTGAGTCGGAACCGACTCCTCAGCACATCACCACCACCTCCAAGAAACAAAGGACTCCAAGAAGGGCAAGGTGGCTGTGGGTGTGTTTGGAGATGTTGGCTAAAAGGGGCAGGGAACCCACCCACCCCCGTTCCGAGTGGATAAGTGGGAGGAGACGGATGGCATGTGTCTACAGAGACCTGATAAAAGGGGCTAGTGTGGAGAGGAGACAACGATATAGACATAGTCTCAATTCTCCCCTCAAAATCTCGTTTAGGGTCAAACCCTGTGGGGGCAGGAAGATACCCGCTTTCTTCTGGAGGAGGAAGATCCGAGGCGGCGGCTACCGTCTGGACAGGAGGACTGCCGTCAGGGAAGGGCGCAATTCTAATGGGCAGGAGCAAGGCGTAGGGGCAGCCTTTGGGGAGTCGGGGAGCAAGCGCAGACGCGGCGCGTATGCTAGGGGGTCGCAGGCCGAACGGGACCTAACGCCGGCAGTGTGCTCCACGCTGGGCCGCGGGCGCGGAGTAAGAAGCCGCGGGGCGTGCTCCACCCGGCGGGGGCGGGGCGGCGTGCGAGGGCTTTCCCGGAGGCGAGCGCGAGGCTGGGCCGTCCGATCGAGACCGGCGCGCCGTCCTCTCGCCGGCCCCGTCCTCTCGCCGGCCCCTACCTGTCCACGCCGCTTCCCTGGCTTCTAAGTCGCTGGTTCGGCCTCCCGGCGCCTGCCCGCAGGTTGTCAAGCGTCCATGGTCGGCACGGCGTCCGGTGCCTTTCTGCCTCCGCCGACCCGTTGCCTATGCCGTTCCCCCCGGAAGCCTCCTCCCGCTGCACTAGAGTTCCGCCCCCACAATGTTCCCTCACTGCGATCTCAGTTTCAGGGATCGGACTTCTATAAGGAGTGGGTCCAGGGCAGGGCTGGAGTCCGGACTCCGGGTGGGAGGAAGATGGCAAAAGACCTAAAGAGAGGATTGCAGCTTACGTGCGCCTGAGCCCAACCATCGTGATTCGCATCCTGAGCCCGAAATCCACCCCCACTGGCTGTGCTTTTCCCTTCAGGTGTGCTCTATGGCCATTTTGGCCAACTTTGAGTTTGTACACATAATGACAACTACGATTTATGGAGCATTTTTTCCCCATGTGCCATATAATATTACTACTTTTAACAGTATTCCATGACCTGTAATATTTATCTAATTTTGCGGTGAGTTAATTAAGCCTCAAAGCCAAAAGCTCGTAAGTGTAAACGGTCACATTGGAACCTGGCTATCTGACGTCAGAGACCATAGTCTCAGAAACTGTTTTAAAATATGCAAAAGATGGGCTGAGCCAACAATGGCTGTATGAACACAAGGTCATTCATTTGGGAAGATAGCTAAATAATGTCATGCCATTAAACATTTTAAATGGTTCGTTTAAAGTATACATACACCACAGTCTTCCAGGTTTGGAAGATGAAGAAAAGGGGGGGGGGAGTGGGGGAGCAGGTAGGATTATGTGGGGCACATAAAGTTTCTCTGAATCCCTTCTAGATCCCTTGACAGATGCATACAATTTGGCGGAGGTGGTGGAAACTCCGAGGCCATACATTTTTACAGGAGCAGAAAATCGTATCTTTTCTCTTATGAAGCTGTTGGTGGATTTGAACTGCTGACTTTGCAGTTAGCAGTCCAACATGAAACCCACTACCTTAGGGTGCCTAAAAATGTAGTATTCACAGGGACCTGGAATCAGGGTGAGAACGGTAACTTCCAAGTAACAAACATTTTTGCCATCATGTTATTGTTGTTAGGTGTCGTCATGGAGTTGGTTCCAACTCATAGCAATCATCTAGGGTTGCCGTCCTAACAACCCTAAAGGACAGTATAACTGTTCCCTAGGGTTTCCAAGGCTGTAAATCGTTACAGAAGCAGACTGCCACGTCTTTCTCCCATGGAGGGCTGGTGGAGCAGCTGGCAGAGCAGCTGGCAGTTTCGAACCACTGACCTTTTAGTTAGCAGTCAGACACCCTGTAAAAACAGTAATTTAAAGCACATGCCCTTTTCTTGTTTCAAACCTTCATATAGGTTCCCTGCCAACTGCTGCAGAGACTGCCCAATAAGCCACAGTGAATGAAAATGTAGGTGGGTGCTATTTGTCCCATGGGTCACAGAGGAGTTAAAAATCATCACCAATGAGTTTTGGGAGCATAGAAGAGAATAAGTTGGGGGTGGGAAGAAATCTTCCAAGCAAAAAGTGAAAGGAAAATAAACATTTTCAGGCCAAGAAATGGTGGCCTCAGTCACAGAGTCTTGCCTTTTGCAGCATATATTGATGTTAAAAAACAAAACAAAACCTCAAAGTGGCTGGAAACACAGCTTAGGTATTAGAAATGAGAAATTCAGAGGCTGGGATCAGTCAGGTCGTGAAAGGTTTTGGAAGCAACATGCCAAGCTCTAGCTGCACAGGAAAATCTAAATATGACAAAATTCGTACCTTGGAGAAGATAGGCCTGTCAGAATGGCTACAGGCACCACAGGTGCAATGATAAGCATCTCCTACCTCTGCCTGGTGTAATATTGTAAGACTTCTGGTGTGGCACTATGGATCAGCACTGGACAGTGAACCACAAGGTCAGCATTTCAAGCCCACCAGGAAGCCCTACTATACAGGGTCACTGTGAGTCAGAACCTTAACAATAACAACAAATGACTTACTCATGCAAATACCTTTTTTAACAACATAAAAGACAACTTTATCTATGGACCTCACCAGAGAGAATACACAGAAATCAAATTGACGACATCTGTGGAAAGAGACAGTGGAAAAACTCCATATCATCAGTCAAAACAAGGCCAGGGACAGACTGTGGAACAGACCAGCAATTGCTCTTATGCAAGTTCAGGCTGAAACTGAAGAAAATGAAAACAAGTCAATGAGAGCCAAAATATGACCTTGAATATATTCCACCTAAATTTAAAGATCATCTCAATAACAGATTTGATGCACTAGATACTAATGACCAAAAACCAGAAAAGTTATGAGATGACATAAAGAACATTGTTGTTGTTGTTATGTCCCGTGGATTCGGTTCCGACTCATGGCGACCCTGTACAGGGTTTCCGAGGCTATAAATCTTTATGGGAGCAGAAAGTCTCATCTTTCTCCCATGGAACTGCTGGTAGTTTCAAACTACTGACTGTAAGGTTCTCAGCCTGATTCGTAACCACTACGCTACCAGAGCTCCTTTAAAGAACATTATACAGGAAGAAAGCAAAAGGTCATTAAGAAGGAAAGAAAGACCAAAATGGATGTCAGAAGAGACTCTGAAACTTGCTCTCCAGCATAGAGATGCTAAAGCAGATGGAAGAAATGAGGACGTACAAGAGCAAAACAGAAAACTTCAAAGGGCAGCTCGAGAAGAAAAAGTATTAGAATGAAACGTGCAAAGACCCAGAGTTAAACCAAAAAGGGAGAATATGCCCAGCATTTCTCAAGCTAAAAGAACTGAATAAAAAATTCAAACCTCGACTTGAAATATTGAAGGATGCAGAAATTATCAAGAGAACATGAAAGGAATATACAGAGTCACTGTACTAAAAAGAATTGCTCAGTGTTCAACCATGTCAAGAAGTAGCATATGATCAAGAGTCAATGGTACTAAAGGAAGAAGTCCAAGGTACTCTGAAGGCATTCGCAAAGAACAAGGCTCCAGGAATTAATTAAATACAAATTGAAATCTTTTAACAAACTGATGCAGCACAGGAAGCACTCACTCATCTATGCTGAGAAATTTTGAAGACAACGACCTGGCCAACTGATTGGAAGAGCTCCATATTTATGCCCATTCCAAAGAGAGGTGACCCAACAGAATGCAGAAATCATCAGACATTATCATTAATATCACATGGAAGTAAAATTTTGCTAAAGATAAATCAGTAACAACTGTGACAATACATTGGCAGACTATGGCCAGAGGTTAAGCAGGATTCAGTTGAGGGCATGGAATGAGGGATATCATTGCTGACTTCATAGATCTTGGCTGAATGCAGAGAATACCAAAAGTATTTACCTGTGTTTTATTTACTGTGTGGATCATGATAGATCATGACAAACTATGGATAACATTGCAAAGAACGGGTATGTCAGAACACTTAATTGTGTTCATGAGGGTTCTTGAACATAGGCAGTCATTTGAAAAGAACAAGGCGTGAGAAATAGCTTTTGGGGTGATCCATCTTCAGGATTAAGGGGAATCTTGGGGATAGCAGGCTGGCATAACAAAAGGGAGCTCAGAGGAGAGGAAGAGACTAATTTGACCAAATAGACTCTTAAAATAAGAATACACACATCAAGGAAATAGGGGAAGTTCATGGGGAGGGGGCTGAAACTAACTTTACATGAGAATGCTCCCAGTATGGACTAGTAGTCAAAATATGGGAAAGACTGTAAACTCCAAAACACCCAGTAAACTGGGGAAATGGAGGAGGGGCTTTTTCCAAGACAGGAGAATAAAACTGTTTTCAAGCCAGCCATGCCCTGTGTACTGGGTGCCTGATATTGCAAAATGAAATAAAGAAAACCTCTCTCTCTTTAAAATGAGTACATGTTGGACTACTTGAGCATTTGTCAGTATCGACAACATTTCTCACACAAGGGGACCAGTGTGTAATTGTTTACCAATTCAGTAATTGTTTAAAATCAGGAAAGGTTTGTGCCAGGGTTATATTCTTTCACTATATTTATTCAATCTGTTGTTTGTTAAGTGCTGTCGAGTCAGTCCCGACCCATAACAACCCTGTATAAGGTTTCCAAGAAGCAGTTAGTGAGCTTAAACTGCCTACCTTGCAGTACATACTGGCCTTGTAGTCCAGCGCATTAACCCACAGCACCACACAGGACTGCATTCAACCTGTATGCTGAGCAAATAATCCAAGAAAATGGATTATCTGAAGAAAAATGTGGCATCAAGATTGGAGGAAGACTCATTAACAACCTACAATATGCAGATGATACAACCTTGCTTGCTGAAAGTAAAGAGGCCTTAAAATACTTCCTGATAAAGATCAAAGACCACAGCCTTCAGTATGGGTTGCATCTCAATGTTAAGAAAATCAAAAAACCCTCACCAATGAACCAACAAAAAAAATCATGATAAATGGAAAAAAGATTGACATGTCAAAGACTTGATTTTGTTTGGATCCACTATCAATACTCATGGAAGCAGCAATCAAGAAATCAAACAATATATTGCATTTGGAAAATCTGCCAAAGACCTCTTTAAATGTTCATGGACTAGAGGGTACACACATGTAACATGGGTGACAGAACAGGCATTATACAACAAGAGGAGGGTAACAGAGGAAAGAGGAAGGTAGCAGGAAACATGGCGGGGCGGAGGTGGGGGGGGGAAGCAATAGTTAATGTGACTAGAGGTTGTAATAGGGTTCTGTGTCAACTTAACTAGGACAGGCTCTCCAGTGGTTTAGTAGTTAAGATGGGCTTATTCCCATGTGATGAAACCTAATACAGGCATAGTTAACTCTAGGATGAGTGGCTATGAGCAGCCAATCAATTGAAGGGATGATGCTTCCTTGGGGGTGTGGCCTGCTCCTAATATAATGGACACACGGGAAAGGTGCTCTCTCTCTTCAGGCGGGGACCTGCGACTGTAAAATTGTAAGTCATTTATTTAATAATAAACTTCTCTTTATATATAATATATATATATATATATTTCACTGGTTTTGCTTCTCTAGAAAACCCAGCCTATGAAATGTGGTACCGAGAATGGAGTTCTAAAGAAACAAAATCACAGGATGTGTTTTCTAAATTGGTTCTCAAGACTGACTGATTTTAAAGGCACTAATAGAAGGTGGCAGTTGAAACTACCAGCCGCTCCACAGGAGAAAGATGAGGCTTTCTGCTCCCATAAAGATTTACAGCCTCGGAAGCCCTGTACAGGGTCGCTATGAGTCAGAATTGACTCCACGGCACATAAAAACAACAACAATATAGGGTGGAGGCATATCTGACTTTATAGGACTAGGCCTTGGGCTGATTTTGAATTTAGTCCTGTTTCTCCCTTGTAGAGTCAGAGAAAGTCACACGTGGTCCCCACTTGGTTTAAGCAGTTGAATCAGGAGTCATCACAATGGCTCCAGACTCATGGAAGCATGAGATTTTATATGAAAAAGAACCAAGGGGCATGGAATAACATGCTTCAGCTGAGGTGAGAAAAGCTTCTGGAGTTGCCCAGAGGCCCATGGGCATAAGATTGAACTCACTGTTTTTTAAAGGTTTACGTGTTTGATTGGTTTCTCCTGCCTATTATGTAAAACAGATATGCATGTATTACAGAAATGAATTGGTTTTGATGATTACAGAGAGCCTGTGAGTCCGCCTTTAGCCTATACTTGTTTGGATTTGGTAAAAGGGAGTTAGAAATAGGTTTCTTGCTAAGCCTTAGGTGTAGTGCTCAAAGTTAATGCGCTGGACTGCAATGCGGTTTGAACCGCAAGTTAGTGGTTCAAGCTAACCAGTTGCTCCTTGGAAATCATATACAGTGTCACTAGGAGTCAGAACCAACTCAGTGGCACTTAACAACAGAGCCTTAGGTGGAATCCTAAGCCCCACCCAGATCCTTCAGAGTTGGGAAATACTGCATTTGAAAAGACATGTAAACCACCCAGAACTGCTGAGAGAACAGGAGATTCAGGATTGAAAGGAAGCAGGGGGGAAAAAAATCACTGTTTTTAAAAAGCTTGTTTCAAACAAGCTGTTTGTGTTGGAGACATCAAGGCAAGGAATGCCTGTGCCCATCAGAGAAAATCCCCTTCTAGGACTGACAGTTTAAGGGGACCTGTGAGCCATATGTTTGCTGGTGACCACCTGGGTCTACTTGTGAGCGGAATTGGTGAAAATGCAGCAACGAAGACAGGGCTTAGTTTGAACATGTTCTATTGACACTCACTGACCTTGAGATGTGAGAAAAAAAGAGGAAGGGCTCACTGGTCTGGAGTTTAGGGACTTATGTTAACTCCTGAGTCTATGGGCACTGACCTAGCTCCTGGAAGCTTTGGCTGAGAGTGAAAGAGCCAGCTGGTCTGAAGTGCAGGGAGGTGTGTGTGAACTCCCAGACTTGCAGCTGGTACCCATTTGACCTAGCTTGGATGGTTACAGCTGAGCTGTGACCAGAACCTGGCTAGGTAAAAAGAATTTGATACTGTGAGCCAAGTGTAAATTGCTACCTGGACTGAATTTTTCGTATGGATGGTTGTTGTTGTTGTTAGGTACCACTGAGTTAGTTCCAACTCATAGAGACCCTATGAACAATAGAGTGAAATAATGCCCAGTGCTGCACCAACCTCACAATCATTGCTACATGCAGCACATTGCTGCCACTGTGCCAATACATCTCATTGGGGGTCTTCCTCTTTTTCTCCGACCCTCCACTTTACCAAGCATTATGTTGGTCACCTCTCTTTGAATGAGCACAGATATGGATCTCTTTCAATTGACCAGGTAGTTGTCGTCCAAATTTCTTTGCATAGATGAGTGAGTGCCTTCAGTGCCACATCAGTTTCTTGAAAGATTTCCATTTGTATTCCATCAATTCCTGGTGCCTTGTTCTTTGCCAAAGTCTTCAATGTACCTTGGATCATTGGCTCTAGATCATATGGTATCTTTTGAAATTGTTGAAAATCGACCATTTCTTTTTGGTATGGTAATGATGGTGATTATGTTTCATGGAGTCGGTTCTGACTCATAGTGACCCCATATACAGTTTCCAAGTCTGTAAATCTTTATGGGAGTAGAATGCCTCGTCTTTCTTCTTGGTATACTGACACTGTATTCCTTCCATCTTTTTTTTTTTTAATGTTTGATTGTGAATTATATGATAGTTTACATGAGAGAACTTTAGTTTTACTTTCATTCCATTGTATATCATTTCATTGCCATGATTCCAATCCCCTCCATGCATCATCTTCCAACCAAAGGGCATATCCTAGAAACCCAACCCGTCCTCTACACTTACCCTTCCCTCCCCGCCCCCAGTCTTTGGTCCACAGTCTCTCTCCCTCTCTGGATCCAAAGTCCCCAGCTGCTTCATCCCTCCATGTGATCGTCTCTGTCTCCATCTCAGGCGTCCCTGCTTCTCTGGTAGGGTCCCGCTCTCTGCTCTTCTCTGTTGGTGGTCCCAGAGACCTTTTCTCCTAGACTGGAGAAATAATCACTCCCTTCCTTGCTACAAAACGTCTACCTTTGCATTTCCAACCCTCACAATCCGTCTTAATAACCATTATTCACTACAGTATCGCGAGTAACCCATCTGTATTTCATTTCATCAGCTCCACCTAGACAGATTGGATAGTACTCACTGGTGATTCAGCCTTCCTCCATGCCCCCTAGCTTTAGGTTCCCTCTTGAAAGCTTGTAAGCCAGTAACTTCTTGCCTTTATAGTCCCTCCCTCATTTGGGTATCCAATGTCCAAGTTGCCCATCTCTGTCTACTCTGTATAGAGAGGGTGGGAATGTTTCTTGCTGTAAGGATTTGTTGCCTCTTTTGAGTCACTGCATTCGTAGGTATAGGTCAAGTTCATCAGATTGAATCAGCTCAATCTTTCCCCCCCCCCCCTTTCTTCCTTCACCTGGTTGAGCTCTGATCATCCAGTCATCCGGTCCAGGTCACGTGGGTACCATCTGCAAGTGTGGGTGTTCTTGTGCACATGCCCTCTTTCCATCAGGTGGCAGCTCCATTCTCCACTTGAGTCCTCCGTGGCCACGTCACTGACTCTGGGCCCAGGAGTCCTCAGGTCTCCTCACACTGCTTGCCAACCAGGTCCCCAACCGGGTCCACAGAAGCCCACTGAATATTGTAAGGCTTAGCTCACCGCCATCTTCTTTTGATGCTTTCTGCATCATTCAATATTTTACCTATAGAATCCTTCAACGTTGCAAATCAAGGTTTGAATTTTTTCAATTCCCTCAGCTTGAGAAATGCTCAATGTGTTCTTCCCTGTTGGTTCTTTCACTCTGGGTCTTTGCACACTTCATTTAATATTTGACTTTGTCTTCTCATGCTTCCCTTTGAAATGTTCAATTCAGCTCTTGTACCTCTTCATTATTTCCATTTGCTTTAGTATCTCTATGCTGGAGAGCAAGTTTCAGAGTCTCTTCTGATATCCACTTTGGTCTTTTCCTTCTTTTTTGCCTTTTTAATGATCTTTTGCTTTCTTCCTGTCTGATGTTCTTTATGTCATCCCACAACTCTTCAGGTTTTTAGTCTTTGTCTAATGCATAAAATCTGTTCTTCAGATGATCTCTAAATTCAGGTGGGATATGTTCAAGGTCATATTTTGGCTCTTGAGGACTTGTTTTCATTTTCTTCAGCTTCAGCCTGAACTTTCATAAGAGCAATTGATGGTCTGTTCCACAGTCTGTCCCTGGCCTTGTTCTGACTGATGATATGGAACTTTCCCAATGTGTTTTTCCACAGATGTAGTAAATTTGATTTTTGTGTATTCCATCTGGTGAGGTCCATGTGTATAGTTGTCTTTTATGTTGTTTACAAAAGATACTTGCAATGAAGAATTCATTGGTCTTGCAAAATTCTATCACGTGGTCTCCAGCATCGATTTTTTCACCAAGGCCATATTTTCAAACTACTGATCTTTCCTCTTTGTTTCCAACCTTTGCATTCCAATCACCAGTAATTTATCAATACGTCTTGATTGCATGTTTGGTCAATTTTACACTAAAGAAGTTGGTAGAATTCTTCAGTCTCATCCTCATTGGCTTTAGTGGTTGGTCCGTAAATTTGACTAATAGTGTATTACCTGGGCTTCCTTTCAGATGAATGGATATTAGGCTCTCACAGACAGTGTTGTGCCTCCTGACAGATCTGGTTTTGTTCTTTTTGATGATGAATGCAATGCCATTCCTCTTCAATTGGTCATTCCCAGTATACCAAACCATGCAATTGTCAGATTCAAAAAGGCCAATATCAGTCCGTTTCAGCTCACTAATGTCTAGGATAATGGTGTGTATGAGTTCCATTTCATTTTGGCAATTTCCAATTTTCCTAGATTCATACTTTGTATATTCTATGTTCTGATTATGAATGGCTGTTTACAGCAGTTTCTCTTCATTTGAGTTGTGCCCCATCAGCAAATGAAGGTCCCACGGGCTTTACTCTATTCACGTCATTACAGTCCACTCTACTTTGAGGAAGTGGCTCTTGCCCAACTTGAGAGGTGCATCATCCATCCGGCATTATATCTGACAATATTCTGGTGCTTTTCATCATGTTTCCATATTTTGTCCTGACAGTGTTCCACTGCTGTTCATAAGGGTTTCAGTAACTTATGGATGCAGTTGCTCAAAATTCCAAGTGGAGTGATTCTTCAGATCAAGGAATGTGCTTGTCCCTTCAGTGTACTGGGCTGATTGTTGTAGTTGTTGTTGTTATTAAGTGCCGTCGAGTTGGTTCTGAACCATAGCGATCCTGTTCCGGGTTTCCAAGCAGTGGCTGCTGAGCTTGAACTGGTGACCTTGTGATTCAAACCGGCTTTGCAGCCCAGCAAATTAGCCCACAGCACCACACCAGAACTGGACTGATAGGGACAAGCAATTTAGACATTGGCCTGGTGTGACGCTGTGGATTAATGCGCTAGACTGCAAAATCAGTTTGAACCACAAGGTCAGCAGTTCAAGCTCACCAGCTGCTCTTTGAAAACCCTATAAAGAGTCACTACGGGTTGGAAGCAACTCGACTGCACATAAAAACAACAACATAAATGCATGAAGTGGCTGGCTTATAAGCTTTCATGGGTGTGCTTAATTTTAGAATATGGAAGATATGGTAGAATCCCCACTGACTATTTTTCCTGTTTCCAGATGGATCTTGTGAAAGGGGTTGGTGGGTGATGCTGATAGGATTCTATTATGTCAATTATGAGTAACTGTTAGTAGGATTAATTGTGATTGTCAAAACTAATTGTAGAAGATGTATAACTGAAAGGGGGGGGGGGACGGGGAACAAGTTAATCTTTCATTTCAAGAACAGAGGATCCCAGGACCAGCAAGAAGAAAGAATGGAGCATGGGATCTCTGCAGAAAAGCAGCATCAGCAGAAGCGGTGCCATGGAAAGACAGAGCAACTACAGACTCTAGACCCATGGACTGAATAAGACTCTGCAGAATGGGCCCTTTGGACCTTTAAATGAATATATATTTTACATTTTGTTTTCTATGTGTGCATCAAATATTTTTGCTTTGTTTATTTGTGGCATATAAGATGTAGATGGGGCCAGCATGCTTTCAGTTGTATGTGTCTTAATTATATCATGTTAGGTGCCAAGTATGACTTTACAGTTTTATCTATTTAGAGATTATGCATATCTTTTATAGGTGTCAAGTTGACAAGGGTCAACTGTAAGAGTTAGGGTTCTGTATTAACTTGACTAGAGCAAAGATGTCAGTCTGAGAACTGACTCAAGCCATGATATTTTCAGTAGCCTCATATGCATGTGAAAGTTGGATCATGAATAAGGAAAACCATAGAAGAATTGATGCATTTGAGTTGTGGTGTTGGAGGAGAATATTAAAAGTACCATGGATTTCCAGAAGAACAAATCAATCTGTGTTGGGAGAAATACAGCCAGAATGCTCCTTAAAAGCCAAGATGGCAAGACTTCATCTCTCCTACTTCAGATATATTATCAGGAGAAACCAACCCTTGGAGAAGAACATCATGCTTGGTTAAGTGGAGAGGCAGTGAAAAAGAGGAAGACCCCCCAACAAGATGGACTGACAGACACAGTGGAAACAGCAATGGGCTCAAGTGTAACAATGATGGTGACGATGGTGTAGGACCAGGCACTGTTTTGTTCTGTTCTGCAGAGGGTCACTATGAGTCAGAACCAACTCAACAGTACCTAGCAACAACATCATTTCTGCATAAGCCCATGGACACTGTAGGATAACACTAGACTGGTAACCTCAAGGTCAGCAGTTCAAACCCACCAGCCACTCTCAGAAACCCGATACAGGATTGCTATAAGTCAGAACCAACTCAATGGCACACAGCAACAACATCTGCCTGGGGAGAAGGGATTTGGGACAGGAGTCTTGGGGAACAGGAATCTTGAATTGAGTGAGCAAGCAAATCACAAAGACTTTAAACCAGGTGAAGGCAGTTTCACTTTATCTTAAGGGCATTAGGAACCACTTTTAGGCTGTGAAGTTCGGGCAAGGCATGAACAAGTGGTGTTTTAGAAATGGTCACTCTACTTGCTATAGAGAATGGATTAGATGTCAATAAGGGAAGGTAGAGAGCCTGGGAGGTGACTGATATATCCCAGATAAGAGATTGTGAGATTTTGAACAAAGACAGTGGCAATTGGGGGTGGAAAAAGAACACTGCTGGGGACCTTTCAGCCATCAGATGTCTAAGACTTCATTGCCAGTTGAATATAGAGAAAAGGATGTCATCCAGGATTCTGCCTTGGCCGGTGTCTTAGGCTGGGTTTTCTAAAGAAGTAAAAACCAATAAAACATATATAACAAAAAATGCACTGATGCTATATACATTTCACAAATGAACAAATAGACAAAGTAAAAATATTCTTACATACACAAAACAAAAAATATATATTCATTTAAATATCCAAAGGGCACACTCTGCAAGCCCTGTACACATAGCCTTACTCAGTCCAGGGGTGTAGACCTGCCACCACCTCTGACACTGGTTCTGCTGTCGCCACTTTTCTAGATGAGGATCTTACGCTCTACTCATCCTCTTCCCTTATTAATGGTCCTGGGATAGTCTGTTCCTGCCTGTGAGATGGCTCCTTTTAAACTTAAGCTGGATGGCAAAACTAACCTTAGAGTCTATAGTTTTTACAATCACAATTAATCCTACTAACAACTACTCACAATTGAAATGACAAAATCCCATCAGCATTATCCCCTAACCTCTTTCACCAGACCAATTTGGAAAAGACAAAAAGTATTCAGTGGGGATTCTCCCTTGCTCCCTCATTCTAAGGCTAAGCACACCCATGAAAGCTTGTGAGCCAGTCACTTCATGCCTTTATAGCCACCACATTTTTTATAGCCAGTTTTAAAATGATCCATTCCTATCAACCCATTGAACCATAAGCTTGGTGGTTCAAACCTACCAGCTGCTCCTTGAAAACCCTGTATAAGGTCACTATGGCATGTAACAACAACAATCAACCCATTACTATGAGGAGGCAAGCATGTTCCTTAATCTGAAAAATGGAACATCTAAACTCAGCCCATATCTTCATTGCTGCATTTTACCCACTTCTGCTAACAAGTAGACCCAGGTGGTCACCTGTGAACATCCTAACTGGGGCTCACTGACTCCCTTTAACTTTCAGTCCTAGAAGGGAGTTTTCTCTGATAAGCCAACTTTTCTTACCTTGCTATCTCCAAGGCAAATAACTTGCTTGAAATTCAAAAAGCCAAACAGTCCACTTTTTTTTTTTTTTTGCCTGCAGGTCAATGCAAACACATCATTGTTAAGTGCTGCCGAGTTGATTCCAACTCATAGTGACCCTGTACAGTGTTGTCAAGGAGCAACTTGTGAGTTTGAACCATGGACCTTGTGGTTTGCAGTCCAGTGCTTATCCTACAGCGCCACACCAGGAGTCCCAGTCATACACATAAACCTTTTAAAAGCATTCAAGTTCAATTTTTTTTTCACCCTTGGACTAACCCCATTTACATGCATATGGTCTTGAGCCTCTGGCAAGGTAGATCCAGTAGGCCTTGGCTCCCTGTCAGCCATCTTGTTTAACTAGCATGACATCTACTCCAGGCAATTCCACAAGCTGCTTTCCTCCCCTCAGCTGAAGCATTTTCTCTCTTATATTCCTTTAAGCCATTGTTTAAGTGCCTTCGAGTCAGTTTCAACTCATAGCGACCCTGTATAGGGTTTCCAAAGAGCAGCTGGTGAATTTGAACTGCTGGTAAATTTGAACTGCCAACCTTGAGGTTCAAACCGACCTTGCTGTCCAGTGCATGAACCCACAGCATTTTTTGTTGTTAGTGCCATCAAGTCATTACCGACTCATAGTGACTTTATGCACAGCAGAACAAAACACTGCCTGATCCTGGGCCAACCTCACTACTGTTGCCACGCTTGAGTCCATCGATGCTGCCACTTGGCCAATCCATCTTGTTCTGGGTCTTCCTCTTTTTCTCTGACCTTACCAAGCATGATATTCTTCTCCAGTGACTGGTCCCTCCTGACAATATGTCCGAAGTATGACCTCCAAGGAACACTCTGGCTGCACTTCTTCCAAAACGGATCTATTTCCCCTAAGAACTTGATTGAACCTCAGCATAGTGATCCTGCTTGGTCACCTTAAAGCAGGTGGTGGGCTGGCAACATCTTGCATATGGGGTCCCCAGCCGATCTGCTCCCTCCCTGCCTTCCTCAGATGGCAGCTGTTTATGCTGGACTTGTGGCCAGAGACAGGTAAGGACCACATGGAACCTCAGCAACCTAAGACAGAGCCATTGCCATGCTGCAATGAGTTTCAATGACTGGTAAGACTGAGGAATTCGCACTGACCGCCTAAGACAGGCAGCGTCCCTTAAACAAACAATAAATAAGGGGGAATCTGATGCAGACCATGCAGACCCGGTCAGGAGGTCAAGACCTTGTGGGCCCAAGCGTTGTTGACCGTCCAAACTATAGGCTCTGAGGATCAGACTTTAGCTACCTAGTAGACATAGCAAACTGTCCCTCATCTGATTATTCAGTAATGCTTGTTAGTAATCTCATACATGAGCCCTGGATATCCACAGACAAATGTAAAAACCTTCCCTAAAAGCCGAGACTATAAATTCCAAAAAGGCAAGTTCCCCACTCCCACCCCCCCAAAAAAAATGCTAAAGAGGATAGAGAGAAACACTGTTAACTGATATATGGAGGGGATAATAATCAATGTACTGAAACAAGCTATATGAATGGTTGAATGTGAAGCTGATGATGTGCCCTGTAAACTTTCACTCAATCCAAAATAAAAACATTTAAAAACAAACAAACAAACAAAAAAACATGAAACAAAACGGATCTATTGGTTCTTTTGGCAGCTCATGGCACTTTCAGTATTCTCCAAAGTATGAATTCTTCTACAGTCTTTCTTATTCACTGTCCAGCTTTCACATGCATATGAGGTTATTGAAAATACCATGGCTTGGATCAGGCACACCTTAGTCTTCAAGCTCTTCAACACATTAAAAAGGTTTTGTGCAGCATAATGCATGACAGAATTCTGCAAAGTCAATGATTTGTTCATTTCAAATACCTTCTTTAGACAGCATAAGAGATGATTATATACATCACCAGATGTAATACATAGAAATCAAATTGACTACATCTGCGGAAAGAGACAATGGAAAAGCTCCATATCATCAGTCAAAAGAAGGCCAGGGCAGACTGTGGAACAGACCATCAATTACTCATGAAAATTCAAACTGAAGCTGAAGAAAATCAAAACAAGTCCATGAGAGCCAAAATATGACAGCACTTTTACAGGTAACAAAATTTAAACTAACCATCTAAAGATCAAAAGTTTCACTTCCCATGACTCTTGGTTCTTATCTTACAAAACCACATGCGTCCATGAGTCTGGAGCCATTGCAAGGAATCCTGTTCCTAACACTACATGTAAAAACCATTTTGGACCATGTCTGACTTTCTTTGACTTCACAAGGGGAAAGAGACTCAAACTCAAAATCAGCCCAAGGCTGATTCCTATGAAATGGAGGTAAGACCTGCCTCCACCCTAGAACCTTCCTTACTCATGGAGGCAGAGATGTTACTGCCTTTAAAATGAGTCAGACTTGAAAACCAATTTAGAAAACTCATCCTTGTGATTGTTTCTCTAGAACCCTACCGTCTCAGTACCACATGTCTTAGGCGGGGCTTTCCAGAAAAATAAAATCCAGTGAAACTTTTTTTTGGAGTCCTGATGTGGTGCTGTAGGACTGGACTGCTAACCACAAGGTTGGTGGTTCAAACTCACAAGCTGCTCCTTGGAAACCCTACAGGGTCACTATGAGTCAGAAGTGACTATGTTGGTGTTAAGTGCCATCAAGTCAGATCTGACTCATAGCGACCCTGTGTAGGGTTTCTGAGGAGCAGCTGGGGCGGGGGGGTTGAACTTACATGTCAAACAGGCCTTGAGGTGTCAAGTGCTTACATCAGATACAGTGCAGGGTACTGCACTGGACTGCAAGGTCGGTATGAACTACAAAATCAGCAGTTTAAACCTATCAGCCGCTCCTTGGAAACCCTATGAGTCGGAACTGACTCAACAGCACTTAACAAGGGGCACAAGTAGAGTCAGAGAGGCTGGATAACTCAACAGCTTGGGAATGATGGACACATCAGAACAACAACTGACAGGAGAGAACTAGAGCGACCTGAAGACAGATGCACAGAGACAGGAACTGAAAGAACCACACTCAAAATTTAACGGGGTCCTCTCTGAATTATGAAAATACAATTGGTTATGTTTTTAAATTTTTTATTTTTATTTTTATTTTTTTTTACTTTTTCCAAAAATTTCTATTACAGTTTTACTTTGGTCAACACAATTCTTTAAAATTGCAAGTATCTTCCCTGAGGATTATCAGCTATTCACATCTGCAGTGTGAATTATTCAACACAGATCACCTTTAACTTCTCAGAGGACTAGCTACAGAGACCAGCTGAGAATTATTTAAGGTGGTTGTTTTTTGTGGGTTTTTTAACACATGAGGGTGAGCTAAAGGGGAATTTGGGCATTTGATGTGTTTCTGAGGCCATGGCTGGATGCCGTTGGAAATTAGTTCTTATAGACAGAACTTGTCCAAAATGAGCCTTTCTATGGGGATATAAGGAAGGGGTGGGGCGGCACAGAATCTTGACGTGAACTCTGCTCTGCTCCTAAATGTTCATCTAATAGGGGAGGAAGTTAAGGTTACACACCCTCAGGGTTTTGCTATATAGGACAGGCTGGGATGGCTGTCAGCAGTATATAGTCAACTGACTTATAAGGTCCCCTGTGTATAAAGAGAACCTCTACAAATAACATCCCTATTTCCCCAGTAACTGGGACACAGTGGTCTTACCCCCTTGCTCCTGGGCCTGTGTCTATTGATGTGGAATGACAAGTTGAGACCCTGGCGAAGCATACGGCAGGCATGGAATTAAATGAGACCTGCCAGACTCTAGCTTGGTTGTCAGCTGAGACAGAGCAGATGCCTTAAGGTAGTGTTACTGAACGGCATGGCTCTGGACACTCTCACAGCTGCTCAGGGGGAAACCTGCACTCTCCTTCATCCCGAATGTTGTGTATGTTGTTAAGTCCGACCCAAGGCAAAGCTGTATAGTGTTTCTGAGGAGCAGCTAGTGAGCTTGAACTGCCAACCTTGCAGCTCAAACCAACTTGGCAGCAGTTCAGCTCATGAACGCGCAGTGCCACACCAGGACTCCAAATGCTGTGTATAGATAACCTGGTTATTACCTCAACATCGCGATGGCTTTGCAACGAACGCAGGGCCACATTTCTACAATTCAAGAGTTGTCTACTAACCCCGTTTCTAACTGAACTGGCTCTCTGTCCACAATGTGGTGATATATATTTCTATCAGTTATGGGAATATTATGTTTAGGAATGGTATTTTGTTGTAGTATATATTGTTGCTGTGGCCTTTTGTTACAATTCTCCAATGCCCTGACCCGCGAGATTGTGTGGAAGACTGGAGATAAGATTATAAGGACCCATTTAGGGGCTTTGGAATCCTGGTGTGGCACTGGGGTTAATGCGCTGGACTACAAAGTCATTTGAATTGGCAAGGTCAGCAGTTCAAGCTCACCAGTTGCTCCTCAGAAACTCCATACAGGGTCACTATGGGTCGGAACTGACTCGACAGTACTTAACAACAAGGGACACTGGGCCCCACCAAGGTCACATCAAACCCTGTCTTCTGTCTCTTTCCCCTGCTAGCTAGGAAAGACTAACCCTCCTCTAGGTATGGATACCAAAACTTCTTGTTTTTCTGGTTTAGTTACATATTTGCTAGGAGGGAGCATGATTGCCCCTTCTTCCCAAAACTGAATTGCCCTTGTTGTTAAGTGCATCATCCTTGAATTGGTGAGCCTTTAAGTCTTTGCAGAAGCAGAAAGCCTCCTCTTTCTCCTGTGACGCTCGAACCATGGACCTTGTGGTTCACAGTCCAGTGCTTATCATATGGAACTATCACGCTCCCCCCTTATGCTGTGATACACCATAGTATAAACAGGCCCTGGCCCCAGCTCCTTGCATAGTCAAACTTCATGATCTAGTTGGCTGTCATTGGACACAGCTGTGTTTGGCTCTTTGTAGATAAATTCCCTTGTCAGTAAACCATCTCGTTTATTCTCTTTTCTGTGATAAACTCATGTCTGTCGGAATGAGTTCTAATCATTTTTTTCGGTCTCTGGCACCTACGTACTCAGAAGCTGAGTCTGACACCCAACAGCTGGATGCTTGAAATGAATCCTTCATTGGATTCTTGAGTAGGATGAGGAAGGGGGTTAGCCATGCCTTTCCTCCCTTATGCTCCAGTAAACTCACTTCCAAACCCACTGCCTTCAACTCACAGCGATCCCATAAGTGGAGCAGATGTGCCCCATAGGGTTTCCAAGGCTGTGGTCTCTATGGTAGCAGACTGCCTCATCTTTCTCCTACAAGGAGCGTCTGGTGGGTTCAAACTGCTGACCTTTCATTTAGCAGCCGAGCACTTAGCCATTGTGCCACCAGACCCCTTCCTGTAAATAGAAGCTATTACTAAGCACCTTCTAAGGAGGAAGGGAGGGAAGTCACATGTGCAGACCACAGGCTTTTGTTTGGATGGGTGGGAGACTATGCAGGAGCTGTCCTGGTCCTTCTCCTCAGCCTACTCAGTGCTTAGTGTCCCTACATACCCAAGCCCATGATCCTCCAGTAGAGTCTGACTCATCGGTAGACACAGTAGAGCTGACCCCAAAGTGTTTCCAAAGTTTTTAAATCTTCACAGCAGCAAACTTCACAGAAGCATCACATCTTTCTCCTGCAGAACAACCAGTGGGTTCAAATGCCATCCTTCCCATTAGTCGTCTAGTGCTTTAACCACTGCACCACCAGATAGAACTATTTAAGGTCTCAGAAGAATACAGCTTCCCTCCTAGCACTCAAAGTTCATTCCACAGTGCCTCTGCGTCCCCCGGAATGATGTCCAGATTCCAAGGCCGAAGTTAAAACCCTTGGAGGTAGGCCCCTTCCAGCTTTGCCCCCAGCCACCCCATCCAGTCCAACTCCAAGCTTTCCATGCCCAGCACCCCTACAATTTCCCTCCCTGAAACCAGGGTGTATGCTTCATTCAGCTCATCTCCCATTTGCAACATTCTTCTCACATGTTAAGTGCTTTTGATTCTGACCCATAGCAACCCTGTACAGGGTTTCTGAGGAGCGGCTGGTGATCCTGAACCGCCTATCTTGTGGTTCAAACTGACTATGCAGACCAGCACATTAATCCACCACGCCACACTAAGATTCCTCTTCTCACATAGTTGCCTATTAAAATCTTACCAACCCTGTCAGCAAAAAAATGCCTTAAGCAGGATGCAAAAAGCAGCATTGTAAAAGAAGCCACGGAATGGAAGAAAAACTGGTTGTTCTTCAAAATACTAAAAATAGAACTACCATATGACCTAGCAATTCCACTTCTAGGTTTATGCCCCAAAGACTCCAAAGCAGAGACTCACTCAAATAGAGACTTGTCCCCCAATGTTCAGTGCAGCACTATTCACTAGAGCTGAAATGTGGAAGCAACTGAAATGCCCATCAACAGAAAAACGGATAAGCAAGTATGGAGCTTTGGTAGCGTAGTGGTTATGAGTCGGGCTGCTAACCTCAAGGTTAGCAGTTCAAAACCACCAGCTGCTCTGTGGGAGAAAGATAAGGTATTCTGCTCTCATAAAGATTTACAGCCTCGGAAACCCTATGACTCAGGGTCACTATGAGTCGGAACCGACTCCACAGCACACAACCACTAGCCACCACCTCACTATGGATGGAGCTGGATGACATTATGGTGAATGATATAAACCAATCACAAAGGGACAAACATTATATAATCTCATATAAAAAGAGAAGGAAAAGTCATTGTGCAGACACCAAAGTTGGGTGGTTACCAATTCAAAGATGTCGTTGAAATGTACATGTACAAACTGTTGAACTGGTGTATGTTACATACTACACTACATTAAAATCAAGAATCTCTGTTAATCAAAAGACACTATTCAGCGAGTGGAAAGATAAGCCAGAGACTTGAAGGATGATGCAGCAAAACCTGTGAAAGCCAGAATTTGTGTAAGGTGAAAGTTGGACAGTGAATAAGGAAAGGAAGGCAGTAGAAGAATTGATGCATTTGAGTGATGGTGTTGGAGAATACTGAAAGTACATGGACTGCCAAAACAACCAACAGATCTCTGTTAGAAGAAGTACAGCCAGAATGCTCCTTGGAAGACAGGATGACCAGACAGAATCTCTCATACTTTGGACCTGTTGTCAGGAGGGACCAGCCCCCTCAGAGAAGGATATCATGTTTGGTAAAGTGGAGGATCCCAGAAAAAGAAGACGACCTTTAATGAGATGGATTAGTACAGTGGCAGCAGCAAGCACTCAGGCTTAGCAAGGAGTCCACTGGGGTTGGCATGGGACCAGGCAGTGTTTTGTTCTGTTGTGCGTAAGGTCGCTATGAGTCGGTGTTGACTTGATGGTACCTAACAATAACAGTGGAATAAACCTGTTGCTGTGGAGTCAATTCTGACACCCAGCAACCTTACAGGACAAGAGTAGAACTGCCCCCAGGGTCCTCAGGATTAAGATCTTTACAGAAGCAAACTGCAACATCTTTCAACAAGGGTTTGAGCCACCAATCTTTCAGTGCACTGCCAAACACTTAACTGCTGTGCCACCTGGGTTTGCACACAATAAAACACTACTCAGCAATAAAAGCAAAAAACTGCTGCTACACAGAACATGGATGATCTCACAGAAATATTGATGAACCAAACAAAAAAGCGACTAGAAAACTGCATGCAGTATGGTTAAGTTTCAATGATATTCATTGCCAGAATACTTCATCTAACTCTATACTGATAGAGGCCCAGGCCCAAATAGTACTTCATCTAACTTCTATCAGTAGTACTGGGAAGATAAAGTACTATTGGTAGGATCCCAAGGGACACTGGAAATGGTTTATATTTTTATATTGGATGGTGGTATCACAGGTGTATATTTAAGATAATTTAAAAAAAAACATTTTTTTAAATAGAAGAAAATCCTATCCATTCTTCAAGTTCAAATGCCACTCCTCCATAAAGTTTTACCATCAAGACCCTGTAGCATGAAGTTTTACCATCGAGACCCCTGTGGCATTCTGATATATCTTTTATGCCATTTATCAAGCTCCCCTGGAATCTCTGGTGACTCCTTATTTGCCAATGTAGATGATTAGCTTCCTGGCTGGAGGGTTTGAATTGCCTACCTTTCGGTTAGCAGTCCATTGCTTATCCTACAGCACCACCAAGACTCCTTTTTGTTCAATGTTAAGTGTCATCAAGTTGTTTCTGACTCACAGCTACCGTCTAGGGTTTCCGAGGAGCAATTAGTGAGCTTGAATCACCAACCTCAAACCAATTTGCGGTCTAGCGCATTGACCCACGCAGGACTTGCAGTGGTGGTGGTGGTGGTGGTTATGTGCCGTGGAGTAGGTTCCCATAGGGTTTCCGAGGCTGTAAATCTTTACCAGAGCAGAAACCCTCATCTTTCTCCTGCAGAACAGCTGGCAGTTTTGAATTGCTGACCTTGAGATTACCAGCCAGATTCATAACCACTACACTACCAGAGCTCCTCAGGATTTAAGAGTTGTTTCTGTTCTTGTTAAGCACTGTCGAGTCAATTCTAACCCATAGCGACCCTGTATAGGGTTCCCAAGGAGCAACTGGTGAGCTTGAACCACCGACCTTGCAGTTCAAACAACTTTGCATTCCGATGCATTAGCCCACAGCGCCACACCAGGACTTACAGTTTAGTGTCTGACAATTAAAGGAAGCTGAAAACATGTTTGCTGAATTACATGGAAGAAAAAACTGGGTTGGTGCCAGATGAGTGAGAAAGGGAAGAGGAAGAGGAAGGCAAACCTAGAAAAGGAGATAAGAGGTCTCCGAGGAAACCTTGACATACAGGGCAATTTTATCTAGTTCCTGACACCAGATTAAATGTCACTTTGACAAAGAACAAATCAGAACTCCAAGTCTCACCTAGGCTGAAGATATATACACATTCGAATCCTTCACTTTTAGGAAACCCACTAAATAAATGCTTACCTAACCTTGGAGGGTGTTTCAACCCTGCGCGTCGAGAGAGGAAGGGCTAGTTCTAACTCTGACATTGACCTGTGGTCAATTTCTGGGCCTCTGTTTACTCATATGTAAAAACGGGTTGGATTCCCCCATTTTCTAAAGTCCCTTCCTGCGTTGCTATTCTGAGTTTAAAGTCCACATATCTTCCAGTCCAGTGCAGGAATATACTAGAATACCCTTGCAAACCCTGTCAAAAGCGCCCCCAGACCAACTAACAAGCACGATTTGAAGGAGTCATTTTGTTAGTCTCTTTAGTGGTTAAATCAGTGTTTTTGTTTGTTGTTGCCATCTTACCATGATTTGTGGGAGAATGCTGAGTTCCGTGTAAACAGAAGTTAGCTCTCTGTGGGTTGTCATCTTCATTTCAAGGTGAAGAGGGTCTCCCTGCTTGGTCACAAGTCTCCGGATTCAAAAACCAGGGAGACTTGCGGACTGGTTGACGAATTTGTGCATACTGCGCGGCACGCTGGAGTCTTAAGTTACTGAACAGAGTATAAGGAATGCTAGGGTTTGTAGTCTCTGTTGCATGTCGGGGTCGGTGGTTCTCCGAGTGCGCCCGTGGACTGCCGGGAAATGTAGTCATGGTCACATCACATAGTGCAACTCGCTGTCACCTCAGAGCTCCAGTGTGCCCAGCCGCGGGAGTGGGTCCCTTGAGTCTCTGTAGTTCTGAAGCCACCCCTCCGCTGGGACAAACTCCAGGCAACAACACCTAGTGAAAATTTTGTCCTAAGGGACTTCCCAGGGAGGGCCCTACCCACTGACGCTCCCCATCCCCCTGCGAAGCCGCTGAGTATTTGTATTGGCTGAACAGAATGCCAGTCGCCGAGATGGGTTGTCGATTGGCTACGGGGCGGACGCTCAGAGGCTAGAGGGAAGGAGAAGGGATAAGGAGCGGGAGCTGTAGAGAGGGAGAGGCCGGTCCAGGTCTGGCCGCTGCTGCTGCTTGCCGGAGGTCTCCAGGCCGGGCTGCGGCTCCGTCCTCGGCTCCTCGGCACCATCTGCGAGGCTCCGCTGGGAAAGCGTGTGAGAGCTGGGACAGCGGCCGCAGCATCATGTCAGCCAAGGACGAGCGGGCCAGAGAGATCCTGAGGGGCTTCAAACTGTATCCGCCCGGGAGCGGGGCAGGGCGGGGCCGGGAGGACTGGGAGCCTGCTGCTCTGTGAGGAGACCCGTGGGGCCGGGGGTGCCGAGTCGGGTGGGCACCTGAGGTGAAGGGCGGCGGGATGGGAGCTGGAGGCTGGAGAGGGGCGTTCTGCGGGAGGAAGGGGACGTTGACAGGAACCTGGGGGTGGAGGCAGGGGGGGGCCCCAGGAATTGGCCCAGGATAGGCGCCGGGTATTGCAAACCAGTGTCAGGGAGGCCCTCTGGGCTCCAAGCTGCAGCTGGGACCCCAAGCCAGCCAGGGACTGCAGCCCTCCAGGAGGAGCGCGGTGGACTCCCGCGAAGCCCCCAGAACCTGGTTGGCGGGAAGCCCATGGGGGGGGGGGGGAGCACAGGGAAAGTGACTTGGAGCGAGTGACCTTGTGTGGGACAAATGCGAAAAACTCTCCGAGCCCCCGAGCCCCCGTGCCCTGCCCGCCTCGTCCCCCAACTTCCCTGCCTCACTTGTGGCTTCTTCCAGGGCCAGAGGAGAGGGCGGTGGGGCAGGAGAGGCCCCAGGTCCACCTGAGCTTCCCTCCTGGCTTTTGAGGCATGGGGTGGTCACTGCTTCTCCCCCGCAGGTTTTCCGTTTGCTTTCCCGAAAAAATGAGGAGCCTGAACAGTGTGGACACTACCTTGACGTGCTTTGGGTATGCCCTGGGACCCCTAGCCAAGGTCTCATCTGAGCTTGCCAGTGTGTTGGTGTGTTCGGGCAACGCTTACAGATGGTGGAGCTGTCCAGCAACGACTGGACACCCTGGGGCACATAGGCCTGGTGTGATGCCCCTTTTGCCACCTTCTCTCATGTATGCAGTAAGGGAGCTTTGTGTCTTCATGGCGGGTTAATCAGTAACCGTAGGCTGCAGATGGAAAAGAAGTGCATTCTTGGGTGTTCCTGTTGGACAGTTTCCTGTTGCCTGTAGATTTCTTACTTCCAATCCCTGACCAGTCTTGAATGCCTCTCTCATTGCAAATGTAGAGTCTACAGTTCAGGGCTCCATGTACCCCACCCGCACCCTCTTGGAGTTGTAGTCAAGTGCTGTCCTCTGTGAGCTGTCTGCTGGGTTTCTTAAAGCCTACTTCCCCCCAGCAAATAATGGCTGCATCATAATCAGAAAATAAGCAGATAGGAGTTTTTAAGACACAAAATGGGGGGAAAGGTCAGGATGTTTTGAATGTACAAATGGCAGGCATTCTTTTAAATGGACACTGACCGGTTTGTTTGTTTGTTTGTTTTAAACTGACTGCTATATCGCTTTTGCATCCTGCCATTCATGCTAAACTTTCAGTACTTTTAAATAGTGACTTTTAGTTTAGACTTTTTATATATAGCTCCATGTACCTTTCTCTGCACAATGAAGCCCATGAAGCAGATAAAGGATGATTACAGTGTTAGAAAAGTGCTGATGTGGATTTCATTTTTCCCCTTAAGGAATTTGTATTGTCTTTTGGCATGTGTGCTGTGGTGCAGCGGATTAAGCTTTGGGCTGCTAACTCTTAGGGCAGTGGTTCAAACTCACCAGCCACTCTGCAGGAGAATGATGAGGCTGTCTGTTCCCATAAAGATTTACAGTCTCGGAAACCCTATGGAGCAGTTCTGCTTTGTCCTGTGGGGTCACTCTGACTTTACTTTGGGGATTGGTAGACAGTATACTGGAGGCTCTAGAAAGTGGAGAGATTTCAGAAGCAAAACTTTTGTCTGATTGGAATCAACGTATTGGTATAAACAAGAAAGGGCCTTTTTTTCTTTTTTAAACTTTGTAAATGGTGTGAAGGTTTCTCGAAGATCATCAGTTTTATACTCAACAGATTATATACTTTGTTTCATCTCAATGATTTGCATTCCCCTCCATGTAACAAGACTTTTCCCACTTCCTCCTTATGGTTCTTATTTCTATTTCACCCTGCTTCCCATCCCTTCTCAATTTTGTCTTTAGGTAAATGTTGCCCTTTTGATCTTGAATGATTGACAATATCATGGTAAGCATACCTTACAAGTGTTGTTGTCCCCCCTATGTACCTACCTGATGTGGCGCTTTAAGATCATCACTGTACTGTAAGCCACAAGGTCAGCAGTTCAAACAGACCAGAAGCACCTTGGAAACCCTATACAGGGTTGCTATGAGTTGAAATCAACTCAATGGCACTTAACAACAACAACAATTATACCTATCTACTGCTTGGCTAGAAAGTGGGCCATGAGGGTGAGTTCTGTTCCAGACCTGAAGGTGGTCAAGAGACAAGAAAGGTTTTTTTTAAAAAATAACTTATGAACAAAGCAGAAAGGGCAAGTTTGAGCTTGTCACCTTCTCTCTTGGCTCCTGAACCTGTTAAGAAAAGCTGAGAAACATGTAGAAAAACTAGTAGAAAGCAAAACCTGTGTCCGCTACTAAAAGGAAAAGTGAATTTCCCAATTCAGTGATGACGTGACAGCATCCAGTTTAGGAAAGGTTTGACCAGCACTGATGGACTCCTCCCCACTTAAAAACATTAGCACAAGAGCAATGGATTTCTCCTCCTCTGACATCTTTATTGGCATCTGATGACAGAGAAAAGGAAAGGAGTTTTAGGATTTACTAGTTACCTTCAAGAAAGGATAAAATTAATGTTTTAGTAAAACTTGGCTGATTAGTAAGCAGCCAACAAGATGGATTAACACAGTGACAACAACAATGGGCTTAAGCATAACAACAATTGTGAGAATGGTGCAGGACCGGACACTATTTCATTCTGTTGTGCAGAGAGTCACTATGAGTCAGAACTGACTTGATGGTACTTAACAACAGCAAGAAGAAACGGGCTATTGGCTGCCTCTTATTGGGTATAACGATTTTCTGAACTTTGTTTCAGAGTATCTTTCTGTAAGAATAGTTTTGTTACAGTGGGAAACCAAAGCCAAATCCAATGCCACTGAGTCAATTCCAACTCAGTAACTGTAGGACAGAGTCCAACTGCCCTCTTATCATATTCTCTCAACAAACTGTTGACAAGTCTCATTTTCCCACATCCACTAGGTCAGTCTTTTCACTTTTTATCCAGTTTAGACAATAAATGATACCTTGTTTTAGTGTCTATTACCTTGGATTCCTCGATCCCTAGGAAAGTAATCCAGTGTTTAAAAGCCTGGACTAGTCTAGAGCTATCCTACCTGTGTTGGAACCTCAGTCCTGCACCCTTGGGCAACTTTTGTAACCTGGGCTTTTCATCAACTGAAAATGGGAATAAATAATAGTACCCATCTTAGAGTTGTGAAGATTCAATGAGTTGTTCGTAAAGCATTTAGAAAAGTATTTGATGCACTGTTGTTAAGTGCCCTTGAGTAGGTTCTGATTCATCGTGACCCTTTATAGGGATCCCAAGCAGTGGCTGGTGGGTTTGAACTGCCAACCTTGTGGTTAGCAGTCTAGTGCTTATCCTACAGTATCATACCAGGACTAGGCATCATGTGTTTATGTTGTTATCATTATTATTATTGTAATAGAAGTTACAAATCTACGTTTAGCCATTTATTTTTCTGCTGTGGATTGCTGATTCATCTTTGTTTTGCCCATTTTACTATTCAGTTGTGTATCTACTGCTTTACGTTGTTGTTAAGTGCTGTTGAGTTGATTTCCACTCATAGCGACCATGTATGGGGTTTCCGAGGAGTGGCTGGTGGGTTTGAACTGCCAACCTTGTGGTTCATAGTCCAGTGCTGATCCTATAGTGCCACACCAGGAGTCCTATTGTTTTATAAGTATTTCTTTATATTTTTTAATGTTGATCTTTTGCCTGTTGGGTGTGTTACAAATATTTCAATATTACTTGTCTCTTTCTTTGTTTTGTACAAACCTTTTAGTTGTTACATCAAATTTATCAGTATTTTCCATGAGGCTTCTGCATTTTTGAGTCTTTTCTAAGTCATTAGTCTGTTGTTGCATCACAGTTTTGAAATGTGATTATCATATGGTAAATTTCCATAAGAATCTATATTTGGAATATTTTTGTTTCATTGATCCATTTGTCTCTTCCTGTGCCTGTATACACTGGATTAATGATTATAGCTTTATAGTATGTTTTAGTGTAGTTACTAGGATGAGTAGTATGTGTTTAAAATCATATTGTAAAGTTTGTATAAACGTTTATGTCCCTATTATTCAGACAGAACCTTCCCTATATACCCAGAGTAGACACTCAAGAAATATGAATAACAAATTAATTTTAGATATTAATAATTTTTAAATTGTATAAACCAGGTGCAATATTTGTGTCTGAGAAAATTCAGTGTAAACTTTTGTACTTGCCGTTGTTGTTGTTAAGTGCCATCAAGTAGGTTCTAACCTATAACACCCTGTATAGGGTTTTCAAGCAGCAGCTGGTGAGCTTGAACCTTCAACCTTGTGATTCAAACTGACTTTGCAGGCCAGCATATTAACCTACAGCGCCACACCAGGACTTCTTTTAAAAAAATAGTATTTACTATTTCTGCTATAAATCCCATAGCCATTGCTAATGTATTTTAATATATTGTAATGTAACTAAGGAGTCCTGGTATGTCACTGTAAGTTAATACGCTGGACTGCAAAGTCGATTTGAATTGCAAGGTTGGCGGTTCAAGTTCACTAGCCACTCCTCAGAAATCCTATACAAGGTCACTATGAGTTGGAACCGACTCCATGGCACTTAACAACAACAATGTAGCTTATATTTAATGTATTTGCTTTTATAAAAATATAATCAAATACTATTTTACTTGATTTTAGATATTAATAATTTTCAGATAGTTACTTTTAGTGACACAGTTTTGTCCCAGTCCTCTTCTGCATATTGTTCTGCCTGTTTACTCTTCAAACTACTTTTTTCTCAACCTAAATATGACATTTAAAAGTTAATATCAAGAAACTAACAGACTGGCTTAACAAAGAATTATGCTTTTATGGTTTCATTATCTTTAATCCGTATGGAATTTGCTTGATTTTAAAATATGAGATAGTGATCTAACTTTTTTTTAAATGGTTAGTTAATTTTCCTCCTTGATTTATGTGCCAGATATTAATATGGCATCTAAGTATAAATGCCTACAAATCAATAAGATAATTATTTAACTTAAAATGAATAAAGGATATGAGCAGATCATTCACAGAAGCAAAGTATGAATGACCAATAAATTGAGTGATACTCAACCTTACTAAAACAAAGAGTGATTCCTTTTTTCCCATGCATTTGACAAAAATTTAAAGGCTAAGAATACTTGACACAACTTTTGGTAGAAAAGGGCACTCTTTCACTCTATGTGTGTATTTAGCCTTTAATGGAGAGTAATTGGTATCTGTCAAAAAACGATGTGTCACGAAAAAACCGGTTGGCCTCTAATTGTAGTAGAGCATCGTGGTTATGAGCGTGAGCTCTGGGTCCAGACTGCCTGCCTCCACCAGCATGATCCTAGGCAGGGCACTCAGTCTCTTTGAACCTATATTTCCATATCTGTAAAATTAAGAAAAAACTCATCAAGTTGTTTGGAGGATTAAATGAGATTGTATGTAAATAACAGTCTAGCAGCTGGCACATAGTAAGTAATAAATGGTAACTGCTGCTGATACTCATTTTCTTCATGATTATGAATATTAATAACAATAGTACTAATATTACTGTCCAGCCATTTATTCTCTTAGCTATAACCAATACCTTCATGCTGTTACTCTCTTTTTAACAAAGGATTCCATTAATGGTGGTGGTATGTGGGTGAGTTGTTCTTACTTATAGCGACTCTGTGTAGGTTTTCCGAGGCTGTAAATCTTTACGAGAGCAGAAAGTCTTATCCTTCTGTGAAATGCTGGTAGTTTCGAACTGCTGACCATGAGAGTAGCAGTCTGACTCATAACCACTATGCTACCAGAGCTCCTTGATTCCATTAGTAAGCATTGATATATACCTAGTATTAATCTTGTTGTCTAATAAGTAATCACACTCCAGTTTATGGTTCCACCCATCCACTGCTATCTAGTTAATTCTGACTCATAGTGACCCCATCGGACAGAACAGAACTGCTCCAATGGGGCTGTCCACCCCCATAGATCTTCATGGGAATGGACAGCCTTATGTTTCTCCTGAAGAGCATCTGGTGGATTTGAACCACCAGTCTTGCAGTTAGTAGCCCAATGCATGACCCAGCGCACCACCAGGACATGTTCCCATTTATGGTAGGTTAGCAAAAAGAACCAGTTGGGCACAGGTTTCTGAAAGCAGCATCATGTGGATTCTCGCACGCTGGCTCCATAGTTTGGTATAGATCCCCTGAATCCTCTTCCTCATAGTACCTTGATCTTTGACTTTCAGTTAAAAATAGTTGGCCTTCCGTCTCGTTCACTTAGGTTTCTTAATGAAAAAGAATAGACTGTGGAACTTTATTTGAATGTCAATAAAATTGTCTAGGCCAAGTGTTAAAGAATTTGAAGTAGTATATGGTTTCCTAAAATGCAAGGAGGCTTCAAAAAGTTCATGGAAAAATTCCATTCTCTTTTTAACTCCATTTTTCCTTTTTGAAGTCCCTTTGTATAGTTTTTGTGCATCACCCCAAATTCTAGAAAAGTAACCAAAATATACGGCACCCGGTCATGGATTTCCTGTAGAATGTGACTGTAGCTCATTTTTCCAGGACCCTCACACATGGCCTCTGAGAAGCTATTGTTATCCTAGATGGTTCAATGACCATAATGTCATATTGATTTTGCTATGTAAGATTTTTTTTGCTGTTGCTCTTACTTAGGATTTTTAAACAAGTAGTCCAATTTTTGCATTTTGGGGGAGGAATTTGAAATATAACTAGATACTTATAGTCTTTAGACCTAGAAGTTTCTTTCAAAAATGTGTAATATTCTTTATGGAGCAACATTGTCACTTTTGGAGAAATGGGACAGAGCATGGTAAGATTCTCCTGAAAAATGTAGGTTGTATCATCATTATATTTACTAAAAGGCCAGTAGTAGTGGTGGGGAGGGACAGCTCCATGTTCTGCTTAGGTTTGCCCTCTATTGCCTCTCAGGCCTTACTTGTCAGCACTCTGCACCCACAAATCCCTGTGGTATGGGAAGATTTGCCTTCTGAATATCTGTTCCTATTCCTGAGCTTTAGCCTCATAGGAAGGAATTTTAAAGGTTATCCTGTTTAGTAGTCCAACTGTTCCAATCAGTATTTGAATGCTTAGAACACAAATTGTCAAGATACTAAGAGCAGCCCTCTTGTTTTTGCTTTTGAAGTTTGGAGGAAAAGTAAATATATTTCCATACCGTTCGATACTGGTCCAAATGAAAGGCACTATGCCATACTCAAAATCATTGGAGAAGTAACGTAAGTTTAGCCTAAAGACAGAAAGAGTCGGGCAAGGGATACGAACGTTCTCTACCAAAGCTGAAAATCTGTCCTAAAGAGAAGAAATTATATGTGTTTTCAGAGGAAGTACAAAAGTCAGGTAGAAATCCTGAAGAACAGTGCTTAGCCCAGTTTCTAATTAGCCCAGGTGCTGGTGGTGAATGTGTGTCATTAAGTTGAATCCGACTCATAGTGAAACTGACCTTGTGGTTAACAGCCCATCTCATAACCCACTATGCTACCAGGGCTCCTCAGTTTCTAACAGTCCCTGCCACCCCTCCAAAAAAAGACACTTTCCAGAAAGTATTGTAGCCGTAGATGGATGCCTGTCAGGTAAGGTGTGTTGCAGAGGGAAAGTATATCTGAAGCCAGAAAAGGTGCTAGATGAACTCTAAAAGAACTCCAAAATCCTTTCCCAGCACTACAATTTTTCATCTTTCTTAGTTAACAAGTACAATTTTCAACTAGAATTTCTACTGAGATATGCTCTATACCTAAAATCAACAATATATTTCTTTTGATTTTATGTAATGAAAGCATATGATTTCAAATTCCTTTTTGTTTTTCAATACTCTTAGGTATTGAATATTGATGAAGCTTTTTATTTAGTACATTATGGTGATACTAATTCAGAATCTAGAAAAGCAATTATTGCCTCTGAATTTAGATACAGTCTAGAGAACTTAATGTAAATAGCTCTAATAGAAATGACTCTGTAAGTATTTGTTGTTGTTGTTGTTGTTGTTGTTGTTAAGTGCTGTTATGTCGGTTTCAACTCATAGCGACCTTCTAGGATTTCGGAGAAGAGGCTGAGTTTGAACTCAAGTCCAGTGCTTATCTTACAACACCACAAGAAAATAAAATAACCCAATAATATATGATATCCCTATAGGACTTTTCAATCTTTCAAAACACTTTAATACATTATTGCACTATCGGAACAACCCTACACATTATTATTTCCATTTTGTCGGTGAGGAAATTGAGGATTAAGAAGGTTTCATGCAGATAAAGACAGAGTCTTAGTCTAAATGCTGGTTTTTCTTTCTACAAACTTCATATTCTCTCCCATCTATCTTGGTGCCTCTCTGGGAGATATGTATATATATTATTTATTTATTGCTGTATTATTGATATTGAGTTAGAAACTATTCCTTGGTGTTTAAAAAAGTGAGTTTTATTTGTTTTTTTTTCCATTGGAAAATCATTCTTCTCCATTGTGATTATAGCCTCCATATTCTTGTCTTTCCTCAACTCTTAGAAATGGGACAGTTTGCTTGGTTAAAGGAAGAATTTTCTAGAAGTTACCTAAAATAATAGATTTTCTAGAAAGGCTTTAAGCAAGATATGTATGTATTCTTCTTTTTTCACATTTTTTCATCTTAATTATAATTCCTCTATAATGAAGAGGAAGGAGCTCTAGTAGCATAGTGGTTACGAGTCAGCAGTTTGAAACTACCAGCTCAGGAGGTTGCAAGATTGGGTTTATATGGCTTTATCCAGTAAAGTTACTCACACAGTTTATCCCACAATGACGTGATCTTCAGATGAGCAAATCAGATCTTCTTGTTTGTAGGAAAAGGAGAGAGAAGGTCTGGTATGATCCCTTTGGACCTTGCACAAAAAGGTGAAGATTTCCTGGCTTTGTTCAAAATAGACAAGTTTACCTTGTGACCAGCGTAATTTATTTTAGTTCCCTTTTGAAACTTTTTCCTTAAGTTTCTATGAAGAGTATCAAGTGAAAATATATTATAGGTAAATTTTAGAACTAGCTCTAAAATTCCTATTAAAGGCTGCTATTATACATTTAAGATTGGTTTTAAACTTTACCTTTAAATATGTATGAGTTATGATAATAGCAGACTATTACTGTCCTTGTTTATCTCTGATAAAAATTGTGGCTGGGCAGCTAATAGGCCAGTCATGGTTATACTCTGTGATACTGCTAGTAGGGTGAGGCTTCTATTTAGAAAGTATATGTGGCGTGATGGATCACTTTCATATGGCCTTTATCACCATAGTGATAAACCCCACCTAAGGACTGGGTTGTTGTTGTTATGTGTCGTGGAGTCAGTTCCGACTCATAGCGACCCTGCATAGGGTTTCCGAGGCTGTAAATCTTTACGGGAGCAGAAAGCCTCATCTTTCTCCCACGTAATAGCTGGTAGTTTCGAACTGCTGACCTTGCAGTTCGCAGCCCGATTCATAACCACTACGCTACCAGAGCTCCTTAAAGACTGGATAGGGACTATGTAAATGAGGCTTTTGTGACCCACCAAGGGGATTAGATAGCTTGCTAATAATATAAATAAGTGCCTGACCTCCTTGTTGGGGTCTTACTATGCAAATTAGGTAGATGGAAACTTAACAAATGAATTGGTCAGTATCACCATCCTGCCTGGCTTCAAGTGCCCCATCCCAGAGATTAGGGGATCCTCACTAAAACCAGGAAGGAAGAGCTAGGAATGGAGTGCATCCTTTGGTCCCAGGGTCCCTCATTGAGAGAGAACCTCCTAGGTCCAGAAGACAGAGAGAGAGCCTAACACCAGAGAGCGCAAAGCAGTGGCAATAGCAGAGAAACGGTGGCAGCTGAGCTAGGAGATTGGTGTGAGTCCTGATAACCCGGAGCAGAAAAGCTGAGCACCTTTGGGCAGGAGGCTTGCTGGCTGAGGTGATGCCTCCTGGAACTTATTAGTGGAGCTCAAGAGTTTTGTAACACTTTACCTAGCAAAGTAGAGACCAGACTAACCAGAGAGGCGGAGGGGCTGAGGGCCATTGAGAGCCTGCCTGCCAAGGAGACAGCCTGACTAGGAAGCTGTCGTGAACAAAGAAGTGTATCCTGAATTGTGCTTGATTCTAAATTGTAGCCTGTTACTTCCCTAATACACCCTGTAATCGGGAGTACTGCCTTAAGTCCTGTGTGGCTATTGCAACAAATTATTGAACTCGTAACAATAGCCATGGACCGTTGATGCTGGTAATGACTCTCCTCCCCCTTTGTGAAGTTAGATGAGGAGGCCTGATGCTGCCACTATGCCATGTTTACAGTTGGTGTCTTCTTGGGCACATTCATGCTAATGAAAGATTAAGGAAAAAGAACTTAATCTGAGACTCTCGTCTGAGTACTTTCATGGAATAAAAAGTGAGAAATGTAACCCAAAGCCCTAATTTGAGGGAGAAAGATGAAGTCCCTCGAAGATCTAAAGCCTTGGAAACTGTATACAAGCTCACTATGAGTCAGAACCGACTCCACGGCACTTAACAACAAGCCTTTTGACCATCTTTTGTGCAAAGAGCAAAGACAAGAGTTGGAAGAACTGGGGTCTGGTCCTATTACTGCTACTTACTGGCCATGCATGCAGGCATTTATTTGCATAATCTGTAAATCTGTAAGTGCCAGCTACTCTGCTAAACTCAAGAGATACAAAATGATAAGCCAATGTCCATGTCCAAAGAACTTTTATTATATGAAAGAAAGAAAGACAGTAGCAATCAGAATGCAATGTGGTAAGTTCCTGCTAGTTAAAAGTGCTATAGAACATACACACACACCAAAACAAACAAAAAAGTGTTCTAGAATCCCAGAGAAAGATTGACGACTGCTAGGGGCTTGTCATTGGAGTCCTGGTGTGGCACTGTGGGCTAATGTGTCAGACTGCAAAGTCTGAACTTCAAGGTCGGTGGTTCAAGCTCAACAGCTGCTCCTTGGGAACCCTATAAAGGGTTGCTATGGGTCAGAATCAACTCAATGGCACTTAACAACAACATTAGAATAAAATCTTGAAAAATGAATACATGTTGAGCAGTTTAATCTTCAAAATCCATGGGAGGAACAGAGAAAGAGGAAAATGATGTTATAAAAATGAGGGACAAAAGTGTTTGAAGAGATAGTTGGGTCAAGAATGAAGAAGAATAAGTATCAAAAACAACTCCTTGAAGTACTAGAAATTTTATTCAGTGAATATTTGAGATTCTACAGAGAATCCCTAATACCTGATAGATCATTGGTGATCTTTTTGAAAATACTAGAGAGTTGGGAAAACAAATTGACTATAATTTGTCAAGATTGTTGTTAATGCTGTTGAGTCATTTCTGACTCATAGAGACCCTATAGAGGGTTTCCAAGGAGTGGCTGGTAGGTTTGAACCACCTACCTTACACTTAGTGATCAAGTGCTTAGCTACAACACCACACCATGCTTCCTTGTCAAGATTGTTGTAAAGTGCTGATTAAAAGATGAATAATAAGTAAGTGAGAGAATAAAATCAACAAGAATATATTACTGTCAAGAAATCTGGTGTTTTAGGAATTAGTAAAGAATAGGAATTACCCATTTAAGCTAGCTGACTTTGTGTAAGAGGAGCCCTGGTGCCACAGTGATTAAAGCACTCAACTGCTAACTTGAAAGGTCAGCAATTCAAACCCACCAGCCAGTCTGCAGGAGAAAGCTATGACAGTCTGCTTCTGGACTTAATACTCATGATTATAGTGTTTATTAGGGAAGTAACAGGCTACCATTTAGAATGGGGCAGCTCTGTTGTGTGCTGTTGTTAGATGCCATTGAGTCGGTACCGACCCATAGTGACCTTATGCCCAGCAGAACGAAACACTGCCCGATCCTGGGCCAACTTCACTAGTGTTGTCACGCTTGAACCCACTGATGCTGCCACTTTGCCAATCCATCTCGCTGGGGGTCTTCCTCTTTTTCTCTGACCCTCCACCTTACCAAACATGATCTCCTTCTCCAGTGATTGGCCTCTCCTAAAATATGTCCAAAGTATGAGAGATGAAGTTTGGCCATCTTGGCCTCCAAGGAGCACTCTGGCTGCATTTCTTCCAACACAGATCTGTTGGTTCTTTTGGCAGCCCATGACACTTTCAATATTCTCCTCCAACACGATAACTCAAAAGCATCAATTTTTCTACGGTCTTCCTTATTCACGGTCCAGCTTTTGCATGCGTATGAATTTATTGAAAATACCATGGCTTGGGTCAGGCTGACATCTTTGCTCTTCAACACTTTAAAAAGGTCTTGTGCAGCAGGTTTCCCTAATGCAATACATCGTTTGATTTCTTGACTGCTGCTTCCGTGAGTGTTTTAATAGTTGATCCAAGAAGAATGAAGTCCTTGATAACTTCAATCTTTTCTCCATTGATAAAAATGTTGTTTATTGGTCCAGTGGTGAGGATTTTTGTTTTCTTGACATTGAGGTGCAATCCATATGGAAGGCTGTGCTCTTTGATCTTCATCAGTAAATATTTTAAGTCTTCTTCACTTTCAGCAAGCAAGGTTGTATCATCTGCATATCGCAGGTTCTTAATGAGTCTTCCTCCAATCCTGATGCCACGTTTTTCTTCATATAAACCAGCTTCTCAGATTATTTGCTCAGCATGCAGGTTAAATAAGTATGGTGAAAGAATACAACTCTATCACACACCTTTCTTAATTTTAAACCATTTATTGTTCCCATGTTCTATTCGAACAACTGCCTCTTGGTCCAGGTACAGCTTCCTCATGAGTACAATTAAGTGTTCAGGAATACTCATACTTCACAGTATTGTCCATAGATTGTCATGATCCACACAATTGAAAATCTTTGCGTAGTCAATAAAGCACACCTGTCCACCTTGGGTGACCCTGCTGGTATTTAAAATACCCTTGGCATAGCTTCCAGAATCACAGCAACTCACAAGCCACCACAGTACGATGAACTGACTGGTGGATTCTGTGCTGTAGGGTTGCAGAATCATCAGCAGTGGATTGGGCTTTCTGCAAGTGGCTTCTCATCTGTAAAAGAAGGATAATGCTTGCTTCATTATGTAATGCTTGCTATTACATTATGACAATTATCTATCCTTGCTTTAAAGTTCAGGGTTGCTTTCTATTTTGCTAACTTCTGAGTGTTTGAAAAGTCAGAGTCTCAGTGATTCTTTTTAACTCCAACTTAAACTTGATTAAGTCCTTTTTCACTAATCTGGTAACAATTAAAGCTGTGGTAAGGACAACAAAGGAAGCCCCTAATATGACACATTTTTTCATTTGAAAAGAAAAATCATCTTTGGTTTTGCTTTTATTTTTTTAAGGGGTTATAGTTTGAGGAAATTGATTTCCCTCTGAATATTGTAGCATTCTTTTAAAACTAGGTAAAATTCAGCAGAACATTGTCTGATACCATGCCAGAAGATGAACCCCACTCAAAATAAGACCACAGGAAAAGAGCTGCCTTTTGGAAGTAGATCCAGTCTTAGTGACATAGTTGAAGTAAAGCTTTTGGAACATTCATTTGCTGATGGGGTACGACTCAAAATGCAAGCATCCATCAATAATCAGAACATGGAACATTGGAGGTTGTCAAAAATGAAATGTAGCATTTGAAGATAGATATCATATGCATTAGTGAACTGAAATGGATTGAAAGTGATTATTTTGAATCAGACAGTCACAGGCCTCCTATGCTGGGATGATAAATTGAAGGAGAGCGGTATTGCATTCATTGTCAAAAAGAACATTTCAAGATCTACCCTGAAGTACAATGCTGTCTGCAATAAGGTAATGTCCCTAAGTCTAGAAGGAAGATCAGTTAATACAACTACTATTCAAATTTATGCACAAACCACTAATGCTAATGATGATGCAATTGAAGATTTCTACCAACTTCTGCAGTCTAAAATTGATCAATCATGCATTTAAGATACATTGATGTTGTTAAGTGCAGTCGAGTCAATTCTGACCCATAGCGACCCTGTATAGAGTTTCCAAGGAGCAGCTGGTGAGTTTGAACCACCAATCTTGCAGTTAAAGCAACTTTGTAGTCTGACACATTAGTCCACAGCACCACACCAGGGCTCCAAGATGCATTGATTATTACTGGTAATTTGAATGCAAGAGTTGGAAAATATGACCTTGGTGATAGAAACAATGTCAGGATCACATAATAATAGAATTTCAGTTAGTAACCCAATGTATAACCCACCAGAGCTCCCAACTCTAACTATTGTTGTTGTTGTTAAGTGTCATCGAGTTGGTTCCAACTCATAGCAACCCTTATAGGGTTTCTGAGGAGCAGCTGGTGGGTTTGAACTGCCGACCTTGTGGTTCGAAATCCAGTGCTGATCCTACAGCGCCACACCAGAAGTCCAATCCTAAGCATATCCAACCTGAATTTAGAGACCCTTTCAAGATTAGATTTGACTCATTAAACACAAATGAACAAAAACCAGATGAGTTATAGGATGACATCAAGAAAACAAAAGATCACTAAAAAGACAGGAAAGAAAGAAAAGATCAAAATGAGTGTCTGAAGACACTGAAACTTGTTTTTGAATGTAGAGTAGTTAAAGTGAGTGGAAGAAATGGTGAAGGAAAAGGGGAAGCTTAAGAAGACAAAATAATGCATTATAGAATGTGCTAAGACTTGTAAATAGAAAGTCAAAAGGGAAAAATATTTCTCAAGCCGAAACAACTGAAGAAATATTGAAGTTGAAATATTGAAGGATTCTAGGGGCAAAATACTGAACAATGTAGAAAGCATCAAATTGAGTTGGAAAGAATACACAAAGTCATTACCAAAAAGAGTTATTCAACACTCAACCATTTTAGGAGGTTCCATAACACATCACCACCACCACCATATAATCAAGCATCATTGTTATTGTGAAGGAAGTAGTCAAAGCTGCACTGAAGACATTGGTGAAAAATAAGGCTTCAGGAATTGACATACCAATTGAGCTGTTTCAGCAAACTGGCAACACTGGAAGTACTTACTCATCTATGCTAAGAAATTTAGGAGACAGCTACTTGACTAACTGACAGGAAGATACCCATATGTATGCCTATTTCAAAAAAGGGTGAGGTGTGACGCTGTGAGTTAATACGCCAAGACTGCAAAGCCTCTTGAACTGCAAGGTCAGCAGTTCAAACTCACCAGCTGCACCTTGGAAACCCTATACAGGGTAGCTATGGGTCGGAATCGACTCAACAACACTTGACAACAATAACAACAACAGTAGAATATAGAAATTATTGAACAGTATCATTAATATCATAAACAAATAAAATTTTGTTGAAGATAATTTTAAAAATGATTACAGCAGTATGTCAAAGAGAACTGCCAGAAACTCAAGCCAGATTCAAGAAGAGGATGTGAAATGAGGGATATCTTACTAGTGTTAGAGTGGACCTTGTCTGAAAATATAGAATTCCAGAAAGATGTTTACCTTTGTTTTATTATCTATTCAAAGGTATTAGACTGTGGATTATAACAAATTATGGATAACATTGCAAAGAATGGAAATTTCAGTATTCTTCATTATGTTCATGCAAAAAGTATACATAGACTAGGAGGCAGTTGTTTGAACAGAACAAGGGGATGCTTTGTGCTTTAAAATCAGGAAAGATGTGTGCTAGGGTTGTATCCTTTCACTATTCTTATTCAATTTGTATGCTGAGCAAATAATTCTAGAAACTGAGCTATATGGAGAAGAATGAGGCATTAGGATTGGAGGAAAATTCATTAACAACCTGAGATATATAGATAATCCAGCCTTACTTGCTGAAAGCAAAGAAGACTTGAAGCACCTACTGATAAAAGTTCAAAGACTATAACTTTCAGTATGGATTGCACCTCAATGTAAAGAAAGCAAAGATCCTCTCAAATGGACCAATAACATTATGATAAATTGAGATTGAAGTTGTTAAAAGCTTCGTTGTGCTGGGATCCACAATCAACACTCATGGGAGCAGCAGCCAAAAAATCAAATGACGTATCGCCCAAGGCAAATTTGTTGCAAAAGACCTCTTTAAAATATTCATGAGCATAGATGTCCATTTGAGGACTAAGGGGTGCCATGATACTTTCAGTTGTCTCATATGCATCTGAAAGTTGGACAATGAATAAGGAAGACCACAGAAGAGTTGATGCATTTGTATTATGGTGTTGGAGAAGAATATTAAAAGTACCATGGACTGCCAGAGGACAAAAAGTCTGTATTGGGAGAAGTACAGCCAGAATGCTCCTTAGAAGCCCAGAATGGCAAGACTTGTCTTTCATACTGCAGGCGTACTATTAGGAGGGACCCGTTCCTGGAGAAGGAGCAGAGCAAACAGTTGTGAGGATGGCACAGAACTGGGCTATGTTTTGTTCTGTTGTGCACAGAGTTACTATGAATTAGAATTGACTCAATGGCACCTAACAGCAACAACAAAGTGGAAGGCCAGTGAGAAAGAGAAAGACCCCCAAGGAGATGGATTGACATACTGGCAGCAGCAATGGGCTCAAATGTAACAACAGTTGTGAAGGTGGCTCAGGACCAAAACAGTGTTTCGTTCTGTTGTCCATGGGGTCACTTATCAGTCAGAACCGACTTGACGATGCCTAACAACAACATATACATGTGAAAGCTGGACAATGAATAAGGAAGACTGAAGAAGAATTGATAGCTTTAAATTAATGGTGTTGGTGAAAAATACGGACTATACATACCATGGGCTACTAGAACAAATGAACCAATCTGCCTTGAAAGAAATACATGAAGATGCTCCTTAGAAGCAAGGATGGCAAGATTATCTCACGTATTTTGAACATGTTATCAGAAGGGACTGGTACCTAAAGAAGAACATCATGCTTGGTAAAGCAGAGGATCAGAGAAAAATAGAAAGACCTTCAGTGAGATGGATGACACAGTGGCTGTCACTGTGGGCTCAAACATAGCAACAATTGTGAGGATGGTGCTGCACTGGGCAGTGTTTCATTCCATTGTACATAAGGTCGCTATGAGTCAGAACCAATTCACCGACACCTAACAACAACAACAATTCAGGAAGCTGAATGTGAGTCTTGATAGGATTCAAGGTACTACCCACCCCTGTGTTTCCAAATAATAAAGGAGATGGTGGCCAGTCCTTTTGGGAACATGCCCGAGATGAGGCCTTGTATCATCTCTTCATTCAGGAGATGCTATGAATCAAATAAAAATGAAAAGTGAGTCTCAAAGAATTCCTTTGAATATTTCTATTCCAGCTTTTTTTCTGACCAGCTTCAGGCCCATACCTGTATATACTAGCAGAATAATGGACCTGCTAGAAAAAGAAAGGTTTGTTTCATTGTGTGACTTGCTAGTGAGAAGACTGGGTTTTGTTTCTAATAGTGATCTTTTTCTCATTACTAAATTACTTGCCTCCACTGTTTCCCAGACCTATTTGAATCTTGATTATGCACTTTCCAAACAAGCACCTTTGCCAGCGCCAGAGTAGTGTTTCACAGGGCTGTCTCCACTGATTACAGTCCTGCATATTCTGTTTCAGGGATACTGAAACCTAGTTTCTCAGGGATCCGTTTATATTTTCTCACCTTGTCCCCATAAGGGGGGAAAATACCACAGGGAAGTTATGTGTGGAGGAAGATGTTTAAATATCCATGAATTTGACAAAGTGAGCATTGGTGGTTAAAAATTGACTAAAAGGCTGGTGGTCTGGGTTACCAGTGCTGAGGGCAGAAGACACCTAGGAGACGAGCACTCTGACCCAAGTGGTATTTAAGAATTCAGAAAGATAGTCCTAGAGAAGGAAATGAAGAGTTCAGATAAAAAGTGGGCAAGGAGAGAGAGTGTTGTGGGGGAGAGATCATAAAGGCAAAAAGGTGAAAACCTACCCCAAAACTAGGAAAGCAGAGCCAAAAGCAACTTTTCCTGTGAGGACAGTGCCTGGAGTACCACTAAATAGAAGCTGCTTTTGTATACTGCTCACAGTATGGATGGTGCTTCTGCCCTAAAGGAGTGAGAAGGGAGAGACCCTGCTCTTGGCTGATGACTTGGGATGAAGGCATTGTCTCCCACTGCTCAGCTCTCCTTGGTAGACATTAGCATGTATCATTAGATGCTCAGTCAGCCACTTTGCCTAGGAAATCTACTTACCCTGAAATTCCTTCAGACTATAGGTAATGAGCCGCATGCCCATGTATAATTTACAGGTACTCTGCTAAATCATTGAGTTCAGCCTAATGCAAGATGGACTTTTAAATTCTAATTTGTTTTCCCTACAGTTTGCCTGGTTTGACTCCTTGGGGAGAATGGGGGTTTTTGTTTGTATTTGCTCTTTGGCTTTTGTTCCACAGCCTGCTGAACTCTAAATGGTTGTGCGACTCATTTTGATAAGCCTTGCTTTCTGGTTGTTCTGCCTGGAAGAGAGTTGTAATCAATTCTGACTTTGTTCTCTGATGTTCAGTGAGGTTCAACACATATGAGTGTTGATTAGCGGCTGAGCATTGAAATTATAAAGAGAAATATCGTGCTAGTGGAATTTACCTTGCAGAGTTATAGCACATTCCCATAGGTTCTGTGATGCAGGTACAAGTGTACAGGTACACTGAAGAGGAAGCATGTATCTTTGCCTAGGGATGACTCAGGACCAACAGTTAGAGAGGAGGTTGGCAGGACTCTGGGTCTTTAAGGAGAATGCTGGCAGAGAGATGCACAGAGGAGCAGGGATCTAAACTCTTGAACATTCTGTCTTTGGGAACTGGGGCAGATAAGCAAGACTGGATGGTAGAATGTACTTGCGGGTGAAGTGGGAGAGGAGGCTGGGACAGAGAGCACTAGGAAGTGGATGGATGGCAGAGACTGGGCTCATTCTCTCCCTCCTCCAGTAAACCTTGACTTACCATCTTGATTTCTTCACCCCAGGCTTATGGCAATTTCTTATGCTCACTGCCTTCCTCGTTGCTTGTTGGCTTCCTATTCTTCATCAAGTTGCTCTTTTAACTTGGCACTACTCTCTTATTTCACCCTTCTCCATTGTTCTTTTCATCTATCAAAATTCACGGCCTTTTATTTGAAATTTCAGTATACCATAAACCATTTACAAAGCCTAAAATTTATATGTACCTCAGAAATATAACCATCTGAGGATGGGAGGCTTTTCATAGAACTAAGGAACTGTGGTGGTACAGTTCAAGCACTCGGCTGCTAACTAAAAGTTCAGCAGTTTGAAGCCACCAGCTGCTCCATGGGAAGAAGATGAGGCAGTCTGTCTCTGTAAAGATTTAGGCCTGAGAAGCCTTAGGGAGTGGCTCTACTCTGCCCTGTAGTCACTGTGAATTGGAATTGACTCAGTGGCAGTGGGTGGGTGTTTTTCTCATAGGAGTAGAGTTTGTGAAGAGCAAAGGCCTTACTTGTTCTGTCCTCCAGAACAGTACTTTATGAAAATAATGATACAAGTTAAATAAAAAATTTTTAAAAAGGAAATTATTAAGGTCTTGAGACCTCCTTAAATTAAAGATACAGGCGTCTCTGGATTATGAACCTGGCTAAATCTCACTTGCCCTTTACTGTTATATAAATGCATCCTCCCTTTGAAATGATTGAACCATCCCCTACTTGCAAGAAATTCATCACAATCACCTTCACTTGCTGCATACTGCAGCTTTAAAATCATTAAAAAGATACTGTTGTTGTTAAGTGACGTCAAGTCGATTCCAACCCATAGCGACCCTGTATAGGGCTTCCAAGGAGCGGCTGGTGAGCTTGAACCACTGACTTTGCAGTTCAAATGGCTTTGCAGTCTGATGCATTAGCCCACAGCACCACATTAGAACTCCATTAAAAAGGCACGGTTGTTGTTACGTGCCACTGAGTCAATTCCGACCCATAGCGACCCTGTATAGGGTTTCTGAAGGGCAGCTGGTGAACTTGAACCACCGGCCTTGTAGTTCAAATGGCTTTGCAGTCTGGCACATTAACCCACAGCGCCGCACCAGGACTCCTAAGTGAGGCTAAGTAAGAACCTTATGCACCTGTTCTAACTTACTACAAATTTGACTTAAAGACACACTTAGGAGCAGTTAGAATTCATAACCCAGTACTGCCTCTATTTATGGAATTCTGAAGCTAGGAAGCAGACTGTTGCTGTTGGATGCTGTCGAGTTAGTTCCGACTCCTAACAAACCGATGTCCAACAGAATGGAACACCACCCAATCCTGTACCATCCTCACAACTGCTGCTCTGCTTGAGCCTATTGCTGCTGCCACTGTGCCAGCCCGTCTCATTGGGGGTCTCCTCCTTTTTCTCTGATGTTCCATTTTACCAAGCATGATGTCCTTCTCCAGGTACTGGTCTCTCCTTGTAATATGTCCAAAGTATGAGAGACGAAGTCTAGCCATCTTCTAAGGAGCATTCTGGTTGTGCTTCTTCCAGTACAGATTTGTTTGTTCTTCTGGTAGTTCTTGGTACCTTTAATATTCTTCTCAAACACCATAACTCAAATGCACCAAATCTTCTATGATCATATGTACAAATACTTAGATCATATCATCAGAACATAGAAGTTTTTCATCAGAAGTGTATTTGAAGGAACTCATTCTTTTGAAAATGTAAGCCCAAATAATAATTGAATGCAACTTCTAAGAGGCAGATCTTAATATCCTAAGTAGACTTTGGTTTATGTAATGGATCCATCCAGCATCCATAACTCAATACCAAGCCTCATTCTCTTCTCACTGTATCCCAAGAGGAAAGGCAGAAGACCATTTCTCTGGTGTATTTCACATGAACTTGCCTTTCTTACTCTCATCAGTTTCCTCAGCTCTGTTTTGGGGGCATGTCCTCACAGAGGTACCAAGGACCCTACAGCTGCCTAAAGCTACTCTCTTCCCAAGAACATCTAGTGGACAGCAGACTGCTTGAATGCTAGCTCTAAGTACTAGCTGTGAGTTCTTGAGAAAATATTTAACTTTGGGGAGCTCTACTGTTTACTGTGGGTGTGAGTATTAAATGAGATAAAATGAAAAGCAAAAAGCAAAACAGAGAGGGGTTGTTAGTATAGCATTTGGCTTCAGAAAGTTCATGGAAAAAATACTATGAAAAGATAATGGAATTTTCCCATGGACTTTTTGAAGCCTCCTCATACTATACTATATGCAGGTACTCAAATATTCTTTTGTCGCTTTCTTTGAGGATTCTCAAAGAAAGCATACATTCATTCTATGAATGTAGCCCGGTGCCAGACAAAGGTGAAAATATTGTTTATGTTTTCATTGGCCTTATGCTGGAAGCTAGCTTTGAGAGAAAGACTCAAGACTAAAATATGAAAAGTGAAGAGACTTTCTATATCTGCATTGATAATAAACCATAGCTTAAGAACTCCTGACTTCGCATTCATTGCTAGGCTAATAGAACCACCATCTTTCCCTTAGCCTTTGGAGACTTTATAGCAACTCAGGAAAGAGACTGATTTTTGTTCTCCCAGTCCTGATGTGTTCACTCATTCCGTTTCAGTGTGGAAGAGACCAATCCCTCAATTGGTGCTAGATCTGTTCAGTTGTGGTTCATTGACATTTAGTTTAGTAAGTTCTGGAAACCTTAGAAAATAGTGTCTGTAAGCATGCCATGTGTCTTCTTTGTAAATATGTCTTTTACCTGCAAGGATATATGAAAATTCAAGAATCAGAGACCATAAAAGTAAATGAATTTTTACCAGTGGAATACACTTGCAGCATTAAGAAGCTATTAGGATGTTGTTAGGTGCCTTCGAGTCTGTTCTGACTCATATGGCTTCCAGCATCAGAGCAACCTAGAAGCTACCACAGTACCACAAACGGAAAGAAAAACGGAGCTGTTAAGATTGTACCGATGTGTAAATTTTAGTTTAAAAAGAAAACAAATTTCAGAAGCTTTAGCTTAGCAGTTAGGGTCAGCCCTGTACGTGGGTATGCTATAGCTGCATAGAGAGAACACAATAAATGTGTCCTTTCTCCAGCCTCTGTTACTGTTATGAATGTCCTGGACACACCTTAGGCATAGGCGACCTCTGACAGCGCTAACACCTCTGAGGCTTCAGATTTTGTGCTACTCCTTGATATAGAAAGGCAGAGAACATTTCAATGAAGCTATGCTAGTGTTATCTTAAAAGGTGTACAACCTAGAAAGTTAATTCTGAAGATTGTTAAGCCAAATTGATGAGAAATTAAAGATGTTAATGCTCTTCTCTTATCTACCCAACAATTGAAACTGCAGGGGAACAAATATTTTTGAGACCATTTGAAATTCTATCAGTTTAGAAATTTGAAATTGTATTGCTCATTCATTTATTCACCAAACAAATAGCATGTAGCTACAACATGCTGATGCTGGGGACACAGAGATGAATAGGACAGAGTCTCTTTTCTTAATGTAAGGATTGAATGTTTGGGAACAATTTAGTTCTTCCTTTTAAAGTTGAAAATATTATCTATTTATTTCATCAATGTTTCTAGATTACTAATTTAATTTACTACTACTTTTTAAATTTTCATTAAAAAGTAGAGTAGCTATAAGCTGCTATTAAGAGATGCTGGGTCCCTTAGTTTTGACTTGTATGAAGTAAAATGTTAAATATAAAGGAAATGCTCAGAATTCTGATGTAACAAAAAGTAACTCAGCGTTATAGCTTCTGAAATTAGTGTACCATTACAAGATGTTTTCTTTTTTTTTTTCAGAAATAAAACTGACAAAAACAAAAGTGGGAAAAATATGAATTGAGTATGTTATTATTAATTGTTGTCAAGTTGATTCTGACTCATGGCGGCCCCAGTGTGTCATTGAGTATACTTCTTACTTTGAGGACTTTTGTCTAGTCTGCCTCATGTATCATCTTGACATTTTCTCAACTCTCACTGCTAGGCACTTGAGTTTTATCATCTTCATGCTCCAAAATCTGAAAAGTCCCATCCTTAGCATGGGGGATTTTTAATCTTGATTTGATATCTATGTTTTCTAATAATGGTAGTAGTGGTGGTTGTGTATCACTGAGTCAGTTCTGACTCATAGTGACCTTGTATACAGTTTCTGAGGCTATAAGTATTTACAGGAGCAGAAAGCCTCATCTTTCTCCCATAGAGCGACTAATAGATTCGAACTGCTCACTAAGGAATATAGAACAATTATTTTCTCATGCTGCAAAAGATGGAGTGATCAGAATTTTAATTAAGAAATGTAAACTGTTATCTTGGGCAAAAATCTAGCTACCTACAGGTATGCTTGCCTTCGTCTGGGATGGCATTTTACAGCACCAAGAGGCATTCACTCGGTATCCTGCAGTCTTGAGAAGTGCTGTTGGAGTCTCATGTCCCTGGCTTAGGAACTATGACCTATTCCCTCTGTCTCCTCCTGTTTCAAACTTGATATGTAGGCTAGCTCGTTGTTGTTGTTGTTGTTGCGTATATTGAGTCGGTTCCTTGTATCGAGTTTCTGAGGAGTAGCTGGTTGGTTTGAACCACTGGTCTTGGCTGTTAGCAAGTGCTTATCCTACAGAGCCACACTCCAACTTCTTGTTGTCTTCCGACTCATAGCCACCATGTATATGGTTTCCGAAGAGCAGCTGGTAGGTTTGAACCACCAACCTTGTAGCTAGCAGTCCGGTACTTCTCCTCCAGAGCCACACCAGGACTCTATAGATTGTTGTTGTTGAAATGTTCAGATCCCACTTTACCACTCATTAGCTTCATGGCATTTGGACAAGGTATTTCACTTCAGAAACCCCAGACTCCTCATCTATGTAAAAGTTACGGGTTGTGAAGATAAACACTTATCACACTGACTGGTACTCAGTACATGCTAGTCACCATCATTCTACAGTAAAAAGGTGCTGAGGATAAAGAACAGTGGTATTGTTAGGGTGGGACTCCCAGTGTGGCACTATAGGTCACCACAAGGTCAGCAGTTCAAACACACCAGCTGTTCCTTGGAAACCCTATACAGGGTTGCTATGAGTCAGAAGTGACTCAAGGGCACTTAACAACAACAACTAATGCTATGGTTACATCCTTTTTCTACTAGAGACTTCCAAAAGAAAGGGAGCATGAATTATTTGAGAACAGGATTCTTTCCATTTCTTGGAAAGTTTTCCCTTTCTGGTATCAGTAGACGTTTCTTAGACAGGGCCCACCTGATAATGACTGTCTGATAACCAGCTGATTGGTAAGATTGTTACAGACCATTTTATATGAAGGTTTGCCTATTCTGTTGTCTTGAGGAATAAAGATCTGGTGGTAACTTATGAAGATTTCTGCACAAAGTATCATTTTTAAGAAGTATACTAAACCACTTCCAATTCCCTGGAAAAGTCCTCAAGAAAAAAAGGGAATGTACCCCCCTCCTTTTTTGTGGCATCTCGGTTTTTCAATTTTAAAGGTGCAAAGAAAGTCATTGCTTCGGGGCTGAGAAGGAGCTTCAGGTTTGAGCTGCTTGAGCCTGTTGCCTGTGTACAAAGGGAAGCTGAGGGACAAGCGCTGCCAGGGGAGACAGCCTCCTGGGTCTCCTCATGTGGCCCCGGGAGGGAGCTGCGGGAAGATGACTATTAATCTTCACCGACCTCAGGTTATTAGCTCTAGTGGTTTCCAAACATGTTTTTTACAGAGAAATCCATCATCTGGAGTCCCTTCTGTCCAGAAACCCATTGCCATCAAGTCAGTTTGATCTCACAGCAACCTGTAGGACAGAGTAGAACTAACTGCCCCTGAATTGGGGTTCCCAGATGGAATCTATACAGGAGCAGACAGCCGTATCGTTCTCCCTCCGAGCTGCTGGTGGGTTTCAATCACCAGCCTTGAGGTTAGCAGCCCAAAACCTAACCCACGATGCCACTAGGGCTGCTTAGGCCTAGCTCCCTAGGTTTTAGCGCTTTGGGGCCTGTTTCTTGTACTGTAGCCAATGTTGTTTTTTGTTTTTTCACAATGATTCTTCAGACACCTGATCTTTTCTCACACTATCCCATTTTCCTAAGGAGTCCTGGGTGACACAATGGTTAAGCACTCAGCTGTTAACTGTAAAATCAGTGGTTGGAATCCATCAGCTCCTCTGAAGGACAAACGACTTGGCAGTCAGCTCCCATAAAGATTTCAGCTAGAAACATCAGGAGGCAGTTCTACTCTTGCCACATTGGGTCGCTGTAAGTCAGAATCAACTCAACAATAACCATGCTTGCCTTCCTTTGTGCACATACATGCGTAAACTCCAATGAGTGTTTGTCCCATGAAAAAATGTATGTTGTATCCAAACCTTCCTTCCAATCCCTAAAGTCTTATCCCAACCTCACCTTTTTGTCCATCCCTTGAAGACTACCCTTCCTGTAGAATATGGACTTCAGTAGGCTATAATTTTTTCTTTTCATTCCTTAAGGGAATTTTCTTACCCAAAATCCTAAAGCTACTCCAAGTATTGTCTGACGTCAATAACATTGGCTTTATCTGCAAACTGGTTAGAAATGCAGAATAGCAGGTTCCACCCAGACTCACTGAACCAGAATCTGTGTTTTAACAAGATCCTCAGGGGATTTCTATCACATGACAGTTTAAGAAAACTGTAATTCATGGTTTGCTCAGGGAGTGGAAATTCTTCCAAATAATGACTCTCAGTCCTGGTTCCGCAAGAATCATCTGGGGACTTTGAAAACTACTGAAGCCTGGGTCCCACCTCCAGAGATTCAGATTTCACTGGTCAGAGGAGTGGTCTAAGCACTGAGATTGTAACCTACAGCCAAGAATGAGGGACCACTCTTGCTATGAATCTTAGAATTTGCACTATTTTCTTAGACGATCATGCATGTGTGAATCAATGCAAATCTAATGAATAAAAAAAAAAATTGTAATTACTTTTTTTGGGGAAAGGACATATATGCCTAAAAAATAAGGAAATTTATATGCAGAATATTAAATGGTCATCTTAAATTATAAGGAGTCTTGGTGTGGCACTGGAGGATAAGCACTGGGCCACAAGGTCAGTTTGAACCAAAAAGTTAGTGGTTCAAACCCACCAGCTGCTCCTTAGAAACCCTATACAAGATTGCTATGAGTCAAAACTGACTCGATGGCACTTAACAACAACAACTTGAGTTACAAGATTACATCTGTTTCTTTCTTTTACCCATTTCCAAACTTTCTACAATAAACTGTGAATTCCTTTGGCAAGGAATCTTAGTTTTTGTCTATATACTTTAAAATAAGTGTACATATTTTGTACCTGTTTTAAAATTTTTATCGTTTTTACCTATCATGAAATATAATATAGACATCATCTCATACATACCATTAAATATCACTAATACTGGCTTTTATATGGTTTAAAGTGAATCCTAATTCAGGATGGCTGAATTGTTACCTTAAAAAAGGACATTGGCATACTGAGTTGAGGTCTTGGAGAGACTAACTGGCTAGCTCTTGGAATCCGGCAATGTTTGGAAGTGTAAGTTGGCCACAAAGGAGAAATGTTGAAAGAGATCTTGAAACTGCAGTGAGACCTTTCCAGAGGCTTTGGCAACTATCATCCATTCAGTATCAACAGTTTTTCCTTTTTTTTGAGCTCTTAAACCTAACACATGAAACTTTATTGTCCCAGAAGGTACTGAACCCCAGGGAATTCTTAATGATGTTTGGATTGCAACCTGTGTGCTTACTGAAGCATATTGGATTTCTAAACTTCCTTTTCAAATCCTTTTTGGCTTAGTTGGAATGTGCTTCAAGATCTCTGTTGTCTCTTACAGTTGGGTTTCCTTTGCATTAACATGTATGAATATTATGAGATGGAAAGCTGGAAAAGCCTGAAAGCAACATCTTGAAAACCTCCAAGGTTTCTGGTTGGCCAATCAATGTTGTAATTAAAGCAAGTCAAGTACACCCTTTCCCCCAAACCTTTAGGAAAAAATACCAATCCTGAAACGTCAAAGAAAATTATCTGGCTATAAAACGCGTCTATTTTTGTCCCAGTCCAGCTGGATCATAGCATGGCTTTGAGCTGGTTTAAACTGGTTCTGCCATGGCTGATAATAAAGCAAAAGCAGAACAGACCTGAGTTTTAAAATTTGGGTGAAGCAGAATGATAAACCAGAAAGAAAAATTACAGGGTGAAGCCCTGGAATGGGAGACTTAGAAGAGGCGTAATAAGCTCTTTCAAGGTTCTGCTGCGGGGTACTGAATTATGGTAGAACTGTGACACACATTCAGGATGGCACTGTTGGCTGCCGTCTTGGAGTTGGCACTGTTGTTTGCTACACTGCTGGTCCAGAGATTTGGTTTCTCTGCAGTCAGTGCACACATACTGCCTTTGTTTTCTAAGCGGGAGATTATGTTTCTAGTGGAGCATCGACCCGTGGTTTCTCTCATTCTCGTTTTCTTTCCAATACACTCACATTTTACAAATTCAGGTCCGTTCCATTGCTGCTTCGTCAGCTATAACTGAACCAGGAAGAAGCAGTTCTACTCTGGATTATAGGGAAGAAAGTACTTTTGCTAATGATTTCCTTACAATGGGAAGAAAGAAGATAACATTCTGCAGTTTAAAAACCTTTCTAATGATGTTCCGTGGCTTACGCTGCAGGAGGAAACTCTACTTGTCATTTCTTTTTCCCGCTTGTCTTCTTCTCTACCTGGATCTGTATAAAAGCGTTCTGAAATGTGCAGTTTTTTAGTTCCAGAGAAATAGACTTGATATTTTACTCACAGAGTTAAAGATGTAAGTTAAAGAGCTTTTAAACTCAGCATTTCTTCTGAGGAGAACAAGTCCAAGGCACTTTCCTGGTTGGAGACATTGGGAAGTCTACTTATTGAATAAGTGATGCAGGATGTGTGCTCTTTTGAGTACTGTTTGATCTGAGTTTATGCATTAAACCTGAGCTCCTATCCTATCGATCCTGGCCATCTAGTCTGAGTATGTAAGTCAGGAAGAGATGAGACCCCTGGATATGGCCAGTTTAGAAAAGTGATACATGTTAGTGAGTGGATATTCAGCTTCATGGGCATGTTTTGGACCCTGATACTTATCTTATCTCACAAGGCCTGATCACAGGCAAGCGAAAGATGTTACTATGTACAAGCCTTCAGTATAGATGGTGCTTCTCACGTTGCATTTTAATTATTCTTTTAACCTGGTGGTTTTCCCTACCTGAGGAACTCCAGGAACCATGAGTAGACACCATATCTCACTAATTGTAGTATACCTTGGTGATTATGTGCCGTGGAGTCAGTTCCAACTCATAGCAACCCTTTATAGGGTTTCCAAGGCTGTAAATCTTAATGGAAGCTGAAAGCCTCATTCTCCTACCGAATGGCTGGTAGATTCAAACTGCTAACCTTGAGGTTAACAGTCCAACGCATAACCCACTATACTACCAATGTTCCCCGTGTAAACGTTGGAGAAATGAAATGTCCGAGTAAGTCTGCCATAATCTAAAATGCTTTGATTATAATTAAATCTGGGTTAACCTGAATTTTAAAAAAAAAAAAAAAAAAAACAATTAAAAGCTGATCATTATTTAATGGTAATTAAAAAGCTCTGGTAACATAGTGGTTACAAGTCGGGCTGCTAATAACCTCAAGGTTAACAGTTCAAAACTACCAGTTGTTCAGGAGAAAGATGAGACTTTCTACTCCTGTGAAGATTTACACCTTCAGATACCCTATGCAGGGTCACTATGAGTTGGAACCGACTCCACTGCACATAACCACCAACTACCAAGTGCTTAATAGCTGTGAAGTAAATAACTCTACTCTGGACATTTTGAACAGAGGAGAAAAACTACTAAACTTTTCGTCTTAAAATTATAACCAAAATCTTTAGAGTTTCAGACTACATTTATTTATTTCAGAGTGAAGCTGTGTTTGCGGTATATACACACTACACTGCCTCACATCATAGTGCCCTAACTTAAATAAGATGAAACACAAGCTAAGAATACTCCTTTGGACACAGTTGCTAATATACAGGATAAATTAAATGGATGAGACTTGTTGGATACCAGGATGCCTAGCAAAGTTATTGCCTTAAAGCATTATTCAAAAATAATGTGTGGTACACACAGAGTGGATGGAGATAGGCAACTTGGACATTGGATACTCAAATGGGGAGGGGGGACTACAAAGACAAGAAGTGACTGGCTTACAAGCTTTCAAGGGGGAACCTAGTGCTAGGGAGCATGGAGGAAGGCAGAATCTCCAGTGGGTACTATTCAATCTGTCTGGGCGGAACAGATGAAAGGAAATACAGATGGGTAACTCGTGATACTGTAGTGAATAATGCTTATCAGGACGGATTATGAGGGTTGGAAATGCAAAGGTAGACGTCTTGGAACAAGGAAGGGAGTGATTAATTCTACAGGCTAGGAGCGGAAGTATCTGGGACCATCAACGGAGAAGAGTCGAGAGCGGGACCCTACCCAGAGAAACAGAGATGCCTGAGATGGAGACAGAGACGATGATGTGGAATAATGAAGTGGCTGGGGACTTTGGATCCAGAGAGGGACTGGGTCCTGAAGAATGGGGGGGAGGGGGGATGTGTAGGGGGCGGGCTTCTAGGATATACCCTTTGGTTGGTTGATGATGCATGGAGGGGATTGGAACCATGGCAATGAGATGATATAGGATGGAATGAATGTAAAACTAAAGTTTTCTCATGTAAATTACCATATAATTCACAATTATACATTAATAATAATAATAATGTGTGGTAGTCAGCATGGAATTTGTTCATTCGAAATAATAGTTTTCTTAATTTTTTAAAATAAAATATGTGATTGAATATTAGTGTAGAATATATAGATAAGTATAACCTACTGCAGTAAAGTAACATGGAATTTTTCTCCTATGAAAAAGTAACTTTCAAAAGGAATATTCTGTACAAAAGAACAATTTCTTTATACACTTAGAAAGTGATTGAGTAGAAGCAAGACCTAGGTTCTAGCCTTCTCTACCTCTCACTAGCTGTGAGGGTTTGGGGAAGTCTCTATTTCTTCATCTATAAAATGGGGATGGAAATTATTTCAAGAGAGTCAGCTGAGAGAATAGTCATAAAAGTGATTTACATACTTTCAGTTGCTATACAAATGAGCTATGGATTTCATTGATGTCCTTAGTAGATTTTGTAACACAGTTCATGATCTTTTTATAATTGCTATAGCAATGATTTAGAAAATATTAATGTAGACCAAAACAAGGGAATACTGAATTGTTTAAAATGAGGAAAGGTGTGCACCAGGGTCGTATCCTTTTACCATACTTAATCTGTGTGCTGAGCAAATAATCTGAGAAACTGGATTATATGAAGAAGAATGTGGCATTAGGATTGGAGGAAGACTCATTAACAACCTGCAATATGCACATGATACAATACAGCCTTGCCTGATGAAAGTGAAGAGCACTTGAAATACTGGTGAAGATCAAAGACTAAAGCCTTTGTATGGAATGCATCTCACTGTAAGGAAAACAAAAATTCTCACAACTGGGTCAACAAATAACATCATGATAAATGGAGAAAAGACTGACGTTGTCAAAGACACTTGGATCCGCATCAATGGGAGCAGCAGTCAAGAAATCAACTGATGTAAAGTGTTGAAGAGCAAAGTTGCCAATTTGAGAACTAAGGTGCACCTAGCCCAAGCCATGGTATTTTCAATTGCCTCGTATGTATGTGAAAGTTGGTCAATGAATAAGGGAGATGGAGAAAAATTGATGCATTTGAATTATGGTGCTAGAGAAGAATATTGAAAGTACCATGTACTGCCAGAAGAACCAACACATCTTTCTTGGAAGAAGAATAGCCAGAATGCTTCTAAGAAGTCAGGACGGTGAGACTTTGGACATATTGTTAGGAGGGAGCAGTCCTTGGAGAAGGATATCATGCTTGGAAAAGTGGAGGGTCAGTGAAGAAGAGGAAGACTCCCAACAAGATGGGTTGACACAGTGGCAGCAACCATGGATTTAAACATAACAACAGTTATGATGACGCGTCACTGGGCAGTATATTGTTCTGTGTGTAGTTGCTATGAGCCAGAACCAACTCAACTGCACCTAACAACAGCAACAGGGTAGAAAGCTTACTTGGATGTGAAAAATAACTATTAATCTTTTCATGTATCTACAGAGTCCATGTATAGACCTGATTTTTGTAGTCATTTATACAATAAAACTGTAAAGAAGGTAGAATAGGATAGGATGTGTTACTCTCCCTAGTGATTTTTGGCTTTTGTTTGTTTTTCAGAATCTATCCAGACCAAGAATACATTGTATTACTCCTTTTATACAAGATCACTAAATTCCTCTCTGAGTCTTTATTATATTTTTGCTTTTGAAATATGTTACGGACCTTTTTTTCAAGGCCCTTCCTAGATATTTGTATTTGTTTTTATTTTATCTATGACTGCTTTAGTCACATATTATACGATTCATCCATTTAAAGTCTACAGTTCACTGGATTTTTAATATATTCACAATGTTTTACAGCCATCAACACAACCACTTTTAGAACATTTTTATCACCCAAAAAGAAACGTATGCCTCATCCCACCTGTGCCTGTTAACAGCTTCTCCTCATTTCCTCCTACACCATCCTTCCCTAGCCCTAGGTAACTACTATTCTGTTCTCTGTCTTTATACTGTAGTTTTGCCTTTTCATATAAATGGAGTCATAGAACATGCGTTCTTTTGTTACTGGCTTCTTTCACTTACCAATATGTTGTCAAGATCTGTCCCTATAATCCTTTGGCACTTCGTTCCTTTTTATTGCCTAATAAAGTTGCATTATATGGATATGCTGTTCTCCTTAATGACCCTGCAAAGCGTTTCCAAGCAGGCCCTCACTGACCTTGAGGTCCAGTGCTTTTCCTACAGTGCCACACCAGGACTCCACACATTTTATATACTCATTGAGCCGTTGATGGGCATTTTGTGTTGTTTTCCGTTTTTATTGTTGTGTTGTTAAGTGTCATCAAGTAGATTCTGACTCATAGTGACCATGAATAGGGTTTCCAAGGAGCAGCTGATGGGTTTGAACTGGCCACCTTGCTGTTAGCAGCCCAGTGCAGATCCTACAGCACCACACCAGTACTGCTTGGCTATTATGATAATGCTGCTAAAAGTATAAGTTCTTATGTGATTCCATATTTTTAGTTCTCTTGGATATTTACCTAGGAATGGACTTGCTGGGTCATGGGGTAATTCTGTCTAGCCTTTTGAGGAATTGCCAGCCAATTTTCCAAAATGAATGGACCATTTTTAATCAGGTGGTCTGTTTATTATTGAATTATAAGGGTTCTTATATCTTCTAGATAAAGTTCCCTATCAAATAAATGTTTTGCATATAGCTTCTCTTTTTATTGGATTGTCTTTTCACTTTCTTATAGAGCTTAAAACTGGTTCTTTCCGGGTCAGGCATGGCTGAGAAAGCAATGCTGGAACAGACTCAAATTTATAAAACATGGATGAACCTGAAAGATAATATAAATGGGAGGAATTTGGGGTCAAAGCCCTGCTAGAAATGTAATTTCCCTCTTAAAAAACAAGGTAATGTGTGCATTGCATAGCAACCACATCTCTTGCCTGTCAGCTTTTGAGCAGAGTAGAAAACAGTGCTGCGCAATTCAAACATGGCGGCCAACAGGCCTGGCAATCTTATGGGTCTCCCATTTCAGGGCTTTCACATGGAATTTTTCCCGCTCTGGTTTTTGTTCAGGGTCATCCAAATTTATAAAACCTGCGTCTGTTCCGTTTTACTCTGCTGGTCATGACTGTACCACGTCAAAGTCCTGCTTTCTTGATGGTTCACTTTAAAGCATAATTTTCATAAAATCCAAGTTATCTTTTTTCTCTTGTGCTATAGTGTTGTACTGAAGGAGCTTTTGCCTAACCCAAGATCACAAAGATTTACTCCAACTTAAACCAGCAGTTTTATAAACTTAGCTCTCTTACATTCAGGTCTGTAATTCATTTTGAATTAATTTTTGTGTATAGTGTGAAGTAGAGATTTAACTTCATCTTTTGGTGTGAGGATATCCAATTATCCCAGCACCATTTGTTGAAAAAGTATTATTTCCCCATTTGATTGTTTGGGCACTCTTGTCAGAAACAGGTCAACCTTCATACATGGGTTTGTTAGTAGACTCTCAATTCTGTTCCACTAACTCCGTATCTGCCCCTATGTACCATGCAGTCTGATTACAAAGGCCGTGTGGCAACTTTTGAAACCAGAAATGTGATTCCTTCAACTCTTTTCTTATTTTTCAAGATTGTATGGTGAATCTGGATCCCTTGGATTTCCATATAAGATCAGCTTGTCAATTTCTACTAAGAACTAGCTGGAATTTTGATAAGGATTAAGTTGAATCCATGGATCAATTTGGAAAGTTGTACCTTCTTAACAATATTAATTTTACAACAGTCCATGTGATTATTTTTGATATGTAGGGGAAAATAATAGAAGGCATTATAAAGAAAGTTCTTTATCCTCCCACCACAAGTAAAGAGATTCTGGGAAGAATTTGGTAAATGGATGAGCAAATGGGTAAACCTCAGGACCCCTGTTCGTCATCACTCCCAATCGCCTACTCCAGGGAGTTAGCTGTGCCATGCCCTAGGGGATCCTCATCTCCTACTGATAGGCTGTATATTCTGCTCCCCTGACTCTTAAAGATCCCAGGGCGCTAGAGACAGTAGAGCAGACAAAGCATGTTTGTCCCCTTTATAGATGAGCTTAGAAGTTTTTGTGTTCTTTAAGCTCTTGAGCTTGAAAAGAAATTTGCTTTGTTTGTTATTTTGTGTTATGGCTGTTGGTTTGTTTGGCTACTTTGGAGGGATTATTTAAATTTTGTCAGCCAAAACTGTTTGAAAGTTAATAAGATAAAATTTCCAGGTTTGACTCAGAGGCCATGTTTTCAGAAAGGACCATGTTGTCAGGAAACTATAGACTCCTACCAGAAAGCCAAACTCACTGCCACTGAGTCAATTCTGACTGCTAGCAACCCTAGATAGTGTTTCCAAAATGGTAAATCTTTATGGGCGCATGTAGCCTCATCTTTCCCCAGAGGAGCAGTTTGTGATTTTAAACCACTGGCCTTTTGGTTAGCAGACCAGTGCTTACCCCACAGCACCACCAGTCAGTCAAGTCAGTTCCGATGCTTAATGACCCTGTATAATGTCTCCAAGGAGTGACTAGTAGGTTTGAACTGCCACCTTTGAGGTTAACAATCCAGTGCTTATCTATAGTGCCATGCCAGGACTCCTAAGAGTATTCCAGAACGCTTAATTGTACTTCTGAGAAATCTGTACCTAGACCAAGAAGCAGTTGTTCGAACAGAACATGGGAACACTGAGTGTTTTAAAATTGGGAAAGGTGTATGACAAGGTTGTGTTCTTTCACCATACTTATTCAACCTGTATGCTGAGCAAATAATACGAGAAGCTGGGTTCTATGAAGAAAAACGTGGCATCAGGATTGGAGGAAGACTCATTAACAACCTATGATATGCAGATGATACAACCTTGCTTGCTGAAAGTGAAGAGGACTTGAAACATTTACTTATGAAGATCAAAGAGCACAGCCTTCACTACGGATTACATCTCAGTGTCAAGAAAACAAAAATCCTCACCACTGGACCAATAAACAACATTTTTATCAATGGAGAAAAGATTGAAGTTGTCAAGGACTTCATTCTTCTTGGATCAACTATCAACACTCGCAGAAGTAGCAGTCAAGAGATCAGACGACGTATTGCACTGGGCAAATCTGCTGCACAGGAACTTTTTAAAGTATTGAAGAGCAGAGATGTCAGCTTGAGGACTAAGGTGAGCCTGACCCAGGCCATGGTGTTTTCAATAGCCTCATATGGATGCGAAAGCTGGACAGTGAATAAGGAGGATCGTAGAAGAATTGATTCCTTTGAGTTGTGGTGTTGGAGGAGAATGCTGAAAGTGCCATGGGCTGCCAAAAGAACCAATAGATGTGTTTTGGAAGAAGTGCAGCCAGAGTGCTCCTTGGAAGCCAGGATGGCTAAGCTTCGTCTCTCCTACTTTGGACATATTGTCCGGAGGAAACAGTCGCTGGAGAAGGATGTCATGCTGGGTAAGGTGGAGGGTCAGAGAAAAAGAGGAAGACCCCTAACGAGATGGATTAGCCAGGTGGCATCATTGATGGACTCAAGTGTGGCAGTGGTAGTGAGGTTGGCCCAGGATCAGACATTGTTTCGTTCTGCTGTGCATGGGGTCGTTATGAGTCAGTTCCGACTCGATGGCACCTGACCACAACAATAACAGGACTCCTAAAGTGAACTTAAATATGTGATTATTCCATTAAAGAACTATTTGGAAGCATAGTTCAATATCAGTTAACCTAACCTGGTTTGTTTCTGTGTTCCTTCAATGCTCTTTCAGAGCAATCTCTACTTGTATGTAGGTGCACTGCACTGCCCTTTAATGGAGCAGACTCGGGAATAAACAGTTGGGGTGGGGTGGGGAGTGGAGGTACTGTCTTTCCCATGCCCTTTAGCCTTTTGGCTTTCTGACTCTTAAGACTCACTCTTTTCACTATTACCTTGGGAAAAGTTGGCCGCTCCTGTACTCAGGAGGCTTGGCTCTTTCTAGTAAGAACCTGTCACCTTGTTTCTCTCGGGAAACTACAGGAGCATAAAGGATGCTTTTTGCTGATAGAAACTTGGGTTTTGTTTTTGACTCCTGATGACATGATTTCTGACCCTGGAGCTGATCTGCCTCTCTTCTTTTAACAAAACATGGAACTTTCTATCTGCTTTCTTTCTGGAAGTCCAGGGGTAACAGCAGTCCCTGGAGGAAAGGACAGTTTCTGGCAGTTTGAGGGGTGATGTTGAAGCCAGGTCTAGTGACAGTGTCACTTCTCCCTGGGGGACAGCTCCTGGTATGGGGAGCCATAGGACTATCTCATTGTTCTGGCAGTTTGAGGTGTGATACTGAAGCCAGGTTAGTGACAGTGTCACCTCTACCTGGGGAACATCTCCTGGTACGGGGAGCCATAGGACTGTCTCATTGGAACTTCCCAATAATAACTTATAGAAGTCCTAACTATTAATTTTTAAAAATCACTTGGCATCTTCATTGCAAAGACCCAGCAGTTTACTTCCATTCAGGTGACAGCCTAGAAACTCTGTGGGGGCAGTTCTACACTGAGGTGGGATCAATTCAATGGCACCCAAGAATATCAACAACAAGGTTTTTGATATCTCCAGAATGTAGTTTTCCCATTTAGAAAGTGTGAAATAGAGGTAACTATTAACTATCCCTAACTCATGGTGTCCTGGTGCAGCGCTGTGCCTACAAAGTCGGTTTGATCCGCAAAGTCAGTGGTTCAAGCTCACCAGTTTTTCCTTGGAAACTCTATGCAGGGTCACTATGGGTCGACTCAAAGGTACTTAACAACAACAGCAATACCTAACTCAGGATTTTGTTGTATGTAAAGCACCGAACCCTGAGTATAACAATGAGGTGAAGTATATAAAGCATGAGGAAACAAGACTGCAATATAAAAAGTTTAAATGCAATAAATTAACAGTGCACACAGCTCTTTTTGTGGTTGTTAAGTGTCTTTGAGTTGATTCCAACTCATAGCGACTCTGTTTAAAAGGCTGTAAAATCTTTCCAGGAGCAGAAAGCCTTGTCTTTCTCCTGTGAAGCAACTGGTGGATTCAAACTACTGAACTTGTAGTTAGCAACCCAATGCATAACCCACTACGCCACCAGGGTGTCCTATAATAGCTCATAGACTTCACCAAATGGAATATGCAGGAATCAAATTGACTACATCTGTGAAAAGAGATGATGGAGAAGCTCAATATCATCAACCAGAACAAGGTCAAGGGCTGACAACAGAACACACCATCATGTATTCATATGCAAGTTGAAGTTGAAGCTGAAGGAAATAAGCTAATCTAGGAGAGCCAAAGTATGACCTTAAGTATATTCCACCTGAACTTAGAGAACATTTTAAGAATAGATTTGACACATTGAACACTAATGACCAATCACCAAAAGAGTATGGGATGACAACAAGAACATCATACATTAAGAAAGCAAAAGGTCACTAAAAAGACAGGAAAGAAAGAAAAGACCAAAATTGATACCAGAAGAGACTCTGAAACTTCTCCTGAATGTAGAGTAGCTAACTAAAGCAAATAGAAGGAATGGTGTTGTAAAAGAGCTAAACAGAAGATTTCAAAGGACAGCTTGAGAAGACAAAGTATTAAAATGTGCAGAACGGAGGTCCCTGGGGCCATCAAGGGAGAAGAGCAGAGTGTGGGACCCTACCCAGAGAAGCAGTGATGCCAGAGATGGAGGCGGAGACGATGACATGGAGAGATGAAGCAGCTGAGGACTCTAGACCCAGAGAGAGAGACGGGCTGTGTGCTGATGACCAAGGGGCAAGCATGCAGGGTATGCCCTTTGGTTGTTTGATGATGCATGGAAGGGATTGTAATCACAGCAATGAAACGATATACGATAGGATGAATGTAAAGTTAATGTTCCCCTATATAAACGATTACATAATTCATAATAAAACATTTTTTAAAAAATTGCAAAGACCTGAAATTAGAAAACAAAAAATGAAAAAACACGCACAACATTTGTCAACCTGAAAGAACTGAAGAAAAACTTCAAACCTCAAGTTGCGATCTTGACAAAATCTATAGGAAAAATAATACAATGAAATATGCAAAGACCTGGAGTTAGAAAACTGAAAGAAAAGAACACACTCAGCATTGCTCAAACTGAAAAAAACGGAAGAAAAAAATTCAAGCCTAGGGTTTCAGTATTAAAACCTTTTATGGGCAATATATTGAATGACTCTGGAAACATCCAAAGAAGATGGAAGGAATATACAAAGTCACTGTACTAAAGGATTAGTCAGACTGAAGAAGTTGGTAGAATTCTTCTATTTCACCTTCACTGGCTTTAGTGGTTGGTGCATAAATTTGAATAATAGTGGTATTAACTGGGCTTCCCTGTAGGCATGGATATTATCCTATCACTTATAGCATTGTACCTCATGACTGATCTGGATATGTTCTTTTTGACGATGAATGCAACACCATTCCTTTTCAATTTGTCATTCCCTGCATAGTAAACCATGTGGTTATCAGATTCAGAATGGCCAATACCAGTCCACCTCAGCTCACTAATGCCTAAGATATCGATGTTTATGCGTTCCATTTCATTTTTGACAACTTCCAATTTTCCCAGATTCATACTTCGTACATTCCATGTTCCAATTTTCAATGGATGTTTACAGCCGTTTCTCTTCATTTTAAGTTGTTGCCCATCAGCAAATGCAGGTTCTGTGCACTTTTCTCCCCCGAACTTAACTCTATTCATGTCATTATGGTCAACTCTACTTTGAGGAGGCATTTTTTTCCCCAGTCGATTCTGAGTGCCTTCCCACCTTCCAGTCCTGTATCTGACAATGTTTCTCTGCTATTCATAGAGTTTTCAGTGACTAGCGATTCGGAAGTAGTTTGTCACTCTTTCTTCCTAGTCTGTCTTTGTTTTGTAGCTCATGTTTTGACCCATGGCAACCCTATATATGATTTCTGAGGAGTGGCTGGTGAGTTTGAACACCAACCTTGTAGTTAGCAGTCCAGTGCTGATCTTACAGCGGCATACCGGGACTCCTACATCACAAATACTCACCTATATTTTCTCTGTATCTAAATCTTGAAGCAAGTAGGGGTCTATCATAATAAGTAATGTGAGAGAACCATTTTTCTTTACTGATTTAAAATTTAAGTTCTACGAAAGTTTTACTGTTGCTGGGTCATAGTTAGGCTTTCTGGCATAGCAACCTATTTTGGTGCCTGGAGTCCCGGCAGTGCAACAGTTAAGCACTCAGCTGCTGCAGGATAGGTTGCCTGGTTGAAGCCATTCACAGCTCTGCAAAAGAAAGACAATCCACTTCCAGAAAGACAGCCAGCCTAGAAAACCCTGTGGGGCAGTTCTGCTCTGTCACACAGGGTCCCTATGAGGCAAAAGCCACTGAGCAGCACATCTTTAATGGTAGTGGTGGTGGTGGTGTGGAAGTTCCAAGTTCCAAGTCAGTTCCAACTCTCAGGACCCTGTGTAGTGTTTCTGATGCTTTAAATCTTTGTGGGAGCAGAAAATCTCATCTTTCTTCTGCGGAGCTGCTGGTGGGCTTGAACCACTGACCTTGTGGTTCACATTCCCATGTTTATCCTATAGCGCCATCATACTCCCTTGTGCTAGTACCATACTAATTATTAGAGCTTGCATTACACTGTAGTCCAAGCCCTGTCTCTGCTCTTCTCCCCACTACCACTTATTTAGTCTACTTCCCACCCACCCCTCCCCTCATTTAATCCTTGAGGTTCTTGAAGGATCTTCCTTCCTTTTTGTAAGATACCACTGTTTTTCTAGTTGCCCAGGTTCCCGATCACTACCAGCTATTTAAAATGCTGCAGCAGCTCCACACCTACTGGCTGCATCTTTCCTGACAACAACGCTTTCATTCTCAGAGAGAAACCTACCCCATCAGTGGAGGACAAGAAAAATACCCCCTAATGCTGTTAGCAATTTTCTCTTTCATTTCACTTGGACATATACTACTGGTCTCTGTTTGCCTGAATTTACCTGTTGAAATATGAGAAGACTTAGAACAGTTGGTAGAAAAAGAGAATTTTTTCACAAACTTCCTGAAGCCCCTTCGTAATGAAGTTTTGTCACAATATTACTAGGAAATCATTGACTGATATCACTATGAATAAGATTGAGAGATAAGGTGTAAGCACAGATAAAGTAAAGCAACAATGGGACATTAGAGACCATAGGGAAAAAGCACACCCTAGGGAGCAGTTCCACCCCTCCTCGGTCAGTTTGTCGTACTCTGGTGGCTTATAAGTTGCTGTGATTCTGAAACTATGCCACTGGTATTTTAAATACCCTCAGGGTAACCCATGGTGGACATGTTTCAGATGAGCTCCCAGACGAAGTTGTTGTTGTTAGGTGCCATCGGGTCGGTACCGACCCATAGCAACCTTATGCACAGAAGAACAAAACACTGCCCAATCCTGGGCCAACCTCACTACTGTTGCCATGCTAGAGTCCATCAATTCTGCCACTTGGCCAATCCACTTCACTGGGGGTCTTCCTCTTTTTCCCTGACCCTCCACCTTACCAAACATAATATCCTTCTCCAGTGACTGGTCCCTCCTGACAATATGTCCGAAGTATGAGAGATGAAGTTTGGCCATCTGGCCTCCAAGCTGCACTTCTTCCAAAACGGATGAATTGGTTCTTTTGGCAGCCCATGACACTTTCAATATTCTTCGCCAACACCAGATGAAGACAGACTAGGAATTGGCAAAGAACAAGGCACCAGGAATTGATGGAATAAAAATTGAAATCTTTCAAGAAAGTGAGGTGGCACAAGAGGCACTTACTCATCTCTGCCAAAGAAATTTGGAAGACAACTATCTGGCCAACTGATTGGAAGAGATTTGTATTTGTGCCCATTCCAAAAAGAGGTGACCCAACGGAATGCAGAAATCATCAGACAATCTCTTTGAGATCCCATGCGGATAAAGTTTTGCTAAAGGTAATACAGAAACGGCTACAGTCTTACATTGATAGAGAACTTCCAGAGGTTCAAGCTGGATTCAGAAGAGGCTGTGGAATGAGAGTTATCATTGCTGATGTTCGATGGATCTTGGCTGAAAGCAGAGAATATCAGTAAATGTTTACCTGTGCTTTATTGACTATGCAGAGGCTTTCGATTGTGTGGATCATGACAATCTATGGACAACATTGCCAAGTATGAGTATTCCAGAACTCTCAATTGTGCTCATGAGGAATCTGTACCTGGACCAAGAAGCAGTTGTTCGGACAGAACATGGAAACACTGAATGGTTTAAAATTAAGGAAGGTGTGTGACAGGGTTGTATTCTTTCACCATACTTATTCAACCTGTATGCTGAGCAAATAATACGAGAAGCTGGGTTCTATGAAGAAAAACGTGGCATCAGGATTGGAGGAAGACTCATTAACAACCTGTGGTATGCAGATGATACAACCTTGCTTGCTGAGAGTGAAGAGGACTTGAAATATTTACTTATGAAGATTAAAGAGCACAGCCTTCGGTATGGATTACATCTCAATGTAAAGAAAACAAAAATCCTCGCCACTGGACCAATAAACAACATTCTTATCAACGGGGAAAAGATTGAAGTTGTCAAGGACTTCATTCTTCATGGATCCAGTATCAACACTCACAGAAGCAGCAGTCAAGAAATCAAAGGACGTATTACATTAGGCAAATCTGCTACACAAGACCTTTTTAAAGTGTTGAAGAGCAAAGACATCAGCTTGAAGACTAAGGTTCACCTGGCCCAAACCATGGTTTTTCAATAACTTCATATGCATGCGAAAGCTGGACAGTGATTAAGGAAGACCATAAAAGAATTGATGCTTTGGAGTCATGGTGTTGGATGAGAATATTGAAAGTGCCACGGCTGCCAAAAGAACCAACAGATCCGTTTTGGAAGAAGTACAGCCAGAGTGCTCATTGGAGGGAGGCCAAGATGGCCAAACTTTGTCTCTCATACTTCGGACGTATTGTCAGGAGGGATCAGTCGCTGGAGAAGGATGTCATGTTTGGTAAGGTGGAGCATCAGAGAAAAAGAGGAAGACCCCCCCAACGAAATGGATTGGCCAAGTGGCAGCATCTATTGACTCAAGCATGGCAACAGTTATGAGGTTGGCCCAGGATCGGGCAGTGTTTCGTTCTGCTGTGCATAAGGTTGCATCCAACTTGATGGCACCTAACAACAAGAAGAACCAATAGAGCAGTTAATGGTGTGATGCTGTGGGTGAATGCTCTGAGCTGCAAGGTCAGTTTCAGCTGCTGCTAGGAAACCCTATACAGGATCGCTATGAATCAGAATTGACTATAACAACAATAGAGCAGATGACTCTGAGTTGGAATTGACTCAACTGCAGTGTGTTCGGTTTTTTAGAGTCTGGAGTCTTAAAATATCAGAATAGCTAGTGGCTCTCTGGTGTGGAAGTACATATGAATGTTTTGCTGATTTTAAAAAAAAAAAAAGTTTGGTCTTTTTAAAACTTTATTTGGGAATAATTTTAGACTCACAAAAAATAGTATAGTGAGTCTCCATTTCCCCTTCATCCATGGTCCTGCAGAGCTAGCATCTTATTATCATCAAACTGGGAAACGGTTTTGCCCTCCTAGTATGTGCTTTAGAATTAATTACCCAGTGAGTTCATTGGGTGAATAACCAGGCAAAAGAGTTGTGGAAACAGCTACTTTTTAGCGATCTTATTTACAGTCCAACTCAGCTGTTGTGTAGTCATAGAAAAAAGAAGTAAGGAATTGAGAAAAACAAAACAAAAACAAAGGGTAGAAAGCCCCTAACCAACTTTGTTGTCAAAACCAACACTATAGAGCCATTTCCTTTTGTTCCCTCCTCTGACAGAAGTTTCCATGGGACCCCTAGTAGCCAGCCAAAAGACTCATGGAATAGTAGATGACGCATCCTGTTTGGTGTGTTTTGTCTCCAGTTTTACCCTGTTTCTAGGGGAGGAGCAAAGAGGCACATTCTACAGAGGAGGGATTCCGAAGCCTCTGCTGTTGTTACAAGTCAAAAGCAAACCCTGCAGCCCTCCCCTGTGGCTTTTGACTGAGACAGGAAAATAACGTGGCAGGAACTAATTGACAAGGGCAACCTCGACCATTATTTCCCAATATGTCAGAGGTCTGCAGCATCTCTCACTGTCCGAAGTTAGTGCTGCCCTGCAGGTTGTTTCAGACACAGTTTAGTGTTGACTGTTGCTTGAGGCAGTATTGAAAATGTATGCTTATTATTATAAGGTGCCATGGCAATTCACATCCACTAACCACGCCTCAGAAACCCTATTACAGGGTCACTCTAAGTCAGAACCAACTCGACAACACTAAATAACAATGAATGAGATATCTCCAGTTATTTGGCTTACAAAATAGAAAAAGAAAAAAACGTGTAACTTTATGAAGATGTTAGGAATTAAAAGTAACAGAGGTCTTGTGTGAGAGTGAAGGACATGAACGGTGGTAGAGAAGCTGGATTCTGTGAAGAACGTGGCCTCAAGATTGGAGGAAGATTTATTAACAGCCTGTGGTATGCAGATGATACGAGTTTGCATGTGGTATGGATTGCATTTCAATGTAAACAGAAAACAGAAATCCTCCCCACTGAACCAACAAACAACATCCATATAATTGGAGAAAAGATTGAAGTTGTCAAAGACTTCATTTTGCTCAGATCAACCATCAACACTCATGGAAGCAGCAGTCAAGAAATCAAATGATGCATTAGGCAAGTCTGCCACACAAGACCTCTTTACAGTGTTCAAGAGCAAAGTTGTCAGTTAGAGGTCTAAGGTGCACTTCACCCTAGCCATGGCATTTTCAATAAGTTCAAATGCATGCGAAAGTTAGACAGTGAATAAGGAAGACCAGAAAAGAATTGATGCATTTGAGTTATGGTGTTGGAGGAGAATATTGAAAGTACCATGGGCTGCCAAAAGAACAAACAGATCTGTGCTTCTTGGAAGCCTTCCTAATAGTAAGTCTCTTATACTTCAGACTTATTATTAGGAAGGACCAGTCACTGGAGAAGGATATAATGTTTGATAAAGTGGAGGGTTGAAGAAAAAGAGGAAGACCCCCAACGAGATAGATTGGCACAGTAGCAGCAACAGTGGGCTCAGGTATAGCAACGATTGTGAGGTGGGCCCAGGACCAGTCAGTGTTTGGTTCTGTTGTTCATCAGGTTGCTATGAGTGGGTACTGACTCGATGGCACCTAGCAACAACAAAATTTTAAATTGCTAAATTTAAATTTGCTTGTATAGTGATATTTACATATTCTAAATATCAAAATCTCTAAAAAGTGCTCCCTCTGTGCTTAAAGCATCTCTCACAGGACCTTCAATCTGATGCCTTTTCTCTTGTCTTTCTTTTTTTAAATGTAGTTTGGGTGAAAGTTTACAGAGCAAATTCATTTCCCATTCAGCAATTTATATACATTTTATTTCTTGACTTTGGTTGCAGTCCTTCTTTGGGTTCCTTTGGCCTTTCTTTCCTGCCCTTTTGATCTCATTTGGCTGAGTGTTCTGAGGAGTATTTTCCTTCCCTGTGTTAGTATTCATTTCATAGGCCTGTCTGTTGCTTAGATGAAAGATGATCCCCGGGGGTGGGTTCACTTCTAGGATTTGAAGGGTGCCTTAGGGCCACAGTCTCAAGGGTTCTCTAACAGACCAGTAAGTGGTGTCTTTTTTAGGATTTTGAATTTTGCCCTGTATTTTTTTCTCCCTCTCTGTCCAGGGCCTTCTGTTGTGATCCTAGTCAGACCAGTCAGTAGTGGTAGCCCAGGTTGGTGGAGGCTGGGGTTTGTGTGGTCCATATTCCTTTAGACTAATTGTTTCCTTGAGTCGTTGATTTCCTTCGCTCTTCTTTGCTCCGTATAAGGAAGTGCCTTTTTAAGCTTAATTTGATATGATTTTTTTGGCTAATGTGTTATTTTGCATTCAAATGACCAGTAAGCAGATATGCTCACTTACTTTTAAAATCTAGCAAATCTCTATAAAAATAGTATGAAATATAAAGAACACCAAGTTATAGTAATAATAATATCCCATTTAAACAATTTCTTTGCACTTGGTAAAGTTTCATGCCAGCAGATCTAATGATACTTTTGTTTTTCTGGCATAGATTTAGTAACTTGTCCCTTTTTTGACATGGGTAGCATCTTCAGGAGATTCTTTTCCAAAAGTTTGTCATTCTAAACTGCTTTTGAAATGGCAGGAAAGAATGATTTCTGGAATCTGATTATTTTTTAAATATACTTAAAATTAGAGCTCGAAGATACTTATTAACAAGTATCATGAGGAGATCATTTCATTTGTACTTTACAAAATAAAATAAAAATAAAATACTGGTTAAGAAACTAGTTCCCCTTTTTTTGCTTTAGTTCAAACATAATTCAGAAATTAAAATTCTTCCTAAGAAAAGGAACTCTAAAAAAAAATCAAACTTTGACTATCCGTATATACAAAGTATCCCAAATCTAAGCATGCTCAAGCAATTTCTTCATTTTTCATAATTCTTAGCCTTATCTCCACTTCCCCCCCCCCAATTTTTTTTTAATAAATGAAATCTTTACTAAGTAAAACTTTTAGAAAGTTTTATTGACTGATGTCCAAATAACAGAAAATGCCAGCAATTTGCTGTCTGCTCAAGAAGAGGAAATCACCTCTGCCCTCACGAAGCTTTTAATTAAAAAAAAAAAAGACGAGCTGCTGGCGGTGGATTCTGACTCATGGCAACCCCATGTGTGCAGAGTAGAGTTTCAGTCCATAGGGTTTTCACCACTGTGAACCGCCAACCTTTCCTTTAGTAGCTGAACACTTAACGATTAGAGAGAGACAGTCACTAGTATCAAAAAGGACTACTAAAAGTACTATGTGAGTTTCAAAGAAAGGGAAGCATAGTGGGGGAAAAAGCACTAGAAAATCAGAGAAGACAAGAAATAAGGCCTCCAGGAGGGGCCATCTGCAAGTGGAAGCTTGGTTTTCAATGTTGACTGGTTCCGAAATGGAGAGTTATAAAGCATCTGTGGTAGTCAAGAGAGGTCCAAAGATGTGGCCTGGTAGTTCTGCCCCTCTGTTTAAAAAGGACGTATACCTCTGCTGTTAGTGAACCGAAACCAGATGACCATCGAGTTAGCCGAGCAGAAGCAGCTGCACAGAGAGAATCTGATTAAATTCCAAAGACCCTGCTGGACTCCTCTCCTTTAGCAGGAAAATGCTGCCTGTTGAGTAGTGAGGGGCTGAGGCCTGAACCTCCCACAGAGAAGAGCAGCTCATGAAAGAAAGACGTTCTGGAGACCTAAGACATGTTTTGTTCTCAAAGGTATTTATACTTCAATCTTTAAGTAAGAGTTTGAAATTTTCAAGCACTACAAAAGGTTATGCAGTGAAAACAAAGTCTTCCCCAACCCCTGACAATTTTTTCTTTTTTCAGTTTAAAACCTAGACTGTGTTTGTTTTTTAAAATCAGATGGAGGGATAAATGCTATATGAAAAGCAACAGGAAGCCATACCCACTAAGATGACTCGGATTTAAACTGAAAACAGCAGGTGTTGGCAAGGATGTGGAGAAATTAGAACCTCATCCCCCACTGGTGGATTGTAAACCAGTACAGCTGCTGTGGGGAGCAGTAGGGCAGTTCCTCAAATACAGAACTCCTGGTATGGCCTGCGGGCTAATGCGCTGAACTGCAAGGGTGCTGTTCAAGCTCACCAGCTGCTCCCTGGAAATTGTATACAGGGTCGCTCTGAGTTGACCCTATAGGCCAAAGTAGAACTGCCTCAGAGGATTTCCTAGGTTGTAATCTGTATGGTGTGGCACTGTGGGCTAATGCATCAGACTGCAAAGTCATTTGAACTGCAAGGTCGGTGGTTCAAGCTCACCAGCTGCTCCTTAGAGACCCTATACAGGGTTGCTATGGGCCAGAATTAGCTCAATGACACTTAACAACAACAATCTGTATGGGAGCAGATTGCCTGATCTTTTCTCCCACAGAACTGTTGGTAGGTTTGAACCATTGCCCTTTGGGTTAGCAGCCAACAGCTTAACCACTACACTACCAGGGCTCCCTAGAACTACCATATGACCCAGGAGTTCCATTCCTATATTTATGTACCCCAAAGAATTGAAAGCAAGAACACATACTTGAACACCAATGTCCACTGCAGCACTGTGATAGTAGCCAGAAGGTAGAAACATCTGTCCTCAACAGATGAATGAGTCCAATAAAATGTAGAAAATGCATACAATGAAATCTGACTGAGCCATAAAGAGCCATGGAGTCCTGATGCTTCCTACAACATGGAGGAACTTTGAAAACATGCTGCATGAAATGAGGCAGTCATAAAATGATCCCACTTATTTTATGATCCTACTTAAGAAATACCTAGACTAGGCAGCCTTATAAAGGTCAAAGTTTACCAGTGGTTGCCAGGGGAGGTCGGAAGAAAGAAAGAAGAGGGAATCCTTGCTTACAGGACACTAAGCTTCTAATAAGGGAAATGGGAAAATCTAGAAGTGGCTAGGTGATGGTTGAACAAGATGAACATAATTAATATCACTGAATTTATATCCAATATATATTACATATGTATATGTTACCATCATTTTTACAAGGCAGGGGAGCATTCACAGACGAAGGAGGGGAGTCAGATAGACAGTGGCATTGGAGCCACACTTCTGGCAGTCTTCAGGAAGAAAGTGACTTCCTGGAAAGGCTTCTGGATTTTCTGGCATATCAGACCTCACCCAGAGTTATAGGCACTAATATACTGTGTGGTACCAGACCCATCAGTGGAGCAAAGTAGAAAATTTTCCTAGGAAACGAACTCATATGGAACAAAATCTATGTTAAGGGGTAAAATCTTAATCAGGGGTGAAAATATGAACTATTGAATAAAGTGTTGGGATTGCAGGGTAGTCGTCTGGATAAAAATTAACTCACTCCTTCCACTCAAATGTATTCATTAGAGTTCTTGGATCATTCTCGTCCTTATGTACAAAATGTTTCTTTCTGTTCGATGTTAAAGCTGTATATTCCTTCTCCCCCACCTGTGATATTCAAGAGTCTTGAATTCTTCAACATCCAAAGGCCATAAAAACTCAGGATATACAAAACATGAAAACTAAGGGAGACCTGAACTGCTAGAGGCTGAAAGGATGAAAAGCTGTTATTTTATCTGAATCACTTTTATATGCCATCAGCTTTGCCAAAGTTGGAAGCTTACAGCTGAAATCAGAATCATCACTGGTTAGATCAGTTTGATTTTTTGTGTGTGTGAGGGGGGGCGGGGGGGTTTACAAGATTTTTTCATTTCACTAAGAAAAAAATACAGTAATTTTTGTTTTTTAAGTTTTTATTGTGAACTGAGTGATAGTTTACATGGGAGAACATTGGCTTTACACCATCATTTCATTGCAATGATTATAATCTCCGTGCATCATCATTCAACAGTATTTGATTTCATTCCCTTGGTCTTTTTGTTTGCTTGTTTGTTTGTTTGTTTGTTTTGGGTTGATATACACAAAAACACTCAGAAATATATAATAATTTAAACAACCAAAGGGCACATTCTGCAAGCCTGCCTCCTGGCCACCAGCACCCAGCCCCTCTCTTTCCGTGAGTCCAGAGTCCTCAGCTCCTCCCTCTCTCCATGTCCTCATCTCTGCCTCCATCTCTGGTACTGCTGCTTCTCTGGATAGGGTCCCGCATTCTGCCTATGCTCTTCTCCCTTGATGATCCTAGAGTCCTCTGCTTCTGGACTGTAAGATTAACTACTCCCCTGTTTTTGCTACAAAACCTCTACCTTTACAATTGTGACAGTCGCAGTTAGTCATGATAACAATTACTCCCTATTGAATCACAAGAATCCTATCCCCATCTTCTTTCACCAGACCCATCTAGACAAGATGAAAACTATTCAATGGGGGCTCTACCCTCCCCTGCACACTTAAACTAAACTCCCTTTTGAAAACTTGTAAGCCAGTCACTTCGTGTCTCTATGATGGTGGTGGTGATGGTGTGCTATGGAGTCAGTTCCGACTCATAGCGACCCTGTATTGGGTTTCCGAGGCTGTAAATATTTACAGGAGCAAAAAGCCTCATCTTTCTCCCCCATAACAGCTGGTAATTTCTAACTGCTGACCTTGCGGTTCGCAGCCCAATTCGTAACCACTACCAGAGCTCCTTTCATGCCTCTATAGGCCCTCATTTTAAGTAGCCAATGTCTAAGTTGCCTGTCCCTGTCTATCCTATATACAGAGGGAGTAGAATTGATACTTGATGTGAAGACTCCTTCCCTCTCAGTTGGTACCTTGAGCTACTACATTCATAAATATAGGTCAAGTTCATCAAATTGTAGCAATTTACACTCCTTTCCTCCATCAAAAATTGTTTTGTTTTGTTTTTATCTTCCTCTAGTCCAGTTCTGATTATCAAGCCATCGAGGCTAGGTTAAATGGGTTGTTGTTTAAGTGCCTTCGAGTCGGTTCCAACCCATAGTGAGCCTGTATAGGGTTTCCAAGCTCCTTGGAAGATGAAAACTATTTCAAGCTCCTTGGAAACCTATACGGGGTCGCTATGGGCCGGAACCAACTCATGAAGACTATTTCAATCTCCTTGGAAACCCTATACAGAGTCGCTATGGGTTGGAACCAACTTGACAACACAACAACCCATTTAACCTAGCCTCGATGGCTTGATAATCAGAACTGGACTAGAGGAAGATAAAAACAAATTTTTTTTTTTTTTTTTTTATAAATGAAACGAGTGTAAATTGCTACAATTTGATAAACTTGACCTATATTTATGAATGTAGTAGCTCAGGGTGCCAACTGGGAAGGAGTCTTCACATCACTTATCAATCCTAGTCCCTCTGTATACAGGATAGATAGGGACGGGCAACTTAGACATTGGCTACTTAAAATGAGGGGGCTATAGAGGCACGAAGTAACTGGCTTACAAGTTTTCAAAAGGGAGTTTAATTTAAGAGTGTGCAGGGGAGGGTAGAGTCCCCACTGAATAGTTTTCATCTTTGTCTAGACAGGTCTGATGAAAGAAGATGAGGATAGGATTCTTGTGATTCAATAGGGAGTAATTGTTATCATGACAAACTGCAACTGTCACAATTGTAAAGGTAGAGGTTTTGTAGCAAAAACAGGGGAGTAGTTAATCTTACAGTCCAGAAGCAGAGGACTCTAGGACCATCAAGGGAGAAGAGCACAGGCCAAATGCAGGACCCTATCCAGAGAAGCAGCAGTACCAGAGATGAGGACATGGAGAGAGGGAGGAGCTGAGGACTTTGGACTCACGGAAAGAGAGGGGCTGGGTGCTGGCAGCCAGGAGGCAGGCTTGCAGAATGTGTCTGCAAATTTGGGCATTCTTCTGCGTCTCCCCTCACTTCATACCATCTGGATGCTTCACTCTCAGCTCTAGTCCTCTGTGGTTATGTCCTTGTCCATGGGCTCAGGAGACCCCAGGTCTCACTACACTTCAGACCAACCAGCCCTTCCTCTTCTCTTTCTCATCTCCAGGTCAGGGGGAGTCTATGAACTCAGCCCATTTCTTCATTGCTGCCTTTCTCCCTCTTCCACTCACCAGTACACCAATGTGGTTGCCAGCAAGCTTACATGCCTGCTCATGTGTTCCCTTTGAGTTTCAGTCTTGGAGGGGAGTTTGTCCTGAAGGGACTTGATTGCTTGCTTTGATGGCTTGTTGTTGTTGTTGTTGTTAAGTGCCATCAAGTCGGGTCCGACCCATAGCGACCCTGTACAGGGTTTCCAAGGGTGTAAATCTTTACGGGAGTAGAAAGCCTCATCTTTCTCCCGCAGAGCGACTGGTAGTTTCGAACTGCTGACCTTAAGGTTCGCAGCCCGATTCGTAACCACTACGCTACCAGAGCTCCTCAGTGAAAATACAGTAATTTTTAAAGTTGTAATAGAAACAGTGAATTTTTATTTTGGGAAGGAGAGGATAAGATGATGGCAAAGTATCCTTCCCATGGAATAGTCAATCATTCAAAAGCAAAAGAGTGACATTTTCCAAAGGATGAACTTGAGAAGGACTGAGAAGGAGGGTGGTATGGAAATAGGGAGCACAGGAAGTGGGGGAACTGTTGTTGCAGGGAAGGGATTGCAATCATTGAGATGAAACAAAGTTTGTGGTTTGTTGAATGTAAAACTGAGGATCCTGTCTAAACCTTCATTAAATTCACAATGAAAAGTTTAAAAAAGAGGAGGATGGCAGTGTTAGGAGAATAAAGGTTTTATCATTGTTTTCTTCCTTATCATGAAGTGGCAGCAAGGGAATGTGGAAAGAAGTTCTAGCTTTGGAGACTGACCAAGATTCCAAATCCTGGCGTATTTCTTCTTGCTGTGTGACCTTGGGCAAGTTACTCAACAACTCTGCTTTACTGCCCTTTTCTTAGTCTCCTTACCCATTGAGAAACTCAACATTCTTTGGAACAAGCTTGCTGCATAGCATCTATAACCATAAAAAAGACAAAGGCTATTTTCTCATAGAAAATATCCATCGCTGGGTATCTGTTAGAGAGATTTCTTTGGGATGCTATGGATGACTATATTTTAGAGAGATTTTCTTGGCTCATCAGGAGCAACCTCAGAGCATGCCTGCTGCTGCTGACAGTTACTGTGGCTTTGTTCCTCCTGGTTTTTCCTCTGCCGTTGTTGCCACTATGCTAGGGATAGGTTTCTTCCCACCTCCTTTGATTGGGTTTCACTAGTGGAGTCCTGGTGTGGCGCTGTGCATTAATGCGCCAGACTGCAAAGCCCTTTGAACTGCAAGGTCGGCAGTTCAAGCTCACCAGCTTCTCCTCAGAGACCCTATACAGGGTCTCTATGGGTCAGAATCAACCTGACTGTACTTAACAACAGCAACAACAGTGTGGTCTTATGGTGATTATGACACTTGATTGGGTCCCCAAACAGCAACTCAAACCCAATTGACCTTTCAGTCAGTCTTCTCTGTTAGAAGGCTTCAACTGAGTGCCCAAGCTGAGCTGTGAGCATAGAGTGGCCTAAGTGCATCTTCACTGCACGAAAGACGCACTTTTTTTGAAGTGAACAATCTTAGACCTCACCTGGAAAGATTCTGATTGGGTCTGCCTGAGATGAGGTTCTGGAAATGGCATTTTTAACAAGAGCATGAAACCACATTTTGAAAAACGTTGAATTTGAAGGAGGAGAATAAGTTAGGAGGCTTTTGGTTGGGCCTCCAATATGTAAGAGAAAATATATATTAAGAAAACTAGCTTAACAGCAAGTACCAACAGTACCAAAAAAAATCTATTTTCTAGTGACTTTTCTTAAACTAGCTCACTCTTAAATTTAGTTTTTACGTATCAGTGCTGAGTGCTGAGTAGAATTTAGTTAAAGGAAAAAAACAGAAGGGATTAAACTTAGGTTTTATTGAAATGCTAAAAATTAGAGAGACGTTTCTTCTTTTAATTTTTTTTTTTCAGGTTAAAATACTCAAATCCTTCAAATACAATTTCTGCTGTGTCTATATGTATATAGTATAGAAGTCCTTACAAACATAAAAGTGGAATCAGGTCTTATCTGCACTCTTTAATGATGAAGATGAGAAAGGGGATAGAAATTAATGTATAAGCAACAAAGTCCTGCAGCAGGACTTCAGGCCTTACAGGCTTTGAGTGAATTAAAACCAGTCAGATATTAATTAATGCAACTAAGCTTTCAGTTACCTTTTCCCTTATATATAATAGTTTATATAATAATGTTGTTTTATTGAGAATTTGAAATGTTCTATAAGAAGTGACTTCATGATTTCTTTTTTTTTTTTGCCTTTTCTAATCTGGAGTCGCGGAAGCAGCAGTCAAGAGATCAGAGGACGTATTGCACTGGGCAAATCTGCTGCACAGGAACTTTTTAAAGTGTTGAAGAGCAGAGATGTCAGCTTGAGGACTAGGGTGCGCCTGACCCAGGCCATGGTATTTTCAATAACCTCATATGGATGTGAAAGCTGGACAGTGAATAAGGAAGATCGTAGACGAATTGATGCCTTTGAGTTGTGGTGTTGGAGGAGAATATTGAAAGTACCATGGACTGCCAAAAGAACCAATAGAACTGTTTTGGAAAAAGTGCAGCCAGAGTGCTCCTTGGAGGCCAAGATGGCTAAGCTTCATCTCTCATACTTTGGACATATTGTCAGGAGGGAACAGTCGCTGGAGAAGGATGTCATGCTGGGTAAGGTGGAGGGTCAGAGAAAAAGAGGAAGACCCCTAACGAGATGGATTGGCCAGGTGGCATCATTGATGGACTCAAGTGTGGCAGCGGTAGAGAGGTTGGCCCAAGATCAGACATTGTTTTGTTATGCTGTGCATGGGGTCGCTATGAGTCTGTTCCGACTCGATGGCACCTGACAACAACAACAACAATCTGGAGTCATGGTGTGGCGCTATAGGATAAGCACCACAAGGTCAGCAATTGAAACCCACCGGCCATGTGGCATTTCTGAGGAGCAGAATTAGTATTTTTAAGCAGACTACTTAATGTTGAAATGTTTTCATGTTGGTAATAAAAATTTAGATATCAAAGCACAGTCATTTAATAATAAAGCTGACTGAACTGATATAAATAAATTATTGAATAAATAAATGAGAATAGAGACAGATCTCCAGTACAGAATTCCAAATAATTTGTGTTGCTATTCCTCTTCAAGGAAATGGTGCTTAATTCCCCAACCCAAAGTACGGACATGCTTCCTTCCAGAGAGTCCATGGAAATGTAACTGTAATTGTGAGCATCCAGCTTATCAAGATCAACAGAGACAATGACAGGTCATGTTGATACAGTATGCGTCCTTGTCACACTGTGATAGAAATAGTACTTTACCTTTGTGGTCTTCCTCCCATAAATACCATTTTCAAAACTCCTATAAAACAGTAGTTGCATCCAGTTGGTTCAACTCATGGCAACCCCATGTTTCAGAGGACAGTTGAACTCCACAGGGTTTTCAATGACTGGACTCTTTCAGAAGTAAATCACCGAGTCTTTGAGACTTCTTTGTAAGGGGAGTTTCCCTGGGGGTGACTTGCGTCACCTTTTATCTTACAAGAGTTACAAGTGGACTCCAAAAAGTCAATGGAAAAAATTCTGTTATCTTTTAATTCCACTTTTCCATGAACTTTTTGAACTCCTTGTAAAAGAATAGAGAAATAAGCAAAGGAGAACCAGACTACCACCAAGACAGAAGAGCTCAGAGTGGGAACAGAGTATGTGCCTTGGACCCGAAGTGCCTGTTCCTAGACACAGAGGAATATTGATGCCAAGACACATGGAGCTCTCCAAGGAAATGTAGACCCACAGATGTGGAAAGGAGACAAAGATCTTACTCCAGAGTCAACAGAAAAAGCCTTTCTTTAGAGCCGGGGCTCAGATTTTTTACCTCTTAGGCTGTGAGAGAACAAATTTCTGTTGGTTAAAATCATTCACTTACGGGATTTCTCTTTATAGCAGCACTAAGGAGCTCTGGTTACGAATCAGGCTGCTAACCTCAGGGTCAGCAGTTCGAAACTACCAGCTGTTCCGCAGGAGAAAGATGAGGCTTTCTGCTCATGTAAAGATTTACAGCCTCGGAAACCCTGTACAGGGTCGCTATGAGTCAGAACCGACTCCATAGCACATGACAACAACAACAGAGAACTAGACATTTTAATACTAATATGTTGTTGTTGATAGGTGCCTTTGAGACAGTTCTAACTCATAGAGACCCTGTACACATACACAACAGGACAGAACACTTCTGGGTCCTGCACCATCCTCACAGTTGTACTGTTTGAGCCCATTCACTGTGTCAGACCATCTTGTCTGGGGGGGTCTTCCTCTTTTTCATTGATTTTCCACGAACTGGTCCCTCCTGACAACATATCCAAAGAATGAGAGACAAATCTCACCATCCTTGAGTCTAAAGAGCATTGTTTGTGATTCAACAGTCTATGGTACTTTTAGTATTTTTTGCCAACACTGTAATTGAAATCTATCAGTCTTCCTTATTCATTGTCTAACTTTCACATGCATATGAGGTGATTGAAAATACCATGGCTTGGATCAGGAGCACCTTAGTTCTCAAACTGACATCTTTGCTCTTGAACACTTTAAAGAGGTCTTTTGCTGTGTTCTTATTAGGAGCCACCAAGTTGGTTCTGACTCAGAGCAGCCCTATCCACAACAGAACGAAACCCTGCCCAGTTCTGCGCCGTCCTCACAATTCTTGTTGGACTTGAACCCATGGCTGCTGCTACTGTGCTTATACTTCTCCGTGATGCCCTTCTCCAGGGGCTGGTCCCTCCTGATAATATGTCCAAAATATGAGAGATGATGTCTGGTCATCTGGCTTCTAAGGACCATTCTCACTGCACTCTTCCAACATAGCTTTATTTATTCTAGCAGTCAATGGTACAACATCTTTCTGGTATTCTCTGCTTTTAGCCAATATTCATCAGACATCAGCAATGATATCCTTTATTCCATGTTCTCTTCTGATTCCAGTTTGAATTTCTAGAAGCTCCCTGTCAATGAACTGCTGCAACCATTTTTAAATTATCTGCAGCAAAATTTTACTTGCATGTGGTGTTAATGATAATGCTCGATTGTTTCCACAGTCCGTTGGGTTACCTTTGTTTGGCATGGGCACCAATATGGATCTCTTCCAACCCTTTTGCCAGTTAACTGTTTTCCAAATTTCTTAGTGTAGTCAAGTGAGCACCTCCAGCACTGCATCAGTTTATTGAAACATTTCCATTTGTATTCCATCCCTTCCTGGACGCTTGTTTTTTGTCAGTGCACCTTGGACGTCTTCCTTCCATACCATCAGTTGTTGATCAGATGCTATCCCTTAAAATGGTTGAGCATCAACCTTTTCTTTTTTGGTGCACTGATTCTGTGTATTCCTTCTGTCTTCTTGAGATGCATAATTCAATATTTTGCCCATAGAACCCTTCAGTATCTACGTTGAGGCTTGAGTTTTGTCTTCAGTTCTTTCAGCTTCAGAAAATATGAGCATGTCACATTTTCTTTTGATGTTCTGACTCCACGTCTTTGCACATCTTAGTATAATATTTGACTTTGTCTTCTCAAGCTGCCCTTTGAAACTTTCTGTTCAGTTCTTTCACCTCTTCATTTCCTCCAGTTGCTTTAGTTCTTTATGCTCAAGAACAAGTTTCAAAGTCTCTTCTGACAACCATTGGGTGTTTTCTTTCTTTTCTGTTCTAATGACCTTTGACTTTCTTCATGTGTGACGTTCTTGATGTCATCTCAGAACTTTTCTGGTTTTCAGTCATTAGCATCAGTCTGTTCTTGAGATGGGCTCTAAATTCAGGTGGGATATATTCAAGATCATATTTTGGCTGTCTAGGACTTGTTTTAATTTGCTTCAGCTTTAGCTTCAGCCTGAACCTTGCATATGAGCAATTTATGGTCTGTTCCACAGTCAGCCCCTGACCTTGTTTGGGCTGATAATATCAAGCTTCTCCATCTTTTCTTACCACAGATGAAATAAGTTCGATTTCTGTGTACTCCATCTGGTGGGGTCCATGTGTATTGTCATTGTTTATGTTGTTGAAAAAGGTATTTGCAATGAATAAGTCATTGGTCTTGAAAAATTCTATTATGTGATCTCCAGCATTGTTTCAGTCACCAAGGCCAGATTTTCTTACTGTCTATCCTTCCTCTTTGTTTCCAACCTTTGCATTCCAATCACCAGTAACAATCAATGCATTTTGATTGCATGTTTGACCAATTGCAGACTAAAGAAATTGGTAGAATTCTTCAGTTTCATCATCATTAACATTAGTGGTTGCTGTGCAAATTTGAATAATAGTGGTATTAACTGGTCTTCCTCATAGTCATATGGATATTAACCTATCACAAACAGCATTGTACTTCAAGACAGATCTTGAAATGCACACACACCTCAGTTTTCATGAAACCATTTTGCCCTAATTTTTTACTTGTAACTATAATATCAATATAAGGCACATAGTTGGATGTCACTAAACATTTCCTAAATGAATCAGCTCTGGAGAGGACTGGGTCAGTCTGTGATGATTCATTGGAGGTCTTTGATCAGGGAAGAAGCACCCCAGGGTACTCTAGTATTTAGGGTCTTTTCAGAGGAGATGGAGATATTACAAAATGTATGCTGAGAAGAGGCCAACTTAGAACCTAGTGTTGTCCTGAAGTCTCAGAAGGAGCACCAACTTAGGAGTTCAACAATTCTGGATTCAAAAACTTACAGAATTAGATCTCAAGAGCCACTGCTGTTGCTAGCCTCCCTGAAGAATGAGAAGCAGCAATTGGAGACCAGGGATGAGAGGCAGAAAAGAACAGGGGCCTCGCTGGCTGCAACCCTGTGACTGGAGACCTCATGTATCAAGAAGAGGCTGGATTTCTTAATGCAGGGGAAAGACGTCTAAGTTACCAATTGAAGAGCCCATTTCTGTAGGAGAGTTGGGTGGAAGGAGGAAACAAGAATGAAGGCTGTATGTCAGGAGGCTATATGGAGGATGGTAATGAGAGAGTAAGAATAGCAGTTACACTTAGTGCTTAACCAAGTGCCTAGGCACTGGTCACAGCCAGCCATTCCATGAACCAACTCTTAGAATCCTCACAAAGCCTTGACCAACTCTTTTAGATGGGCTGTCCAGGAGGCCAAGTGTGGCATTGTAGGATAAGCACTGGAGTACTAACCACAAGGTCAGTGGTTCAAACCCACCAGCTACTCCTTGGAAACCCTATATCAGGTTACTATGAATTAGAACTGACTTGACGATACTTACCAACAACATCTAGGTTGCAGCTGTTTTCAGTCTCAGTATCAAGGTTCGATGGTAAATCATACAAAACTATGAATCAGCCAATTAACATTTTCAGAGGAATTTCAACCATTGGAATACTCAGTCCTACTACTCTATCCATCCGTTTCCAACCATTCTGTGAAAGCCACTCACCAAGACAATATAAAATTAGGAAATGACTGTGTGGTCACTTCCTGCGCCACCTCCTCTTGATCCCCTTCTGCCCTGTCCTTGTGTCCTTGGGTCTGAGGTGCATTTGGACATTTCCGTTTGTGTCTTTTTCTCAGTGTTGTTTTCCTGCAGTCCCTCCTTCGTGTCTTTTTCTTGCCCTCTCTGTATGCCCTATGTCTCTTTGCTCTTTCCAATCTTTGTCATTCTCATATTAGATAATAGAATTATGATGTTGGCAAAGAATGTTGCAAGTACCATCAACTTCCAGAAGAGCAAACAAATCTTGTCTTGGAAGAAGTACAACCAGAATGCTCTTGAGAAGCCAGGATGGCAAGACTTTGTTTCTCTTTAGTTAGGTCATATGATCAAGATGGACCAGTCCCTGATGAAGGACATCATGCTTGGTAAATGGAGGGTCAATGAAAAAGAGGAAGATCCCAACAAATTGAACTGACACAATGACAGCAACAAAGGGCTTAACAATTGTGACTATACCGCACTGCTGCAGGACTGGGCAGTGTCTTGTTCCGTTGTGGCACTTAACAACAACAGCTTAATCTCTACTCTTTCCCCTAATTTCTCTTTCGTTCTTTCCTCCTCCCTTTTATGATTTGAGTGAAGGTTTCCAGAGTAGCATTGGGTTTGTTGTATCCAATGACATTGATTGCCATACCCACAACCTAACAGCACTCTTTCCACTTCCTTATTCTGTCTGTTCCTGACCGCTGAAGTTTATCCCAGGCCAAACGCTGCCTTTGTGGGTTGGTATGGTTGAGTGTTGTAAGGAGTGCATACCTCCCGGTGCTATTGTTCACCCTATAGGTCTGTCTATTTTAAGTTAGGAGTCCTGGTGGCGCTGTGGGTTAATGCACTGGACTACAAAGTATGCTTGAACCACAAGGTTGGCAGTTCAAGCTCACCAGCCGCTTCTTGGAAACCCTATACAGGGTCACTATGGGTCGGAACTGACTCAGCAGCACTTAACAACAACATTGTAAGTTAAGCCATTGGGGTGAGTTCAGTTCCAGCTTGGAAGAGTGACTGACCATTTCAATTTAAGATTAATTATAACTCCCAGACACAGTGTATTCATTCCAAAATACTTCTAGATGATCGTTAGAAATGATCTTAAACCCTTTCCTCCCTTCTCCTGTGTTGACAGCTCTCAGTCAAATTTTCTTGTTGCTCCTTCATCTAACCTGGTTTATTCCTATCGCCAGCCTCTCCCTTCCCACTCCACCATTCACTTCACTGACTGCCTTCTGCCCGAAAGTCTGTCCCTGGCTCCTACATGGACTGTCTGAATCATGCCAGGTCGTCCATCTGTATCAACCTAAGAGGACTTCTAGGACCCTCCTTATTGAGCCAAGTGTCTCTCCCCTTTTCTTAATTTTTATCTTTGTTTGCTTCCTTTTTTATTCCCATTCCCAAGTCTTGATCCTTTGCCCACTGTTGATTTGTCTCTGAAGCTGCTCTGACACGGGAGAGTGTACTGCTGTGGCTGCCCAGGCCCAAATCAGAGGGTGCCAGGGCCAGCTCACCTCTCAGTGGTAGGCTTCCCAGAGTGGAGGAAATCATGAACTCATGAAATAATTGTGTTCCTTTGTGCTCAGCCTACACAGAAACCCCCAGGGAGCTTTGAAATGAGAAAAGTCCTAGCTGACCCAGAAGGTGGTAGTATTTATAAGTAGTGCTCCCACCCCCTCCTTCAAAGCTTGTCCACCTAATCCTCTCCTCTCAAGATTGGAAGTGACTTGACCTTTTAGTCTTAAAACCTGCTCTCTTTTTCTCTGAAAATTCTGCTTAGTAAAAAGCTGTTGACACAAAAATATTGGGCCAGATAATTATCGGCCACAAAGCTTGCCTTTCATGTCTAACTTTTTTAACCATGTTGGTTTCCTCTTGAGGACCCGCTTTTCTCATTGTTATTATTTTAAGATGCCTACCTTAATTTTTATGTCTTTGTGCTAATAGGCTCTCCTGAATTTGCATCTTTATGGCTATAAAACTGTTCCCAAGTGACAACAGCTCAGCATGAGCCAAGGAGCCTTTCCTTTCACTCCTGGAATGAGGAACTCTGAAGAGTTTTACTTAAATAGTCCCCAACCCAGCACCCTTAGGTGGAACTTCCTTTGTATTTGTATTATTTATGGAAGATAAAAATATTAACAAATGTTGTTAGGATTATAAAATAAAGTGTATGATTCAGAATGAGATCAATGGCAGATAATTTTCAAAGTTTGGGTGTGTTTCTGGAACTGCCCAATTATTGAACCAGCCAAGGATATTTTTAACTAGCTATTTCCCCTGAAGACAGTTAACTAAGTCCTTAACCTGATTCTTTATAAAGTGAAGAGCCGAGAGTGTCTGGGAGATAAACTGTGTCTTCTTAGAAGCTTCGCTTCCTTGCTGGGATCTAGAGGAAGCTTAAAATTCATTGTCCACTAAATATCAGAGAGAGGGCCCTAAGACTTCCTTTTTTCTTTGTATCGCCTAATAGACAGACTGAAGAGTATGCCACCCGGCGCCAAGCATTTCTTTGCAGACCTGGGCCAGTGGCAGTAATGTTTTCTCTTAGAGCTGCCTTGCCTAATCAGCCTCTGCTCTGTACAGGGAGCCCTGTGTCCAGCCTTGTTCAGCATTGATTTTGCTAGAATGCCCCACCAGCATGGGAGCCTGGAATCATAGAAGTAAATTTTGTTTGAGAAAGCCTAATACTGTTCATGTTGCTGTACTGGAAATACAGGAATCTCTCTGTGCAGAAGGTCTCCTGATAGGGCGCTGTAAGATAAGCACTGAACTGCAAACCACAAGAACAGTGCTTCAAACCTATCAAGCTGCTCCTTCGAAACCCTATATAAGGTCACTGTAGTCAGAATCAACTCAACGGCACATAACAACAACAGCGTCTGTATAGAAAGCATAAAGAATATGTAGAGACCAGTTTGAATGAGAACTGTCTTCTGTAAACCTTGAGGATCAATTTTTAAGGTGATTCTGTTGAGGTCTAAGCTCAGAGTGGATTTGTTTTAGTTAGAAATGGTGTCTGTTGTTTTCTTTCTCCCAGTGGGAAAACTTTCTCTTAAAATGTGACTACAGGGCTTGGGAAGCATGTGTGTAGGAATTAGAATTGTAAGATAGAGCCTAAGCAAGTATGTAAATTTTCGCTTGCATTTGAGTTTGGTGGTTAAAAAAAAAAGTGGTATTTGGGAGTAGGAAACCCACCTGTATGTGGAGTGGGAATGAGCAATGAGAACAATGTATTCGGAGAAGCCCAGGAGCACACCCATCCACAAAGCCACAACAGCTTCGCACAGGGAAATGGTGCACCTGAAGTTAGAGTTACCGTCACATCCAGGGCGCTCTGCTGGATAGCCCTCAGTTGTCCTTTGTGACTTTTCTTCAACAACAACAAAACCTAGAAAGATTCTCCATTACATTTGTAAGCCAGCTGTCAGGGTTCTGTACTGCAAACTGCCCAAACACTAGGAAACTACTGGAAGGCTGCCGAGGGCTCTCAGGACAGACTGGTAGCTGGAGGACCAGGGCCCTACCCTGAAGAACGGCTGACTGCTTCTCTAGCCCTCATAGGACTGGGACCTCAGGGTCCCCAACCAAAGCACCCAGGAGTGCCATGAGTGTGCCCCCAGCAGTCCAGGCTGCCATGGGACTGTAAATGCAGTAGATGCAGAGTACAACAGGGAAGAAGGTTTGGTGAATGTAGAAAAGAGGGGGACACGAAAGCTATGGCAGCTGGATTATATTGACATATCGTCTCTTTACAGTCACCATCTTTCTTAGGCTTAGCCTCCATGTTTATTAATATTTTCTTTTCCTTTAATGATTTTGTCCATTTAAACAACAACTTGGGAATTTAAAAAAATTTAGTCTTATTTTTTATCACAGTTGTTATGAGTACATAGTTTAATGAGTTCATAGTTCTACCCAGTTTCCAATGAAGAACAGCATTCCCTGACTTCTCATCCTTGTTTTCAGCTCCCCAGAGGAAAGTATTTGCAATTCTTTTTGACTGATTTATATAGTACTTATCTTGATAGTCCTAAATAGCACACTGGGCTATTGTTTCAATGTTTCATTTTTCAGCTTGATTGATTGATTGCCTTCCCACTATGGACAAATGGCAGTTTCATTCTTTCTCAGCATTGCATGCCCGCATGCTTTTCTCGTTCCCCAATCTTCCTGGAATAATCATTGGGTCCATAGTCTGTGTTTTTATTCATCCAACTATGTCAAGATGATTGACAATGAAGACATGGCGGGTTTGTCCTTCTAGTATTATCTGTGATTTTCTCTAATGTTAAGTTTTTTTTAAATTTCTATTTCAGTTGCTTAGGTTTTCCCTGTTGTCGATAACTGCCATCAAGTCGATTCTGACTCAGCAACTCTGTATAGGGTTTCCAAGGAGTGGCTGGTGGGTTTGAACCGCAAACCTTGTGACTAGCAGTCCAGTGCTTATCCTACACAAGGACTCCTAGGTTTTCCTATTTCTTATTACTTTGATCCCAAACTTTTCCCTAGTTCTGTAAATCTCCTTTTAATTTTAGCCCATTCAGTAATGTAAGACTCTCCCTAGGCTTTCTGACCTGCTCTCATCTGGGCCCTTGATTGTCGCTTGACTTGTTGACAAGCTCTCCCCATCATCTTGGGGGTTCCCTCGGCCTGTCTCTTGATTTAGGCCTCTTGCTTCTTGGATTCCTTGTTATTTTGACGGAGCATATCATCATTTGCTTCTCAGGAAGGTTATTGTCCTTTAGATACTTTGGTTCAGGAGTGGTTCCATTTGGTTCGGCTCCGTTTTCTTCTGTCTTCTAGGGCTCTTGCTGAATATCTGACTCCTTCTGATTTAACCGTTTACATGACTACATGTCTTCCCTCTAGAGCTTCTCTTGATCCTCAGTGTTGGGCAAATTTGCTCTGATATGAATTGGCCACTTACAAGACCTTTTCAGTCTGGGAAATTTTCTTGCATCAGTTGGTGTTCTCTGTTCTTTTTAGTATTCCTGATATCGAGATGTTAGCCCTCTTAAACTATCAGTTTTTTAGCTTTCCTCTTTTATTTTCTGTCATTGTTCTTTTCTTTCTGACAATGTTCCTCAACTCAACTCTTGTCTTAAGTTGTTCAGTTCTGCTATCAAAATGCATATTTTAAGTGTTTGTTTGTTTGTTTGCTGCTGTTCTCTAATATTATTGAACCACAAAGTTCATGATTTGAGCCCACCAGATGCTCTGTGTGAGAAAGATGAGGCTTCCTGCTCCCGTGAAGATTTTTAATAGCCTCTGAAACCCTAGACAGGGTCGGTACGAGTCGGAACCGATTCGACCTCACTTACAACAAGAGCAATTATATCAATGAATAATACAGAAACCAGAAATAGTACTTAAGTTAGAAGCCAACGAACGTCCTAAATTGTAGCATCAAGCAAGAGAAAAATTAGCATCATATAAAACATCTAAAATTCACTTGTGTATTCAATTCAGTGTCTATAAGGGTTATATCTTTCTTCTTGATTTTTTTAGTATTCCTTTTTAAATGTTTGTATCTTCCGCTCATCTGTCAGTTGCTTATATGCTGGTGGCTTGTGTGTGGCTGTAATGCTGCAAGCGGTGCCACTGGCATTTCAAGTACAGATGTCTCGCATGGTGGCCTGGTTTCAGTGGGGTTTCCAGACTAAGACAGACTAGGAAGATGGTCTTGATCACCTGCTTCTAAAAATTAACTTATGAAAACCCCATGGGTCACAGCAGAATCTTGTCCAATACAATGCTGGAAGGTGAGCCCCTTAGAATCCCCGGAGCCGCACATGGACTTGACCATTCGGAGGAGGGTGCAGGACGGGGCAGTGCTTGCTTGGTTCTCTTGTACAGGGGATTGCCCCAAGTTGAAGCGAACTTGACAGCACCTACAACAAACTTCCTCTGGTTTCTCTTTTCCCCTCTGAGTTTCTTTTTTGTCTTACTTTCATTTGATCTTTCATAGTACTTGAATTTCTGGTGATCTTTGGCTGACTCCTCATATTTAAAAGCAGGTCACCTCTTGGTCTCAGCCACAGAAGTGAGATGACAAAGGGAACGTCATCATTTGGAAAGCATTGCAGTAAGACACACACATTGTGCCGCTGCTATGGCTCAGAGGCCTGCCTCAGAAGTCCATCTGTGGCAAATGTGGCTACTCTGCCTGCCCAGTGCAAAAGAAAGTGTAACTGGAGCGCCAAGGCTAGAAAATGCAATACCACCGGTTCTGGTTGAATGAGACGCCTGAAAATTGTATCTGCAGATTCAGACATGGATTCCATGAAGGAACAACACCTAAACCCAAGAGGACAGCTGTTGAGGCATCCAGTTCATCTTAAGAATTTTAGCATCTACTTGTACTATAAATGTTGTCAGATTTTAAAAATAATAAAAGCAGGATGCTAAAGGGCTCTAGAAAGCTCTATACCTAGCATGAAGCTTATGAACTATGTATGGCCTTCCCTGGAGAGTGATCTTCCTTGGCCATTTCCTTGGAATGTCTGCTGTTTCTTGAGGTCTTTTATCTTGGCTGGTCAGATTCTGTTGATGTTATTATTAGATGCCATCAAGTCAGTTCCGACTCATAGAGACTCTGTGCACAACAGAACAAAATGTTGCCCAGTGCTGTGTTATCCTCACAGTTGTTAATGCTTAAACCCATTGCTGGACCAATGTGCCACTCCATCTCCTTGGGGGTCTCTTTCTATTTTGCTGACCCTCCACTTTATCAAGCATGATATCCTTCTCCAGGACGGGTCTCTCCTGATAACATGTCCAAAGTATGAGAAATGAAGTCTCACTATCCTGGCTTCTAAAGGGCACTCCAGCTGCACTTTTTCCGCAACAAGCCATGTTTGTCTTTCTGGCAGTCCATAGTACTTCAGTATTCTTCTCCAACACCACAGCTCAAATGCACCAGTTCTACTATGGTCTTCTTTATTCACATGCATGTGAGGTTATTGAAATACCATGGCTTGGCTCAGGTGCACCTTAGTCTTCAGATTGTTCTCTTTGCTGTTGAACACTTTAAAGAGGTCTTGTGCAGAGGCCTAATGCAGTACGTCATTGGATTTCTGGCTGCTGCTTGCATGAGTGTTGATTGTGGATCCAAGCAAAATGAATTCTTTGACAACTTCAGTCTCTTCTCCATTTATCATGATGTTATTTACTGGGCCAGTAATGAGGATTTTCTTGTCATCTACATTGAGGTGCAATCCATACTGAAGGCTGTAGTCTTTGATCTTCATCAGTAAGCATTTTAAGTCCTCTCCCCTTTCAGCAAGCAAGGTTGTATCGTCTGCATATTGAAGGTTATTAACAAATCTTTCTCCAATCCTGATGCCACATTCTTCCTATAATCCAGTTTCTTGGAGTATTTTCTCAGCATACAGATTAAATAATATGGTAAAAGGATACAACCCTACACACACCTTTTCTGAGTTTAGACCCTTCAGTATCCCATGTTCTGTTCAAACGACTGCCCCTTTTTCTATATACTAATTCCTCATGAGTACAATTCAATGTTCTAGAATGCCCATTCTTTGCAATGTTATCCATAGCTTGTCATGATTCACATAATTGAAAGCCACATAGTCAATAAAGCACAAGTCAACATCATTCTGGTTTTTTCTGCTGTTAGCCAGGATCCATCTCATGTCAGCAATGATGCCCCTAGTTTCCCATCCTCTTCTGAACCCAGCATGAATTTCTGGTAGTTCTCTGTCAGTGCATTGTTGCAGCCATTTTTGCATTATCTTCAACGTAGTTTTACTTGCATGTGATATAAATGATATTGTTTGATGATTTCTGTTATGGAATGTAAAACTTTGCACTGTTAGGTTTCTACCCCTTTCTTGCCATTTCCTGTCTTTGGATTCTTATAATGTAGATAAGGTGTCTTCTCTGGGTCTGCATCTTCTCTGAGGCGCCTGTTGAGCTCTACTTCACATTCATATCTGCTCCTCTAGGACTTTGCAGTTGTGCAGTTTGCTAAAAAGTAAGCAACCATTGGTGGGAGCCAGCATGAGACACCCAGAATATGAATGTAGTAAGGGTCGCTTTCTGTGCCTCATTTTTCCTTAACTGTAGCTGATCAGAAATTGGATGAACCTTCGGGATGCTGAAACAGGGAAGATACTCTGGCAGGGGACAGAAGACCTGTCCGTCCCTGGAGTGGAGCATGAAGGTACTTCCCAGCTCTTTATCTGCAAGGGTGTAGCCTCAGCCACACAGTGCTAATAGTGGTTGAGGCAGCCTGAACATTCACAAACTGCTTGATGTTTCTAGTTCCTTCCTTAGGTTCCTTTTTCCATCTTATGCTGAAATTTCAGCATTGCTCCATCCCAAGGATGTAAACTAAGATGGCAACTTTTTTTTTTTTTTTCCCAAAAGAAAAAATTCACATTTATCACCCAGAAGGGAAAGGAAAGAGTAAGGAGTTAAAGCCAACAGGGTAGAATAGAGAGAGGGAACCAATTCAACACTTTCCTGACGAGAGAGGCTGGGTGAGGCCTTAGATAGCCCTCTCTGTAGTTCCTTGAAGGTCTTTCAGTCAAATGTAGTTGACCAATTAGGGACCCCTGCCTTCAACTCAAAAGTAAGGGACAGTTAGCAAGGTATTAGCTGATTCTGACAGAAATTTAACATATATAACATGGTATCTAAATCAGCTGGGCAGGAAGTTCCAGAAAGTTCCAGCATCTTGCTTTTCCTAGAGAATGAATGGCTTCAATCCTTTTCTCTTAACAGCCCGGGTTCCTAAGAAAATCCTCAAGTGCAAAGCCGTCTCTCGAGAGTTGAACTTTTCTTCAGCCGAACAAATGGAAAAGTTCCGCCTGGAACAAAAAGTATACTTCAAAGGGCAATGCCTAGAAGGTATTCTCATGCCAGGGTACCTACAATGGGGCCTGAGCGGGCGGGGACAAAAGGCAGATCCCAGTAAACCAAGGGAATGCTTTGATCCCATTCATTTCACAACGCAGTTTGTAATAACTTTATTCCTACAGCCCACAGGATTGGGGGCCCCCAGTGAAAACAAACAGAACCAAGTCAGCCCCACAGGATTCTGTGAGGACCTCCAAAGAAGACTTTCTCATGCCAAGGAGCCTCATATGGTTCCTGGTTGTGGAGGCGCAGCTGGGGCCGGTCTAGGGCAGTGTCCGCGAGACTGGCAAAGTCATCCTCTCAATGGGGTGTCGCCCATGCAATCTGGGAGTGTACATTCTGTATTTTCTAGCTCAAATACCAAGTGAAAAACACCCATTCTGTACTGCCGTGTATAATGTACACCCAGCCAGCTCCCAAGAAAACTCTGCAAACTCTGTGTCCTGTCCACTGGCCCTAGCCTCGGTTGTTGTTGTTGTGAATTGCTGTCGAGTCGGTTCTGACCCGTAGTGACCCTATATAGGGTTTCCGAGGAGCAACTGGTGAGCTTGAACTGCCGACCTTGCAATTCAGATGGCTTTGCAGTCTGGCTCATTAACCTACAGCGCCACACCAGGTCTCCCGAGTTTAGCCTCTGGTATGGTTCCAAAAACAGCCTGAATGGGGCGCCCGAGCCCTTCTGTCTCTGGTCTAGTGGTTTCTGATGGCTTCATTTGGTGGCTCTTGGGCCAAGAAGGGGCTTCCTCTGAATGAGGGCCCTCAAGAGCCCTTCCACTGTATACTGGGGCTCTTGCTCACCTTGGCTCTTCTGTTCTTCTTCCTTCAGAATGGTTCTTCGAGTTTGGCTTTGTAATCCCTAACTCCACAAATACCTGGCAGTCCTTGATAGAGGCAGCACCCGAGTCCCAGATGATGCCAGCCAGCGTCTTAACGTGAGTGAGAGGGGAAACTGAGAGGCCAGGACCCTAGGCTGAGGATGGGTAAAGGAGTACCAGGGATACCCTAGTCCACAGGCTACTGACTTGGTTCGTGTGGAAAGCCCGTGTGCTACAGTGTAAGGAATCCAAAGCTTTCCATTAGGACGCGTGTTCAGCGCCTGTCTCACCCTGACTAGGACAGTATACTTGAGCTCTAGAAGTCTTGGCCATCACATCTCTAAACATCAAATTTATCATTCTCTCTTAAATTTAGCTTATATTTACCAAAATATACTACTTTGCCCTTCCCCAGTACTTTGTTTGAATTATCTTGAACAGAACCCAACAAGTCCTAATATTAGTTTTGAAGGTAATATTTGGCAATGATGTTTCAGAGAACTTAACCATCTTAATATCTGTATTCCTGCTCAGAGAACAATTTGTTTGTCCTTTGTCCAAAAATACTGTCAACATCTTCCCACCTGCCATTTTTTCTTCTAAAAAGGTGTTAATCTTTCAAATATGTTTGTAATTGTGTTTGCAAAGGAATTTTTTGTACAGATAATTATGTAACACTGGACAGTCTCTTTAACCAGCTCTCTTATGAAAGCCACAGTGACTTTGTAAGTACAGTTGTTTAACTTGTAAGTCTTCTACAGGTTTTATTTCATTACAGTAGTAGGTACAGTAGTAGGTATTTTTATTTCATTACAGTAGTAGGTACAGTAGTAGGTATTTTTATTTCATTACAGTAG
>NW_006408614.1:3371265-3399488 GCF_000296735.1 Chrysochloris asiatica | reverse complement strand
ATTTCATTACAGTAGTAGGTACAGTAGTAGGTATTTTTATTTCATTACAGTAGTAGGTACAGTAGTAGGTATTTTTATTTCATTACAGTAGTAGGCACAGTAGTAGATATTTTTATTTCATTACAGTAGTAGATACAGTAGTAGGTATTTTTATTTCATTACAGTAGTAGGTATTTTCATGTTCTGACAAGGGAAGGCCTCCATGAAATGAGCTGACACTGTAGCCACAACCATCACAGGAAGCTGCCCGAGCAGCCAGTGCTTCTTCCAGTAACATATGCAGGAGCTTCAGAAAGTTCGAGGAAAACTTCCATTCTCTTTTCATTCTATTTGTCCATGAACTTTCTGAAGCCCCCTTGTAAGGGTGCCAGGAGTCAGAGCCAACTCAATAGTTCGACTTTCAACACCTAACTCACCTGTCACATAATTCATTGTGAGCCAGATAGATCTATTAGGTATTAACTCAATTATCCTGTGAAAGTGTGGTGTATTATACCCAAACCAGTGCAAACCCACTGCCATCTTGTCAATTCCGACTCATAGTGACCCTACGTAGGGTTTCCAAGACTATAAATCTCCTCAGGAGCAGAAAGCCTCTTCTTTCTCCCAAGGAGCAACTGGTGGAGTCAACTGCTGACCTTGAGGTTAGCCGCTCAACACATAACCCACTCCACCACCAGGGTTCCTTATAGTACATTGGTGGTGGTGTGTGCCCTCGAGTGGATTATGAGTCATAGCAACCTTGTACAGGGTTTCCGAAGCTATAAATCTTTACAGGAACAGAAAACCTCATCATTCTCCTGAAGAGCAGCTGGTGTGGTGTGTTCAAACTGCCAACCTGGTGGTTAGCAGTTCAGTTCTTATACTACTGCATCACCAGCGCTCATAATAAAGTATAGTATTGTTGTTAAGTGCTGTCAAACCAATTCCAACTCATAATGACCCCGTATAGGATTTCCAAAGAGCAACTGGTGGCTTTGAACTGCTGACCATGCAATTCAAACTAACCTTGCTGTCCAATGCATTATCCTGCAATGCCACACCAGGACTCCAGTATAGTATGTTGTTGTTGTTACGTGTCATCTAGTTGGTTCTGACCCATAGGGATCCTGTACAGGGTTTCCAAGGAGCAACTGGTGATCTTGAACCGCCAATCTTGCAGTTCAAACTGACTTGGCCATCTGGCACATTAACCCACAGTGCCACACCAGGACTCCCCAGTATAATATGTTGTTATTAAGTGCCATCAAGTTGATTCCAACCTGTAGCAACCCTGTATAGGGTTTCCAAGGAGCAACTGGTGAGCTTGAACCACCGACCTTGCAGTTCAAATGACTTTGCAGTCTGACACATTAGCCCGTAGCACCACACCAGGACTCCCCAGTATAATATAGAAAAACATTTTTACAAGATTTTATTAACCTCCATTTGATTTGTGCTTGGCCAGGCCTTGTTTCTTTCAAGTACCAAAGCCAGTAAGTTTGTGATGACATATTTCGGTTATTTAAGCCATATCTCACTTTTTAGAACTTCAAAAAGAAACAATACCCACATTGCCTTAACTCAGCTCACAAGTGGTTTGGTCATGTCAGGGTCTCTCCCACTGTGCAAATGACAGCACCGAGGTCCCCCAGGGTCCCTCTCACTCTCTTGCTGCCTGCAGATGCCCACCCAGTGTAGATGTAGTGTTTAGGTCCACTTAGTTGGCAGCCACAGAAAGACTGGCAAACATGAATACTAAAACGTTTAGGAGTGAGGGGCAGCCCTGGGGTGGCTTAGAGGGATGTAGGGGGCAGGAATCCTGGGACAGTATCTTCGAAGAGCCGCACCAGGAAGGATTCTGCTCAGGGGAGACTAATCCACTTTACACTTGTGCCCATTCCTTTGGCTGGTGAGGAAGGGGCCACTTGATAGTCCCAGGGACTTGAGGGGAGGGGTTGCTTCTGTTAACCAAAGAAAGGAGAGGAGATGCAGAGCATGGTAGCCACGGTTACCCACTATGGGAGGTATATGGGTCCTGCGACTGGGGCTGCAGCTCTGGGCCAGCCAGCAGCTGTGTCCTTGTGTTTACCCGGAACCCTGTGTGTAGAGCACACCCCACTGAGGGCTTCCATAGTGCCCGGAATGAAGACTACCTAGTCCTTTCAGGCCAGTGTCTCAGCCCCAAGGGAGTCCTAAGGGGGTGCATGTCCATGGACCCAGCCAACCCAGATAGAAACCACTTCAGGGAAATGTGGTCTGGATGCCTGGGCCCTTTCCTTTACCCTGTGTCTCTTCTTTCCAACAGTGGGAATGTTATCATAGAAACCAAGTTTTTTGATGATGATCTTCTCGTGAGCACGTCCAGAGTGAGACTTTTCTACGTTTGAGAGAAGAATGTGTGTGCATCTCAAGAGTTTGGGGCTTGGGGGCGAGGAGGAAACTGTTTACTTCTTTCCTCCACAATTTTGATTTCTCACACTTCTGCTCCAGATTCTCTCTTGGGCAAAACCCACCTGTGGCCACCAGGGGACCAGCTCTGTGTAGACACTCGATGGCCTTTTTCTTCTCAACAGCCATCTTCCACTGACCAGATCAGGGAGGGTTGGCCCGACCCCTTCCTGATGCAAGCATGAGAAGGGGGTGGGGACAAACACACCGTGAGCCAATTCCAGCCCCCCCCCCCCCCCCAATGGGCCATGCAGACTGGCAACACACCTTCCTTCAGCCCCTGGTTTTGAAAACATTCATATTTCTGACCCATGTTTAGTTTTTTTTTTCTCACCATTTCTATTTCATACATTCTCTACATTTACCTTGTAAAATAGACTGATATTATTATTATATAATGTAATTAAAACATAAATTAAAATATTCCTACAGTCTCTAGCATGGCTGTGCTTTCATCTTCTCTCCTTTTCTGGAACAAGAACCTCGGCCCATGGTGACAAGAAAGAAAAGTATCAAACCCTAAGATCAAAATTATTCCTGAGATCGGCAGAGCTTGCGACTTTCCAGAAATGTGCCACGCACCTGAACAAGACCAGAGACCTTAACGTGTGTGTCGTAGTCATGCTGTGCCCTAGTTCTCTTCCTCAACACCCATGCTCCCTTTGCTTGTTTGCTGTTTAACACTTGGTTCCATTCCTTATAATGTTCATTTATTCAGAGGGTTCCAGGAAGGATAGCTGATCTGAGCTGGTAGAATCAGGGCTCCACTGTCCCTAAGTAGGAGAATTGAAGTTACACAACGAAAAGGCTATCTCTAGCTGTTTAACTAGAGAGCAGTGGGAAAGAAGCTGGGATGGAGGAACACTGGGGTCTCTGAAACCCAGACCCAGAACCAGTGTTCAGAAGACATCACTGTGGGAGAGAAGTGATCATGTTGGTACTGCTTCCAGGTTCCATGTGGAGCTGCCAGGAGCCTTCACCATCCTCTACAAAATACCAACAGTGAAAGGCTTTCCTGTTTGTGAGGTAGTGAGCCCAGAGGACAGGAGAGTACACCTGTCAGATAGGCCTGGCTCCCAGACTCCTGCCCTCCTCTCAGAATCGATGACGGAGAGGGGAAGTCGCGAGTCTTTCATGCACAGCCGCCGGTTGTCAGGGACGCTGTCCTCCATCAGACCTGTTGCTTGTCAAAGCTGTCTAGTTGTTTTCTTATGTTGATTTGGGGAGTTGATTTAAAACTTACACAATGCTTGGTAAAAGATGGGAAGTAGACCTGAAAACACTTGGACCACATGGAGGTGTGCTGGATTTCTCTTGGCAATATCTACCTGGTTTTTAAATACCAAAAACTAGATTAAAAAGAACCATGGCACTATGAAGATGAGTTCAGATTTACTTTTGCACTCCTGAAATGCCATCTCTTTGCCCAGAGAGTAGGCCTGTCTCCTGCTTGCTGCCTGAACCATATCTGTACCACAGAATTCCATCCAGGATCTCTATCAGAATGGACAATCCAATTGGGGAGGGAAAGAGCTGCCTGGGGCACGCGGCTCTGCAGCTAACTTCCTCTGCTGCCTCACCCCAGAACTGTGTGAGGTACACTGCTGTGCCAGCTGCTCTGAGGAAAGCTGAAAGAACAACAGCCCCGTGGCTGAGGTTGCGTGCATTTCTCTGGGGTAACAGTACACATACTCAGGAAATAAGGATCACTTTTATCACGCAATGAACAATACAGAAGTCTGTGTGTCTCGGGGATAGTGCCTGCCCAGGGACTCCAGATAGTGTGGGAGGATGAGGGCTCCGATGACGGGCAACAAGGAGAGAACACAGAGCTGCAGGAGACCTGGCCACTGGACCCCTCCTAGGTCCAGGTAGGGTGCACACATGCCTGACCCGCTGACGACTGCTGCATATTGAGAGGGAAGCATGTGCTGGGGGCACCGTCCTGCCCCCGAAGCCTGGGTCAGTGGGGCTCAGAAGCTGTATGCTAAAGCATTGCTGACGGTTCTGACTCAGTGTGCCTGGACCATACTTTGAGAAAGGCTGGTGGAGACATTTCATCCATGTTAGAGACGTGCTTGGTGATCCTGGAGAATGGCTGCAGGATTAAGGAATGAAAGCAGGGGACAAGGGGCCCCAGCTCTGACCAGTGCCAGCTGAGGGGAAGAGTGCAGATGCTCTAAAGATAATCCCGGGGTCTTTAGAGGCCCAGGCAGCAGGGTCTTGGAGGGAGGAGACTTGGGAGAACGTAGATTGAGAATTTTGGTTAACGTTTGCAATAAACTCTCTCATCCATCTTCTATCTATGTCACTGGCCTGTGTTTTGGGCATCGGGCTGTTGTGGTGCAGGCCTGAGTTAGGCCGTAGATGGGGTATGAGGGGTGAGGGGGTACAGTTACCCAAAGGTCACATCAGACCACTTCATGCCTTCCCTGTAATATGTGTTAGCGCTGTAGGGCACAGCCCAGGCCCTGGCCTGCCTTTACTAAGCTTCATCTCTGTTGTTAGATTCTGACTCATAGCGACCATGGATAGGATTTCCAAGGAGCAGCTGGTGAGTTTGAACCACCGACCTTGTGGTTCAAACTGACCTTGTGGTTGAGTGCTTATCCTACAGCACTACACCAGGACTTCATCTCTAGGAAGGTAATATAACAAATAGTAGGTACCATCGAGTCATTTCCAACCCTTAGCAACCCGGCCCGGCCCTGCGCCATCCTCACAAGCGTTGCTACCATTGTTGCTGCTGTTGTATCAACCCGTTTCATTGAGGGTCTTCCTCTTTTCCATTAACCCTTTACTTTACCAAACATAATAGCCTTCATCAGGTTCCACCTGATAACATGTCCTAAGTATATGAGATGAAATCTCCCCATCCTTCTAACAGGCATTCTAGCTCTACTTCTAAGACAGATCTGTTCTTCTGGCAGCCCTGTTGTATTCAATATTTTTTGTCAACACCATAATTTAAATACATTAATTCTCCTTCAGTCTTATTCACTGTCCAGCTTTCACATGCATATTGTTGTTGTGAAGTGCCTTCAAGTCAGTTCTGACCCATAGCGACCCTGTAAGGGTTTCCGAGGAGCAGCTGGTGAGCTTGAACCACCGACCTTGCAGTTCAAACGGCTTTGCAACCTGGCGCATTAACCCACAGCGCCACCCCAGGACTCCTTCACATGCATATGAGGTGGTAGAAAAGACCACTGACTTGGATCACACTTTGGCCCTCAAAGTATTATCTTTGTTCTTAAACACTTTTTTTTAAGGAGGTTTTTTTGCAGCTGGTTTGCCCAATGCCGTATGTGACAAACAGATCCTAAAGGCCATGAGAGAAGTACAGAAGGGAACTCAAAGAAAGATTACACATGATTAAGAAAAACCGGGCAAGTCTTTTCTCTGGATCCTTTAGCTCTCAACCTATGAGAGGTTCAAGTCCTCTTTAAAAACAAAGGCTTTCCTTCAGTCCTGCATCACCTTCAGCTCCTGCCGGATCTCTCCTTCTCCACAGGTCCATGTCTCCTAGTCTTCACTCCCCTTTTCAACTTTCCACCTGGTGTTGGCCCGGGCCCCACCCCCTCTAAGGCCTCTCTCCAGTTCATGGGAAGCTTCCTACTCAGACCCAGTGGGCCCTTCCAGTCCTTTTTGCCTGATCTGTGTTGTAGGGGGAAACCCTGTACAGAGGGGCTTTGAGTCAGAACAAGGGGGAAAATGACCCCATAGTCAGACATAGTTTATACCCCAGAGTCATAGCAACTCTACAGGACAGCAGAACTGTTCCTTAGAGGTTTGAGACTGTGAGTCTATAGGAGCAGAAAGGCTCATTGTTTTTCCTCAGATCTGCTTATAGCAACTGACAATCTTACAGACACCAGCCCAGTGCTTAACCCACTGTGCCATCAGGCCTCTTTACAGATCCTGTTTGCCATGGAGTTGGTCCGACTCATAGTGACCCTATATAGTGTTTCTGAGGAACGACTGGTGGGTTTGAACTGCGAACCTTGTGGTTAGCTGTCCAGAACTTATTCTACAGCACCACTCCAGTTCCCTACATATCCTGTGTTGTTGTTAAGGGCTGTAGAGTCAGTTCCAACTCACGGAGACCCTGTATAGGGTTTCTGAGAAGTGGCTGATGAGTTTGAACCACCAACTTTGCAGTTCAAGCCAATTTTGCAGACCAGTGTTTATCCTACAGAGCCACCACACCAGGATTCCTGTTGTTGTTAGGTACCATCGGGTCAATACTGACTCAGAGCCACCCTATGCACAGCACAACCAAACACTGCCAGGTCCTGGGTCAACCTCACAAGTGCCTGCTACATTTGAGCCCATGGCTGATGATACTGTGCCAATCCATCTCATTGGGAGTCTTTCTCGATTTCACCTACCCTCCATTTTACCAAACATGATATCCTTTTCCAGGGACTGGTCCCCTCCTGACAATATATCCGAAGTATGAGAGACAAAGTCTGGCCATCCTGGCTTCCAAGGAGCGCTCAGGATGTACTTCTTCCAACACAGATCTGTTGGTTCTTTCGGCAGCCCGTGGTACTCCCCATAGTTTTTTCCAACACCATAATCAAGTGCATCAATTCTTCTACAGTCTTCCTTATTCACTATCCAACTTTCACATGCATGTGAAGTTATTGAAAATACCATGGCTTGGGTCAGGCACACCTTAATTCTTAAGCTGACATCTTTGCTCTTCAAGCTTTACAAAGATCTTGTGCTGCAGATTCGCTTAATGCAATACGTCATTTGATTTCTTGACTGCTGCTTCCATGAGTGTTGATGGTTGATCTGAGCAAAAGAAAGTCTTTGACAACTTCAATCTTTTCTCTATTTATCTTGATGTTATTTATTGGTCCAGTGTTGAGGATTTTTGTTTTCTTTACATTGAGATGCAATCCATTTTGAAGGCTGTGGCCTTTGACCCTCATTAGTAAGTATTTTAAGTCCTCTTCACTTTCAGCAAGCAAGGTTGTATCATCTGTATATCACAGGTTTGTAATGAGTCTTCCTCCAATCCTGATGCCACGTTTTTCTTCATATAATCCAGCTTCTCGTATTATTTGCTTAGCATACAGGTTGAATAAGGATGGTGAAAGAATACAACCCTGGTGCACACCTTTCCTAATTTAAACCATTTGGTGTTCCCATGTTCTGTTCAAACAACTGCCTCTTGGTTTATATACAGGTTCCTGATGAGCACGAAGGCTGTGCTCTTTGATCTTCATAAGTAAATGTTTGAAGTCCTCTTCACTTTCAGCAAGCAAGGTTGTATCATCTGCATATCGCAGGTTGTTAATGAGTCTTCCTCCAATCCTGATGCCACATTTTTCTTCATAGAACCCAGCTTCTTGGATTATTTGCTTGGCATACAGGTTGAATAAGTATGGTGAAAGAATACAACCCTGTCTCACACCTTTCCCAATTTTAAAACATTCAGTGTTCCCATGTTCTGTTCGAACAACTGCTTCTTGGTCCAGGTACAGATTCCTCAGAAGTAAAATTAAGTGTTCTGGAATACTCATACTTCTCAATGTTGTCCATAGCTTGTCATGATCCACACAATCGAAAGCCTTTGCGTAGTCAATAAAACATAGGTAAACATCTTTCTGATATTCTCTGCTTTCAGCCAAGATCCATCGGACATCAGCAATGAAGTCTCTTGTTCCACAGCCTCTTCTGAATCCAGCTTGAACCTCTGGAAGCTCTCTGTCAATGTATGATTGTAGCCGTTTCTGTATTACCTTTAGCAAAACTTTACTCGCTTGAGATATCAAAGAGATTGTCCGATGGAAGTTGTCAAGGACTTCATTCTTCTTGGATCAACTATCAACATTCGTGGAAGCAGCAGTCAAGAGATCAGACGACGTATTGCATTAGTCAAATCTGCTGCACAGGAACTTTTTAAAGTGTTGAAGAGCAAAGATGTCAGCTTGAGGACTAAGGTGCGCCTGACCCAAGCCATGATATTTTCAATAACCTCATTTGGATGCAAAAGCTGGACAGTGAATAAGGGAGACCGTAGAAGAATTGATGCCTTTGAATTGTGGTGTTGGAGGAGAATACGAAAAGTGCCATGGGCTGCCAAAAGAACCAATAGATCTGCTTTGGAAGAAGTGCAGCCAGAGTGCACCTTAGAGGCCAAGATGGCTAAACTTTGTCTCTCATACTTTGGACATATTGTCAGGAGGGAACAGTCGCTGGAGAAGGATATCATGCTTGGAAAGATGGAGGGTCAGAGAAAAAGAGTAAGACCCCCAACGAGATGGATTGGCCAGGTGGCAGCATCGATGGACTCAAGTGTGGCAGTGGTAGTGAGGTTGGCCCAGGATCGGACATTGTTTCGTTCTGCTGTGCATGGGGTCGCTATGAGTCAGTTCCGACTCGATGGCACCTGACAACAACAACCTGATGAGCACAATTAAGTGTTCTGGAATACTCACTCTCCACAATGCTGTCCATAGTTTGTAACAATCCACACAATTGAAAACCTTTGTAAAGCCAATAAAGCACAGATAAACATCTCTGGTATTCTCTGCTTTCAGCCAAGATCCATCTGACGTCAGCAATGATAGCCCTCGTTCTAAATCTGGCTTGAACCTCTGGAAGTTCTCTGTCAATGTATGGTTTCAGCCATTTTTGAATTATCGTTAGCAAAATTTTGCTTGCCTGACATACTAATGATATTGTCTGATGATTTCCGCATTCCACTGGGTCACCTCTTTTTGTAATGGACACAGATATGGATCTCTTCCAATAATCAGTTGCCATAGAAATTTGTTGAGGCCCTTTTATTAAGCTTTGAACAGGAAGAACAGTCATCCTGGAATGAGGGAAAACATCAGTGGGGACACAGTCCCCACTCAATTCATAGCGACCTTGTATAGGGTTTTCAAGGAGCTTCTGGTGAATTTGAGCCACAAGCTTGTGGCTCAAACCAACCTTGCGGTCAAGAAGTTATCCTCCAGCTCCACACCAGAACACCATGGACACAGTACAGAGGCTGAAATAGAGTCCCCTGAGAAGAGGAGAAAGGCTCACTACCAGATCATAGTTGGTGGCAGGTCCATTTATCACTGTCACAAGTGGGACTACAGATTCTGGGAAAGGACCGTAAGTGGAAAAGGAGCACAATTGCAGGTTAAAATCTTGCAGGATTGGCTCCGTGATTGTGGGGCAGGGGGGAGGGGAGGGGGGGATGACTCATGACCAGGTGGCCCTGAGTCACAGGCACCAGGATTTCAGCTTTTAGATAACAGGCAGCTATTTTCAGTAATGGAGTCACGGTGTGGCACGCGAGTTAATCCACTGGACTGCATGGTCGGTTTGAACCACAAGGTTGGTGGTTCCAGCTCAGCAGCCATTCCTCTGAAACCCTATGCAGGGTCACTATGAGTAGGAACTGACTCCATGGCACTTACCAACACAACAGTTTTCAGTAAACCATAAATGACACACCCAAGCAAATTTCCTAGTTTTCCATGCAGCCTGAGGGCAAAACTGCCTCTTCCCAGCTGCCTGGGAGTTGTAATCTTTCCAGGCCAAAACTGCCAAATTGCTTGTTAATGGTCAGAAAGAACTCAAACTGCATTTGCATTTATTTTGAGGCTTGAAAAAGAAGTTAGGTCTCCCGCTGTAGACCACAGTCTTCCACAAACCAAGTGCTTTAGAATTTAACCAAAGGGCTTCAAAGAGTGTGTGAAAATGACATTACCTTTTAAATCCATTTCTCCAAGAACTTTTTGATGCCTCATTCAATTCTTGTGGGACATCTTTGGCTTTTTCCCTTGGACCTGAGCTCTTTGCTCCTTTGTAGGTTCATCATTTCTTCCAGTTGCCAACTAAAATTTTTGTTGATGGATTTTTTTCTAAGTTATTGTGTATCGAGAGCATGCTATGTACAAATATTTGAAACATAATTCATTCCTTATATTTAATGAGAACTTTTTATGTAGCAAGGAGCCCTGGTAGCACTATGGGTTAGCAATAGTCCGCTAAACACAAGGTCAGCAGTTCAAACCCACAAGCCACTCCTCAGGAGAAGAGTGAGGTTGTCTATTTCTATGAAGATTTCCTCAGAAACTTTCAATGGCGTTGCTGTTGTGAGTTGGAATCAATTTGATGGCAGTGAGTTTTGGATTTTGGTCTGATGTATGCTGACCAAGATGAGTGAGGTCCCTGCCTGCAAGTAGCTTAGATTCTAATAGGAGAGGACAAAAAGCAAATAAGTCATTTCAGAAAGTAATAAATGTTCTGGCAGATAGGACCAACCATGGGATGTAGAGGAAGTAGAGAGAAGAAGAAGAACAAAGAGGTCAAAGTTCAGAATACCACATGAATTTATCTGCCAGGACCAAATGGAGATGGATGAGTCCCCAGCAAACCAACAGTCTGGGAAGCCAGAAAGAAAAGATGGTAAAAAAGTCTCTAATTATCATCAGCATTTGGAGTTCTGGTAGCTTAGTGGGTTAAGTGTTGCACTGCTAAACCACTAGGTCAGCGTTTCAAATCTACCAGCCGTTCCATGGAAGAAAAACGAGGCTTTCTGCTCCCGTAAACGTTTACAGCCTTGGGAACTATACAGGGTTGCTAAGATACAGGACTCCACGCATTTCACCACCACGACCAACTGGTTACAAATCGGACTGAGAACCGTAAGGTCAGCAGTTCAAAACTACCAGCTGTTCTGTGGGAGAAAGATGAGGCTTTCTGCTCCTGTAAAGATTTACAGCCTCAGAAACCCTGTACAGGGTCGCTATGAGTCGGAACCGACTCCATGGTACATCACCACCACCATCAGTATATCAAGAGCCAGTTGGGTTACACTGAACTCAAGATATGACCTCAGAGGAGAGGTTTAAAGCCCACCCCAGCAGCCTGGTAGAGGATAAACTCATTGTCATTGATCTAGATTATGACTCATAGCAGCCCCAAATAGGGTTCCCAAAGCAGGAAATCTTTGCTGGAGCAGAAAGTGTCATCTCTCTCCCCCTGAGCAGCTGGTGGGTTTGAACTGTCAACCTTAGCAGTCCAGTGGAAAAGCCAAAATCAAAATCCAACACTATGGAGTCATTCCAACACATGGCGACCCTATAGGACAGACTAGAACTGTCTCATAGGGTTTCCAAGGGGCAATGTAGGATGAGCATTGGATAACCTCAAGGTCACTTGTTCAAACCCAACCACTCCCTGAAAACCCTATACAGGGTCACTATGAGTTGGAATTGACTCGATGGCAACTGACTCTAACAATCTTTATGGAAACAGACTGCCTGATATTTTTCTCCTGCTGGGTTTGAACCACCAGCCTTTCTGTTAGCAGCCAAGTACTTAACCACAGAGTCACCAGGACTCTTATGGGGTAAAGAGCTCAGACCCCGAAGCCTGGCTTTCCTTCAACTGCCAGCCTTGGATAGGTGTGAGGGAAGGAGAGAACCTCAGGGCTGTGGTCCACTTCAGTGGGATAGGGGTGGGGTGGGGGAGAGGGGGAAGGACTGCTGCTTCTGCCAGCTCTGTCAGCCTTGGCTCAGGCCCCTCTAGTGGGAGAGGCCACACACCTGACTTCAGCTGGGTCCTCCTGGCTCAGTCCCTGAGGCCGTTCAGAACTTGCTTGTGTTTCCAGGAGAAGACATGGGAGCGTTTGTGGTTGGTGAGCTAGGTGAGGCCTGGGGTCAGAGCAATAATGCCACAGCACACAGGGACTGTGTGACCAGAGGACACAGGCCACAGACACCTCAGCACATACTTGTTCAGGGCCAGACCCAGATAAATTCAGGATATCAGGTGAATTTATCTGTCAGGCCCCAAAGCCACCCCGTTCACCTTGACGCCATCTTGGGAGGAGCTAGGAAGAGGAAGGAAATAAGGAACATTCACCCAAGAGAAACTTTAATCAGAAGAGCCTTGAATATGTTTTTTTATCAGATTTGCTGCCACCCTTCTCTTCCTCTCAGCTTCTACTTACAGGTGTGAATGGGATCTCAGTAAGAATTATAATCAGGAAGAGTAAGGTCTGGTGATCTACTTCCAGAAATCAACCACAAAAACTGGGAAAATGGAGCACATTTCTATTCTGACACAGGTGGAGTCATCATTCCTGCTTTTTGTTCCTGTCGTAAAATGCTTTTGTTGTTGTTGTTGTTGTTATTGTTAGGGGCCATCAAGTCAGTTCCAACTCATAGCAGCCCAATGCACAACAGAACAAAACGCTGCCGGTCCTGTACCATCCTCACTATAGTTACACTTGAGCCCATTGCTGCCACCACTGGGCCAATCCATCTCACTGAGGGTCTTCCTCTTTTTCGTTGACCTGCCACTTTACCAAGCATGATGTCCTTCTCCAGGAACTGGTCCCTCCTGATAACGTGTCTGGTGTATGAGAGACAAAGTCTTACTATCCTAGCTTCCAATGAGAATTCGGGCAAAACAAATTTGTTCTTCTGGCAGTCCATGATGCTTTTAATATTCTCCTCTAATACCATAACTCAAATGTACCAATTCTTCTACAGCCTTCCAGCTTTCCCATGCCTATGAGGTTATTGAAAAAACCATGGTTTGAGTCAGGTGCACGTTAGTCCACAAACTGATCTGTTTGCTCTTGAACACTTTAAAGAGGTCTTGTGCAGTACATTTGTCTAATGCACTACATTGTTTGATTTCTTGTTTGCTGCTTGCATGCATGTTGATTATGGATCTAAGCAAAAAGTCTTTGACAACTTCAATCTTTCCTCCATTTGTGTTGTTAAGTACCATCCAGTCGGTTCTTAACTCAACAATCCTCTATAGGGTTTCCAAGGCTTTTAAATCTTCTTGGGAGCAGAAAGCCTCATTTTTCTTCGGTGGAGTGACTGGCAGGCTCAAATCTTGGACCTTGTGGTTTGTAGTCCAGTGCCTTTCGTATGGAGCCACCACACTCCCTTTCTCCATTTATCATGATGTTACTTATTAGTTCAATGGTGAGGATTTTTGTTTTCTTTACATTTGTGGTGCAGCCCATCCTGAAAATTAGGTAGTCTTTGATCTTCTCAGTATTTTAAGACCTCTTCAGTAAGGGTGTATCGTCTGCATATCACAGGTTATTAATGAGTCTTCCTCCAATCCTAATTATGTGTTCTTCTTCGTATAATCTAGCTTCTCGGATTATTTGCTCAGCATAGAGATTGAATAAGCATGGTGAAAGAATGCAACCCTGGCACACACCTTTCCTGATTTTAAACCATTCAGTATCTCCTCTAAGGAGCTCTGGTGGTGTAGTGGTTATGAGTCGGGCTGCTAACCTTACGGTCAGCAGTTCAAAACTACCAGCAGTTGCGCAGGAGAAAGATGAGGCTTTCTGCTCCTGTAAACATTTACAGCCTTGGAAACCCTATGCAGGATTGCTATGAGTCAGAACCAACTCCACATCACATCACCACCACCAATATCTCCTCTTAGTCTGTGTACAGATTCCTCATGAGCACAACTAAGTGTTCTGGAATACCCATTCTCCGCAATGTTGTCCATAACTTGTCATGATCCACACAGTTGAAAGACTTTGTGTATTCAATAAAACACAAGTAAACATCTTTTGGTATTCTCTGCTCTCAGCCAAGATGACACCAACAATGAATGATATTCCTAGTTCTACAGCCTCTTCTGAATCCAGCTGGAATTTCTGCCAGTTCCCTGTCAATGTGCTATTGTAGCTGTTTTTCAGTGTCAGCAAAATTTTACTTGTATCTGATATTAATGATATTATTTGATGATTTCCACATTCCATCGGAGCACCTCTCTTTGGAATGGACACAAATATGGATCTCTTCCAATTGGTTGACCAGGTACCTGTCTTCCAAATTTCTTGACATAGATGAGTGAGTGCCTCTAGTGTTGCATCATTTTGTTGAACGATTTCAATTTGTATTCCATCAATTCCTGGAGCCTTGTTTTTTTTCCCCAATGCCTTCACTGCAGCTTGGACTTCTTCCTTCAGTTCTGTCAGGTCTTGATTATATGCTACCTCTTGAAATGGTTCAACATCAGCCATGTCTTTTTGGTACAGTGACTCTGTGTATACCTTCTTTACTTAAAAGAAAAAAAAAAAAAAAAAATATATATATATATATATATAAACCAGGAGTGGAAAATAAAGACCCTGCATTTAATTTTTCTTCCTTGTACATCTGATTCGCATCTATATTTTTGGTCTCTCTAAGCAGCATTATCTGTCTCAGATGATGGTACCCAAGGCAGGTCTCCCAGGAAACTGCCTTTTGCATCTCTCTCCAGCTGCCACTCTTCCTGCCCTAAAAGTCCAGTAGACTAAGGTCTATCATTTCAGTCTTATACGCATCTCCTCATCTGTCTCCTCTCCTGCCCACTGCCCCTGAGGTACTCATAACCATCAGTGCTGGACGACAGGCCACTCTTTCTGATTTATCCTCCACACCATAGTGCAAGAGAGCTCCTAGAATGCAGGTCTGATTACAGTCTCTCTGGAGTGTCCTATTGTCGTGTGTCTGTGGGACAGTTCTTTAAGCCTGTACTTTCACATTAATTTTTTGAAACTCTTGCTTCAGCGCTTTCAAAATGCACTGTTAAAATGGTCCTCAGAGTAAAGACATGATTGGGCTTTCTTCATGGTGCTTTTATTTCATCTGAAGCTAAGCCACTTCAACTATGGCTTTGTACAACTGAGGGAGGAGAGGGTGGGATGAAATGCAGGGTTCTGTTGAATAAGCCAATGGTTCCCATACTGTGTGCCAAGGCACCCCAGGGCATGGCAGCAAGCTCCCAGGAATACCACAGGATTTTCTAAAACATCAAAGAAAATAAAGTAATACTTGGCATGCTGCTCGAACCATTGGCTCAAGATAGTTCAGTTTCAACATTCTGTCACACTCTGTTTCTTTGATGATATAACGTCTTTGGGAAATCAGGTTTTTCAGAGCTTACTGTAGTAAAAAGCAAATATTTAGAAATCAATATGGAACTAGAAATAGGTGTCCAATCTGAATCCAAGCTTTGAGAAACAAACTGGCCCACACATTCTGTTTAAGACGTAATTATGAAGAATGAAATTAATATACAAACTTTTCTTTCGCTTTATGTGACCTTTGTTTTTTCAAAATACTACAACAAGTAGTCAGTTAGAAACTAAATACGTATTAAGCTGCTTGTTGCTGTGTTGTTAAGTATCATTGAATCGGTGCCAACTCATAGCGATCCTGTACAGAGTTTCCGAGGAGTGGTTGGTGAGTTTGAACAGCCGACCTTACAGTACAAACTGACCTTGCAATCCAGTGCATTATCCTGCAACACCACTCCAGTTGCTTGGACCTACCTAATTAGTTAACAGTACATAAACCAAGAGGCAGTTGTTAGAATAGAACAAGGAGATACTGAATGGTTTAAAATCAGGAAAGGTGTGTGTCAGGGTTGTATTCTTTCACCATATTTATTCAATCTGTATGCTGAGCACATAATCTGAGAAGAAAAGCATGGCATCAGGGTTGGAGGAAGACTCATTAACAACCTGCGATATGCAGATGATACAACCTTGCTTGCTGAAAGTGAAGAGGACTTAAAATACTTACTGATGAAGATCAAAGAGCACAGCCTTCAGTATGGGGATTATACCTCAATGAAAGAACAAAAGTCCTCACCACGGGACCAATAAATAACGTGATAAACCGAGAAAAGATTGAAGTTGTCAAAGACTTCATTTTACTTGGATCCGTTATCAACACTCATGGAAGCAGCAGTCAGGAAATCAAAAAACAAAGTATTGCACTAGGCAAATCTGCTGCAAAAGACCTCTTTAAAGTGTTAAAAAGCAAAGATACCAGTTTCAGGACCAAGCGCATCTGGCCTAAGCCATGGTATTTTCTATTGCCTCATATGCATGTGAAAGTTGGACGATGAATAAAGGAGACTGTCTATAAAAGAACTGATGCCTTTGAGTTATGGTCTTGGTGAAGAATATTGAAAGTACCACGTAGTGCCAGAAGAACAAACATGTCTGTGTTGGAAGAAGTGCAGCCAGAATGTTCCTCAGAAGCCAGGAGGGTTGAGACTTCATCTCTTTGGACTTATTATCAATAGGGACCAGTCCCTGGAAAAGGACATCATGCTTGGAAAAGTGGAGGGTCAGTGAAAAAGAAAAAGACCCCCAATAAACCAGATTGACCTAGCAGCAGTAACAATGGGCTCACCCCTAACAATTGTGAGAATGACGCAGGACTGGTCAGTGTTTCCAGGGTCTCTATGAATCGAAACCGACTGGACAGCACCTAACAGTAACACCTAAGCAAAATTGTTAGTTATTTCTTTTGGCCTTAGAACAAGTTACTGAGGCACTGAAGAGTTCTGCTTACAGAGTTTTGAGGCCTCCAATAATATGCCTTTCAGGGGTCTAGAAGCCGATACCATACACACATGTGTACATACGTTGTCATCATTGACACTAGCAGCAGACACCCATGTCTGAATTGTGGCATTTCTTGGCTCAGTGGACTGATTTTGAATTCTAGTACTTATTAAAAGAGATTTAGTCAAAGAAAAAGAAGGCATCTATATTCAAATGTCTTAGGATGGCTTTTTAAGTGACTTAATTTATCCAAATCACCCCCAAATAGCCCTTCTCAATTATAAGAGGATAAGTAAAATTATTGTCCCTGAATGTTTAATATATATTATAATTATGACTTTCATCTTCAGCTAACTTGTATGCATTAGAGTTATATAATACACTAAATAAATATTTCATGGCATCTGGGGCCCCTGGTCTAACAAAACTATGTATGAGTATTGGTCTACATACTTTTAGACCTCGAAGTTTTACTTTACTCTATTATTACAAGGGTTGTTGTTGTTAAGTGCCACTGAGTCAGTTCCTACTCATAGTGACCCTGTATAGGGTGTCTAAGTAGCTGCTGGTAATTTTGAACCGCTGACCTTGTGGTTCAAACTGACCAGCAGTCCAGTATGTTAACCCACAGTGCCACACCAGGACTCCATTACAGGGGTTGGTTCTGGTCATTTTTTTCACAGAAGATTGTTGGCCATACCAACTGTTTATTTAGAGCTCCGTCCTTGGTCAGGATTGGAAGCCAAATCCCAGACCTTAAGCCACTACACGACTCATTTTAGCCACGTGGTGCATGTGTCCCTCCAATTGCTACCAAGGAGGAGGTAGGAGCGTCTACATACAACTGGCTTTAAAGTGGCGGGGGCACCTGGCCTCAGCAGTCGCCTGGAGTGTTGGTGGCAACAGATGTGCAAATGGAAAAGGACTCGAGATTCCACAAGAGCGGAGCTTGCTACCCTGTCCAGACATCATTGCGCATTTTCCATGCAATGGGGGCCTAGGCCCTGCTCTGTTCTGTCTCTGCAGCCCTGCCCTGGGGGCTTCCATTCAGTGGTGTGACTTTCAATGGCTCTGTGGGATAAAGCACTGGACCACAAAGTCAGTGTGAACCACAAGGTTGGCAGTTCAAACTCACCAGCTGCTTCTTGGAAACCCTATGTAAGGTCGCTGAGTCAGTATTGCATCAATGGCACTTAAAAACAACTGTTGATTAAGGAGCCCTGGTGGCACAGTGCATTAAGCATTGGTTGGCAGTTCAAACCCACCAGCTGCTCTGTGGGAGAAAAATGAGGTGGTAGCAGCAGCAGCAGCAGCAGGAAACAGGTGTCATATACCCAATTCTGGAAAATGAGACTTTCTGCTCCTATAAAGATTTATCACCTCAGCAATCTGATACAGGCACACTGGTAGGTTACTATGAACTAAATCCCACACCTGACAGAATTTTCACCAGCTTTCCCTTAGGCCCTTTTTATACCACATTGCATTTAGTCTCGATAATTTCTTCTGGTCTTGGACAGTTTCCCAGACTTCCCTTATTTTTGATAACCTTGACAGTTTTGAGGAAAACTCGTCAGGTGTTTAGCAGACTGTAGACACGCCTTCCTTCCTCTGGGTAGGTGTGCGCTCTCATGAACCCTCCCCAGCTTCCTGTCAGAGCTCCTCCCTCCTATGTAGTGCTCAGTCACTGGTCAGACAAACATGGATCCACTTCCTGTCTGTCTCTCCCACTGACCAGCTCCATGTCATAGACAAGGAGTCCTGGGGTGGCGCTGTGGGTTAACGTGCTGGGCGGCAAAGTCAGTTTGAACTGCAAGCTCAGAGGTTCAAGCTCACCAGCTGCTCCTCAGAAACCCTATACAGGGTCAGTATAGGTTGGGATGGACTCCACGGCACTTAATAACAACAACAATAAACGTCATAGACATCCTTTTGTGCTCTTTTTTCTTAATTTTCTATTGTGATTTGAGTGAAGGTTTACAGAGCAGATCATCAGTTTTACATTCAATACGTCATACACCTTGTTTCATCTCAATGAGAATCCCCTCCATGGAACATCACCTATCCTACCTCCTCCCTGTGTTTCTTCCTTCCTTTCCCAAGCCTTCTGAATTTTGTCCTGAGGAAAATACTGCCCTTTTGATCCTTAATGGTTGACCATTCCATGGTGAGCACACTTTACTAGTGTTGTTGTTGTTGTTAAGTGCCTTCAAGTCAGTTCCGACCCATAGCGACCCTGTAGAGGGTTTCCAAGTAGCGACTGATGAGCTTGAACCACCGACTTTGCAGTCCAGCACATTAACCCACAGTGCCCCTCCCCAAGACTCCTACATGCTGTGGTGTGGTCCCCCTATGTCTGCTATCTACTACTTGGCTGACAATTGAGCTTCCAGTGTTTGTCATCTTTTGATCCCCAGCTTCTGGAACAAGGCCTGGCATGTCCCAATCTCTCAAGGAAAATTGGTTTTGATATATTCGTGGTTTTCCCTTTGTTGACATTGTTCACCAAGCGACCTCTCAGCACCTCACCCCATACCAACCCCACATCGCCGCCTCCAGATTCTCACCCTTCCACTGTCCTCCACACGGAGCTGACTGACCTTCAGGGTCTCCCTTTGTCCTCAAGAAGTCCAAACTATGTAGTGGTCACACCGCCCCTTCCCTTCACGATCCTGTGCAATTGGAACTCCTCTTCCCCCATGAAGCCCCTCCTCAGGACTTCCACCAGTCCTCTGTCAGACCACCTGAGTCCCCCAACTTGTCTCCCTCCACCTCACCACAGACCCCTCCCTCAGTCCTCCATGGTGTCCCCTCTGTCCACCTTTAGTTCCCCCTTTAGTGTCTCTGACTCCCCTTCGATCTCCCCTGTCCTTCTCAGTCCCTCAATCCCCCACAGTTCCCTTCAGCCTCTAGTTAGCCTCTCAGACCCCTTGATCTTATTCAGTCGGATGGAGAGAAGAAAGCAACTTGCTCCCCACAATCAAAGAATTAAATTCCTTCCCCCAGACTGAGTGGCTTACTAATGAAGACTTCCTTGGGTTGTTGGCTATCAGCCCCCCGTAGAATCCCGAGTTCTGCCCTTAAAGCCTTCTAATGTCCATTCAGTCTCTCTGTCCCACTCACATCCTCCTCACCACCCCTGTCAACAGGGGGACTCAGTCTCCCGAAACCCTCCTCACTCTCCTTAGTACCCCGCCACAGTCCCCCACTCAGTGGCCCCTCAGTTTTCCTCTAAGTCCTTCTCACACCCCTGTATTCCCTCCTTCAGGCTGCCTCCGGCCCTTCACTTCCCTTTCATTTCCTGCTCAGCCTTCCCTCAGCATCTCCTTATCAACCCTCAGTTTCCCTCACTTGCCCATTTCCCTTCAGGCCCTCCCAGGCTTCCCTAAGCCCCTTGGCTGTGTGGACTTCAGTCTTCCCACAGGTCCTCTCAATTTTCCCATGGTTCCTGTAGTGCCAGCTTGGTGGTCAACCCTCAGTTTCCCTCACTTGTCCATCTCCCTTCAGGCCCTCCCAGGCCTCCCTGAGCCCCTTGGTTGTGACAACTCCCTTCAGTACTCTCCTGAGACCCCCTCACTGCCCCCTCAGCTCACTCTGTCTCCTTGCCGTACTCCTCAGTAACTCTGAGTCCTCTCTGCTTCATGGTCCTCCCACCCCCAGAGCAGCTAGAGCCCATTTCACCCTGCCCCTGTGGCCGGCCCTGATGCGCATGCTCGCTCGTCCTCCCTGCAAAGGGGCTACCAAGGTCCTCACAACCTACGGTCGGTGGCCAATCACGATGAAGAGTCGATACCCAGGCAGGGTCCTGGTTGACTTTACAGCTGTGGACTCCTTACCCACTAAGGAGCAAATGTACATGTGAACTCCATTTTATAGATAAGGAAACTGAGGCTCTGTAGGTGACGTCTCTTGCCTAACTCATGAGTAAGAGGCAGAGCCTGTACCTAGGTCTGTCAGGTCCCTAGAGACAGGCCATGTGGAGAGTGCCATCTTGCTGTGCCACCTTTTCCTGTAGACGTCCCTGGCAGAGGTGCCATTCTGGTCCTTTTTGTGCTCTGCTTTAGCGCAGGAGGGCAAGAAAGCAGAAGGCTGTGCTGGGGCTGGAGTGGGGTGCACTGGACCCCCTTGGCCTCTGTGTGGTCTTCAAGGTTCAGGTGTCTGAGATCTGGGAGCCCCTTTTGTCTGGTCCCCCAGAAACACTGAGCCCCAGACCCAACACAACAAAGGTACTAGGTAAGTTCAGCTCTCAAATGTAAGGAGACCTTAGCAGGTTTACTCTCTGACGGTGATGTCCCTCCCCTGCTCTAAAGGGGCTCAGCGTGAGGATGAGAAGTTTTCCAGAAAGATCTGTACCAGTTTCCACCCTTTGCTGCTGTTCCCTAACCTACTAATACCAGCTCCCTTTGTTGGCTAAGAGCACACCCCCATCCCGCACTAGGTTCCCAAAGAGCCCCTCTGTGAGCCTGGTCCCCCAGAGGGCTGCAGTCACAAAGGGATGAGGTCTATGCAGGGCTTCAAGAGCTGATTCCTAAAGGGATCCTTTCCTCATCAAATGTTTGGTTCAGCAAATAGTTCTTGTGGCCAGCGAGGGCCTCACTGTGCAAGGTCAGCTCTGTCTGGACAGGCGTGTCCTTCACTATGTTAACAGGCTCCCTGCCAAGAAATCCAACTTAGGGCAATTTGGGACGAGTCTCTCGGAGACTCATGGTGCCCCTTGCTTGATACACCAGGGAATCCTGCAGAAAGCAAGTCCACTTTGCCAGTCACGACAGACAGTATACCCCCTTCCATCTCAGTCCAGAGAGGTGGTGGACTGTTTGAAGGTGCTGGTCTTGACCCCCGAGTGCTCATGCCTTGTACAGGAAGATCTCAAGGTCACCAAGGTGGTTCAGTGAGATGTGTCTGGTCATGAGATTGGGTGAGAAGGCTGTACGCTCAGTGTCCCCTGACATCGCAGAAGTCACTGCAGACTAAAGAAGGAGGGGGGGGGCGCTCTAGGCAGAGCATGCAAGATGGCATTCAGGTGACCTGGGGTCATCTCCCCAGCCCCAGCTGGGATGATTCCGGTCGGATTCTAGTGAGAGATGGACAGTGAGCTCCACAGCTGGTTCTGAGGCCAACTCACCGCAGTGCCCCCGCAAAAACCACACCAAGAAAGGGGCTCCCACCCTGCCGTACCACCCCCTTCAAGCTGTCTTTCGGCATGGTGGCTTGGCTGGTTTTGGAGACAGGGGTCTGGAGCTCTAGGTTCTCTGTTTACTAGTTGGGACTGTTCCGTTGCAGAAGCGAGGAGTTGCAACCTGAAACAGCCTAAGAAAACATTCGAGTCAACTGCAATGGAATCGATTCCGGATTGGATAACCACCCAGTATAGAGAATAGATGGGGTCCTGATGTGGCACTGCAACATAATACTCTGGACTGCAAGGTTGTTTTGAACCGCAAGTTCAGCAGTTCAAATACATCCCCTGCTCCTCGACCCTAGACAGGGTCATTATGAGTTGCAACCGACTCTATGGCATTTAAAAACAAATAACATAGAGTTTCTGAGGCTGTAAGTCTTTATGGGAGCAGAAAATCTCATCTTTCTCCCGCAGAGTGACTGGTGGGTTTGAACTAACAACCTTTTGGTTAGCAGTCCAGTGCTTATCCTACAATGCCACCAGGGCTCATTGAACCAGTCTTTGCTAAGAGGAAATTAACTGGCTTGAATAACTGTCAAACCCAGAAGTCGAATTTGCTGCAGGCACAGCTGGGCAGGTTCCTCGGCTGCTTGGTTCACCTCTGCTCCTATGTGGACTGGAGCCTCAGTTTCCTGGCCTCCTAAATTCAAATCCTCAAGAGGCAAAAGCTAGGGTCTCTTCTCTAACTAGCAATTGTATGAAAAGTCCCAGAGCTAAAAAAAACCAAACGTTTAAAATCCGAAGACTCACTCTGATTGGGCCAACGTGGGTCATGTGCCAATGCTGACCCAATCAGGGAGGGGAACAGAGCGTCCTCAGGGCACTGATTGGTTAAGATCAAGTCACACGCTCTGCCCCTGGGGTTTGACTGAGAATTGTGGGGAGAGGCGAAAGAAATACTAATTCAGGGACTCAAGAGAAGGTTGAAGGGATGATTGCTGGCGGCCCAAACAACAGGTGGTCTCTGGTACCGCCAGACCCCTCATCAGCAGCTCCATGCTGCAAGTGAGGGTCGCAGCTGGGCACCAGCACAGGTGTCGTCTGTGTACCGCACTTTTCAGATTTCACAGCAGCCATTGGCTGCTCCCTCTGCTCCACCCATAAGGTTATGTGGGCAATACCTGAGGCGGCCTTAAAAAGTTTCAGCCAGAGGCCAAGGCTGAGTAGCAAGAAAAAGCGATTTGTCGGACGATGATGTGTGATCCTGCGGTCGCACTAGCCTAGCTCTGTCACCCCCAGCCCCTCCAGCGCCCCTCACACCAATTTGTTCCTGGTCCCTCAAGACTGACCCTCACTGGGGCCCCCCGCATACTGGGGTCTATGGAAAGGAGGTCCTAGGGACAGCCCTGTCTTCTCCCCTGTGGCTCGTGCTTTCCCCAACAAGGACTTCCGTGAAGCACAAGCAATCATATACAGTAGGGGACCTCCCCTGAATCACAGGTAGGTAGAGGAGGCCAGAATTAGCAGGAGCCCCGCTAGGCTAGGACAGACAGGTGGGGACAACAGGTGGCCAGCGGCCTGAGGCAGGCAGAGACTGACCTGCATCCAGACCCAGACTTCTTACCTGCAAAGGCCTGGCCCCAGCAGTGGGGGCGGGGTTCTTGTAGGACAGGATTTAGAAGGACTAGTTCTGGTGTGGTACTGTAAGATAAGACCCTACCGCAAGCTCGGCAGTTCAAACATACCAGGTGCTCCTTGGAAACCCTATACAGGATCACTATGAGTCAGAACCAACTCGACAGCACTTAATAATAAAGGAAAGGGTCAGAATGTGCCCTGGTAGCACAATGTGTTAAGTGTAGGGCTCCTAATAGAAAGGTAGTTCAAGCCACCATCTGCTCTGCGGGAGAAAGATGAAGCAGTCTGCTTCTATAAATATTTACAGACTCAGAACCTCAGGGAGCAGTTCTTTGTCCTGTAGGGTCGTGATAAGTCAGAAGTGACCTGATGGCTGTGGATTTGGGGTTTAGTTTAGGAAGGGCCAAGGCAGGGGTCTAGATCCCAGGCCAGTGATGGCAGGGAGGGGAGGTAGTCAGACTGGCAGGCAGCTGGAGGGCTTGGGGAGATGCTAGTAGGATGGGCAGCTGGGAGTCCCCACTCCAGCCTCAGGTGAGCAGCTGAGAACACAGTGAGGAAGTGCAACTCCCACAATGGGGCCTCCCGCACTGTGGAGCGTCCGCCTTTCCCCAAGTGTTGTGCTGGGCCCAGAAGTGGCCAAGAACAGCTGCCTGGGGAGGGTGATCTGCAGAGCTGAGCAAGAGCTAACATGGTGGCAGTGCCAGGCACTAAGGGAGCCCAGAAGTCTGGGAGTCAGAGGAGGCTGTGACCCCGAGCTGACTTGGGCCTCCAGTTCTGGTTCTGAAGAGGCCTGGCACCTCCCCATCCCCCAAGAAAGGAAGTCCTGTCAACTGACCCAGACAGGGGTTCCAGTGAGTCGAGGGTGGCAGGCCTTACCAGAGGAGCCTCTTGCAGTTCCTCTGTGTCCACCAGAGGGCGCCAATCTCTTGCAAATCTTACAGCCTGGCCTCCTTGGGAAACCCAGTCCTTGCCCTTGAGGAGGCATTGGGAGTGGGATCAAGGTGACCCCAGATGGAGGACAGGTGTCCAGGAAGTGAATAATTGTGAGCTAGTTCTAGACTCAAGGAAAGTGTGATCTGGGGCCAGCAAAAGCTGGCAAGGTTGAGTGGGTGCAATACAGCAAGCCTAGTTGTTAAGTACCCTCAAGTCGATTCTGAATCATAGTGACCCTGTATAGGGTTTTCTTTCAAAGAGTGGCTGGTGGGTTTGAACTGCCAACTTTGTGGTTAGTAGTCCAGTTGGATCCTACAGCACCACCCCAGGACTCCAGCAAGTTCAGAGTAGACCCTCAATGTCTCTAAGGACCCTTGTTGGCAGCCCTGGACCCTCACTGTCTTTGTTGTTAAGTACCGTTGAGTCGATCCCGACCCATAGCGACCCTGTGTAGGGTTTCCGAAGAGCAGCTGGTGAGCTTGAACCACCAACCTTGCTGTTTAAACTGCTTTGCAGTCTGGTGCATTAACCCACAGCGCCACACCAGGACTCGCTGTCTTAGGTCCCTATAAAGTCCATCACTTGCCCCGTATTAACCTGGCCACTATGTCAGGATCTGAACTGAGCTGCATTTCCCACCACCTGTGTGGGGACCACAGCCTGAAGGAGCAGGATGCACTGTAGGCCTAGAGCCTGGGTGGGGGAACGGGGACTGGGAGCCTCGTTGCTTCCCAGAAAGAGCCAGGAGACTGGATGGAGTGGGCACATGGGGACTAAGACTTCACCTAGCCTGCCCCTGACTCTGACAGCAGCAGTTTGGGGTGGGAGAATGCTAGGAGGGCTGTCTGGGGACTGAGTGAGGACAGCTGAGCTCCAGTCTCTGAGGCCCATCCAGAGGGCGGTCCTGGTATAGACCACAATGGTGAGGGAGAGGTGTGGCACTGGCCCGCACATGAGGAACTGCATCTTGTCCCTTATTGTCTCCTTGGAGCATAGAATGGAGGTGACGTTAAGCACTTGATTCCTAACCAACAGGTTAGCAGTTTGAACCTACCTAGCAGCACCTCAAAAGAAAGGCCTAGTGATCTTTCAAAAGGTCACCACCTTGAAAACCCTACAGCCCCTAATAATGCTCTGCACACAGGGGTCTCCGTGAGATGAAATGTACTGATGGTAGTTGGTTGTCTGGCACGGAGAGAGCCTTCGACAAATACATGAATACATGAATGCACAACTGAATGAACTGAATGGATTGCCATGTTCTGGAAAACATGGTGAAGTGGTCCTTGGCCTCAAGGAGAGACAGCCGCACACATCACAGAAGAACCCTCGTGGCACTGTGGCTGAAGTGCTTGGTGCTAACCAAAAAGTTGGCTGTTTGAACCCATCAGCTACTCTGGGGATGTGGCAGTCGCTTTTAGTGGAGATGACAGCCCTGAAGTTCTGTGTCCTTGTAGGGTCTCCATGAGTTGGACTCACTCTATGGCAGAGGGTAGAACATGTCCTTTGAACAGTGTTAGAGGAAATAGGGAGTGCTTGTGTGGCACTGTGGGTTAAGGTGCCAGACTGCAAAGCCATTTGAACTGCAAGCTCAGCGCTTCAAGCTCACCAGCTGCTCCTCGAAAACCCTATACAGGGTTGCTATGGGTCAGAACCGAGTCGACAGCACTTAACAGAGGAAACAAAGCTCAGCGAGGAAGATCACCAAGGAAGGAGACCAGAGAGGGCAAGGAACGGGGAAGGCCCGGAGGGAGAAACAGTCCTGTTGTGGTGGTGTAACAGCCAGTGCACAGACCCTGAGGGGGAACTCATTTGCCATGGACAGCAGAGGGACTCAGGGAGCTGAGGGTGAGGCCTTGTAGTCCAGGTTTCCCCAGGGGGACAGCTGTCAGTTGGGCGGTCTGCTCAATCAGTCCCAGCGCTGTTACTTGAGCAACCTTACTCTTGTGGCCTTGTGGATTAATGCATTAGACTGCAAAGTCAGTTTGAACCGCAAGGTCAGCAATTCAAGCTCACCAGTCGCTCCTAGGAAACCGTATACAGGGTGGCTATGGGTCAGAACTGACTTGATGGCTCTTAACTCTTCCTCCACATGTGTGCATCCTGTTCCAGATGGTCCCAACTCCCTGAGGTTCCACCTTTGGAGCGGAGGTTCCTTATGGCAACTGTTCCAAACATTAACTGGACATTGATCACCATGGGATGTCTTCAGTGTATCCATTCTTCTCCGTGTACCAGTACCTCCCCTGGTCTGGCTCTGGCTGGGGCCTAGGCCTGGGCCTAACGGTCACACCAGTGACTTTTCTTGTTCAAAACTCCTCCAGGTTTCCTCAGATCTTAACTGGGTACTGGTCCAGACTGATCCAGCTCACCCCTGCCTTCACAACACCCACCCGCAGATCTCTCATTATCCTGGTCTTTCTGCCCTTTAAATGCTGCCTCCCCAGGAAGTCACAGGAATGTGACACACTGCTCTGCTGGGCCGCCAGAAACTCATATGTGATTAGTACCAGAGGTCTTCCTCTTCCAGATAGTTCTCAGTGATATGGTGGGGTGTGAGGTTAAGAGGGGAGGTGGGTGGTGCTGAGTGACAGAACCCAAGTTTCCCCTACCAGAAGGGTCCCCTAACACACACCTCTCCCATACAGTTGGGGTGAAACAAGGAGAGCCTGCATGGCTGTGTTGAACACTGTGATCAAGTGTGAGGTAGCTGTGCCAAACCCACTTTACTCTTCCCGGCCCACAGCCACCCCTGCACTGGTTAGTGCTCTAGGACAAAGCAGTCAAGTCATTTGAACTGCAATGTCAGTGGTTCAAGCTCAGCTGCTCCTTGGAAACCCTAGACAGAGGCAGAACTCTCAGTGGCAATGAACAACTATGGTTCTTAGCAGGAACAAATCAAAGTCCAGGAAAACCATGCTGGTGGTGGTAGTAGACATCTTCAGATTCTGTGGTGTCTCCATCTACTATGCCAGGTTAATGAACCCCCAAAGAACCCTCCCCTTATCTAATGAGAGGCAGGGTCAGCAGCTTGAAATGACCAGCAGTTCCACAGATGAGGCTTTCTGCTCCCAGATTTGCATCTTTGAAAAGCCTCTATAGGGTCCGAGTCAGCATATAACCACCATCACATCTGCTGGCCCCAGCCACATTTCCTCCAGTTAGCTTTCAACCACCACCCTCCAACTGTGCTCAAGTGGCCTGACCAACCTGGTGCTTGCTTGGAAAAAAGGTAGCCAAGCCAGGCTGCTTTGGCACAAAGCACGACAGGGCCAGGTCTCCTGTGCCACCACTAGGGGCCTCTCCCTGTTAATGGGAGGGAGATGCAGTGAAGAGGCCACAGCTGCACTATGGTCCTGCTGGGAACAGACATCTCAGGAGTCTAACTCCTACACTCATACTTGGCCTGGGGCCCACTCCTGGGATCCCAGGGCCATGAACACCTCCTTCCTGGACACCCACCAGGGAGCCACAGCTCACTCCTTCTGTTTAAACTCAATCCCTGAGCATTTCTGCCCCCCTTCCCCCACCAGCGACTACTGCCCCAGTGCAGGACTCCCTTCCCAGGGCCTTCTTGTTGTCACTGAAGGTCTGAAGAAACAGAAGACAGAAAAACCAGACTGGAGACAGCTTTGTTAGAACAACTCAGCAAAATAAAATTCCGGTTTATTGTTGGACAACATTGTTTCACACATACATCAAACAGGCCAAAAAAAATAAACAGCAACTTCATAGACAAAAAAAAAA
>NW_006408614.1:3348795-3369920 GCF_000296735.1 Chrysochloris asiatica | reverse complement strand
CCATCACCTTCTTCCTCTTCCTCCTCCTCCTCCCCACCTTCTTCCTCTTCCTCGTCTACCTCATTGTCAGCCTCCTGTTCCCCATTTTCCTCGTTCTCCTCGACAGAAAACACACCAGGTCATTAACCCACAAGGCAAGTTGTCCACCCCTAGGCACCCCTTCTTTTCCATTCTTCCCGAATCTAGCTCAGGTCACTAAGAGACCTTCCACCAACAACCCCAAAGATCCAATAGGAGCCTTTAATATCCTAGGAATTGGCCAAAGACAGTTCAACACCAATGGAAGGAACCCCTAGGAGTCCTGAACAAGGAGGGCACTCACAGCGTTCCCATTAGCGGGTGCGTCTCTTCCATTTTCTGTTTCCTCCACAACCTCCTTCTTCTCCTTCAAGTCCTTCAAAAGGGAAGAAAAAACCAGTAAGTGTTTAACAACACGGAAAAGGGACCAACTTGTATGTCTGAGGACGCTGCGAGCTACCAACAAGTGGACCTAGTGGAAGGAGGCCTGAGCAGGGGGCCAGACCACTGCAGAGGTGTTAAGCCCACGTCTGGTGCCTGGACTCCGCCCAATTCCTTAGGCCTAAATACACCGAAATAATAGCCCCAAAGCAGCTACACACGCATTGCAAACTCTCTCCTGCTTCTTAGAAAAAAGAGCCATCCATGTGGCAGGCACCACAGTCCTAAACCCGTCTGGCCAGGCAGACGAGCCCGGGAACACTTCGCTCTCACACACCCATAGCTAACTTGTTTCTTACAAGCGGAAGCTCCGCCCTCCCACAAGCCCGTCCATAAATAAATAAGGCGATGGAGGGAGAGCCCTGGCGCTGCGGAGAAATCCCCTGGGTGGACTCGCCTGGGAAGGAGATGGGAGGGACTAGCAGGCTGGAAGGCCAACGAGGACTGCCAGAACCCGCGGCAGTCCAAGATTTGCAAGTAGTGCCACATCCCGCCAGCGCCCACATTAGATCGCTGTCCCTGGACACCGCAAGCCGTTGCCTGGCAAAAGGTGCGGGCGCCCCACAGCCTTTGGCTTCCCAGTGCCCAGTGTGGCGCCGCCCCGAGCTCACACCGTCCATCTCACTACGCGCCTCTTTCATTCCCCACCTGCTCGGCCCCAGAGTAGCGCCACCCTAGTCACCCCGTAACTTTTTCCACCAGCACTACTGAAAGCGGCCAGACACCAGGAAACCACGTGGGGCCAAAGACTCGGGAGCCTGTCGGGTCCGATTGCGGAGTCCGAGCTGCGCACTCCCGCCCCCTGGTGGCTGAAGTCCCGAGGAGCGGTGGGGGCGGGGAAGCTGCGATGCGCAGGCGCGTGAGCCCTGCCCGGCGGGCTTTGCGCGCGGATCTTGGTACGCACCGCGCGCGCGGAGCACATGGTACAAGGCTGCCGAAGGCGCCACGACCCCGCGGAGACCCCAGACAGGCGGGCCAGGCCGCGCCTGCACCGCTGAGCCCGCGCGCGCGCCAAACTCCCCGCCTCGTGGCGCCCCCTACCGCCCCCGCCCGTCGCAGACTACCCCTGCATTTGGCGCGCAAAGTAACGCGGGTGGCGCCCTGAAGCCCGCGACACTCAGTCCACAGTCCCCAAGGCTCTTTCGGTGCCGCTCCCGGGAAACCACCTCGTAGGGCACCGAACGCCGAGGCCCGATCCGCCTTCCACGCTGGTTCACGGCTGGACCCAGAGGGAGCCAAGAGAGCCCCTCGCGGGGATCGGGGCCGCGGGTTGTACGCCGCCGGAGGAGTCCCCGGGGGGGACTGCGGGAGGTGACGCCAGGAGCAGTAGGGTTAATAGAACGCCAAGGTGACTCGCGATCATGTCCGCAGGGGCGCAGACAAGGGCCGAAGGGGAGCAAAGCCGATTAGCCTCCGGGCGCTACTCTCCTGTGGGAGCCCCAAACGCGAAGCGGGGCACGGTACCATCTCTGGCGCCGTCACTGCAGCTTTTGTTCGTCCCCCGACTCCCCGGAACGGGGACTCGCGGCGCTGGCGGGCAGCCGCGGGGGGCGCCCATCGTCACCCCGGATCCTCTACTTTCCGTTTCCTCCCCCTCTGGCGCGTGGGCTCGCTGCCGCCTCCGCGGGCCGCGTGCCGCCGGTGAATTATTGCGGGCGGCGGCGGCCCCCGCGCGCTCCCACACCGCCAGGCCCTTCGCACCTCCGCGGCCGCCAGACCTGGCCCCGTCAGGCAGGGCGCGAGACGGGCGCCGGCACCTAACAAAGGGCAGTGCCGCCGGGGATGCCGCCGAAGGCGCCCCCAGAATACCCCTACCAGCCGCCGGCCCCCGCCTACCGCACTTCCGACTCCGACCCGCTCGAGTTTCAAAGTTGCTCCAGTGCGCCCGACAGACCAGCCCGACCCGCTCCCCCCGCCGCGCACACCAGACGCAAACAAGTTCGAGAACCGAGCAGCCAGCCCCGACCTCCTCGCCCGCGCGCTGGCCCTCGGCACGCGCCCCGACGGCGCACGACTGCCCGAGTGCTGCTCGCTCCTTCCCGGACCCGCGCACACAAAGAAGGGACAGGCCGAAGGCCTGGAGCCGGAGCGGCTGGCTCTCGGCGGGAGGGGCAGTAGAGGGCCCCCCGGGCGGTTCGCCCGCCGCGCGCCCAACCTCGCTCCAGCGGCGGCGCGCGGACCCCGAGGGGGCGGGCAGCAAACAGTCTCTCACCTTGGTGGTGATCTCGGAGCTGGTGTCCACAGCCGCGTCTGACATGATGGGGCACGCCGGTGATCCGATAGAGAGAATGACAAAGAATGCAAGAGTTTGGGGACTCTGGCGAGAGAGGTGCCGGAGTCCGCAGCGGCGGAGAAGAAGGAGCGCGGCGGAGGTGGCTGCGGGGAGCAGAGAGCCGGTCCTGGGAACAATGCAAAGATGGCTTTTCAGAGCAGCCAGTGGGGGACTCACGCGGCGCCAGAACCTTTAATATAGATTAGTGGGCGGCGCTCAACCTCCCTTGCGCGAGTACTATTGGCTGGGCGCAGGGAGCGGGCGTTCGCTCATTGGCTTGACTCCGAACAATGGGCAAGCGTGCTTAAAGCGGTAGTGCTTCGGCGTGGTCTGCGCTGCGCAGTCGCCGGCCACACTGTCTTTCAGCCTCAGAGTTTGCTAGGTCTCCGCGGCGTTGAGGCTGCGGGGGAGGTGCGCGAGGGCGCGCTCCTGCCGCGCGCTCCCGCGCTGTTTTGCTAGGGCTGCTGACGCAGAGACCCAAAGCGCGGCAAAGCTGCCCGCCCCGCCCCGCCCCCAGCTGCTCGGAAGGAGGGGGAAGGCCAGGGGGGTGCTGCGGGCGCACGACGGCTGCCAGCGGGGGGAGGGGAAGGACCGGGTGCTGGGCTGCGCTGGTCCCGGGCGGCGCCCCTCCCGATCCGCGGACTTGCCCGCCCACCGCGCCAGGACACCTTCCACCAAAAAACTGTCCCAGGGCAAGTAGGCGGAAGCCCCACGACGATTGGCGAGGTCGCGAGGCCGAGGCCAGCGCATCTGGGCCTCCCCGTCCTTTCCCACCATCCGGGTGCGCCGAGTCCCCGGGGAAGTTCACTCCAGTTGCCCACCACTGCCCCAGCATCCGCCTCTTGAACCCTTCGACGAGCGGGCACCGGGCCAAGCACACAGACATTCATGTCCCATTATGGGGGAAGGGAAACTTCGAGGGCTGGTGTGGGCTCCTGCCTTCGAGCAGGGCAGCTCGGGTTCCTCGCGTGGAGTAGCGGTGTCCGCACCTTTGGACCTTGGGCAGCCTCGACCCAGGAGTTCAGTGCCGTCGTGACAGCCTCCTTCCAAGGCTGCACCCGGTTATAAAATAACCCACCCCACTTCGGGGCTGCGAGGGTCACTTGAGCTATAGTGTGAGGTTATCGGAGGAAACACTCATCACTTTCACTCGTTGGACGAGTCCTTCGAAGGCACCTTGAAATCTGGGACGCCATTTCAAGAACCACGCGGACCCCCGAGATGGGGGCCATCGAGATGCCACACTCAACATGGCGCCGGACTCTGCAAACGTGCAGTGACGTGGCGCTCAAACCCATGCAGAGTACCTAAAAACCGTAGCTTACACTATCCTTATCGACACCGCGCTTGGTTGTCTAACAATGAAACAAACCGTGTGGGAAGAAAGATAAGAATTAGTGGGAAGAGAGCCCGATAAAATACTTCATGCCACACACAAGATGGCAGCAGATCGCGTTCGTCTCTGTCTTGCCAGAAGGGGGCGCCCGACACGGAAGGCGGGACTCCGGAGAAACGAGCGCTCACTGGCTGAGAGTGGCGGGCGAACACAAAGTTGACGCTTTGCGTCCTACTATTGGCAGGTCCAGCTGTCTCTCTCTTGGGGCCACCGATCTGGGAATCGAGAAAACCCGGAGTCTGGGATTGTAGGAAGAGGACGGATACCCAGGCCAGTGAGGCTTGGAGGCAGGGACGAAAGAAGAAACTGAGTCACCCTTCTTGGGTGGTCCGGGCGAGCTGGCCCCATTCTCACTGCGAAGCTCCTTTGCTGGGCTTACCAAGTCCTCTCCCATCTCCCACGGAGTCCGGGGGCCCCCGGGTCTGATCCCCTCCCGCTCTTTCTGCCCCGCACGCGCCAGGCCCGCATCCTCGTCACATCTACCAATCTAGCCGCTGTGGAGGCTCTCCCGAGCGGCTCCCAGTCCTTTGGCCAGAAGAAATGTGAAGCAGGTGCTAGACAGAGCGGGGGCGCCGCGCCACCTCCCGCCGCCCGAAGGTCCCCATCCTGTCCTGGATGCGGGGCTGTGGAGGGAAGGGGCACCCGCCGGTCCCAGGCTTGCCCGCGCGGGAGGAGGCGCCCCAATGGCAGGAGGTGGGCTCCCCAGGGTGAGCGCGCGCCGGTCCGAGGGACTCACAGTGATGTCCCTGAGGACCACGCGCTCCAACTCTTTGTTCGGTCCCCTCCTCCCTCCTGCCCATGAGCCGCCTTCGTTGGGGCCGCCCTCCGCCCAGACGAGGAGAAGGGGCACCCAGGCCACCGCGACCCCCTCCTTTTGGTCACATCCTCAGTGGTGGGTGGTCTCTGCGGCACAGCGCGGTAAATCCGGCCCGGCCAGAGCGCCTTTTGCCTGAGGGGCTTGTTAAATTCTGATTCCCCTCGAGGGGGATCATTCAGTTCGCAAAACCCGGATCCAGTAAACTCAGTCTGCGCTTCATCCAGACGGACTGAGTCTTCTTCCCAGTCTGGAAGTCAACTACCTTTGTCTCCACATCTGAAAAATGGACCTGATCTTCTGGATTCTTCCAGAATGGGGCGGGGGAGGCCAAACAACCCGGAGGAGTTAGCTGGGTGTGAATTTCCCTCGAACAACTGCTTTGCCTGATCTGGTTCCCAGACAGCTGGCTCTGTGAGAGTGTGGGGGAGGGGAAGACCCATCCATGCCCACCTGGTTCTGGAATCACCCCTTACATCCAGCAAGCACTCACATGAGCGTCTGCTGTCTGTATACAAGGCAGTGAGCCTCTACTTGAAACAGTTTCGTTTATTCTCTCTACCTTACAAAGTGGATAAGACAATTACTGCTTGAGTCTTGTGAAATTGATGGTCATAAGAAAATTGTAGTCATATAAAATTGTAGGTCAAAGCCAATTGAATATCAGCAAATGTGTCGGTTTAACCCATAATATGCTATAACATCTTCCCTTTCAACACGGCAAAAAGGCAGACCAAGGGACTTGGAGTTAAAATCCTAGCATCAAGGAATCTGTGTTGTTAGAGAAGACTGGGAGTGGAGGTCTGCACCTTCTCATTCAGGAATCTGCTCTTAAGTGGTCCAATTGAGTCTGCCAGGAAGCGCTTCATTCCTCAGCGCCAAACAACTCCCTGTTTCCCTGGCTGTTTCTGAATTGAACTGTTCTTACCCTTACCGTCTCCTTTCATTTTTACTGTTTTTGCTGCTAATCTAGAGGCAAAGACCCCAAGATGGGCTGGTGTGCCCCTGGCTAGCCAGGCTGCCAGGCCTGGGTGTGTTCATAGCCAGAGGTGTGCTAGACTTAAATTATCACTGCCCTAAACTAGGGGCCCCAAAGAGCCCCTCCAGGCAAGTTTTGTTTTTTAAGGAATTTGCATCGGGCCACCTCTGGGCCTCCCACAAACTCTTCAGTTGGGCCATAGGCCTGTCCCTGCCTAGCTGAGTCACATTTATGTCACCTTATGTCTGACCCTGGGGGCATTTTAAGATTGCAGCTCCCTGCTTCTAAACTTCCAACTTATTCCTTATCGGTTAACTCACAATCCTGCTTGATTCCGAAAAGATCAGAAATCAAAAAACCCCAAATGCAGTGCCACTCAGTGAATTCGGACTCAGCGACCCTGTAGAACTGCTTCCCAGGGTTTCTGAGGCTGTAAAGCTTTATGGGAGCAGATGGCCGCATCTTTCTGCCACAGAGCAGTTGGTGGGTTCAAACTGCTGATTTTGTGGTTAGCAGCCTAATTCATAACTACACCGCCAAGACTCAAACTAGAAGGAAAATAAATGCTGGTTACCATTGTCTGGGTTCAAATCCCAGCTCTGCTACACCCTAGCTGTGTGCCGTTGAACGCGTGACTTCTTCACCAGTTACAAAGCAAAATGGGAACACCACTAACATTTCCAAGGTGGCTGTGGAAACTACTTCAGGAGTTCAAAGACATCAAGTACACAAAGCAATAGCGCCTGGCAACAGCCTAGCAAATCGGTGTTGTTTATGGGACCCCATTTTCCATCTGAACCAAAGTGGCTTGGTTTTATAGTGTGTCCAGGACTCTGGACCAAAGAAGGCAAGGTCTCCAGCAAATTCCTCCTGGAGAAAGGAAGGCATTGGCCTAGCTGAGTTTCCGAAAGCCCAAGGGGCTTGGCGCCTCACTCCCACCCCCAGCCTCAGAGGAATGAGAATCTGGGAGGCAGCTGGAGTGAAGTAGGCCCCCATAAATTCCTGCCTTCCCACCGGTTGGAAACTCAGGAGTTTCAGGCTGTGGTTTCCTTGTTCAGCCATAAGGACCTGGGGACCTGCCAGAGGCCTTCCAACTCTCCCTACTTGCTGTGCTGAGCCCTGGAGGGGTTGTGTAAAGCATAACCCCTTCCCAGGTCTGCTCCCTGGCCAGCAGGTCTGGACCTGCCAATCCTCCTAGGGAGTGGGGCCCCAGACACCCCAGGACGCTTCTATCCAGCCTGGAGAGGACCAGGGACCTGTCAGTTGACATTTGAGGCCTGTGGGTCCCTGATGCCGGACTAAGTTAGAAGCCTGGGGGCCGGCGGGGGCATGTGTGTGCAGCAGGCATGGATGGCTCAGAACTTCTTCAGTTCTCACCTCCCAGTGCCCCTTGGGTACCTCAGGACCCCCCTGCCTGCATGTCCCCTTCCTGGCCCCTCTTCCCTCATCCTCCATTAGTGCATCTATTTGCATAACTCTAGCTCCAGGGGTGTTTTGCTGAGGCTCTAGTTACTACTTACAGTTTGAGTGTGGGTGGGCCCAGCCTTGGGGTGGCTGGGCCCAGGGGCCAGTTAGGGAGGCAAGTGTGTGAGCACACACCTGGCCTCCCTCAGCAAAGCCTGTGACAGCATTTCTCCTGAATAAAGATTAAACACCTGTCTGTGACTGAAGAGCAAGCTCCACCACACCTGTCCCTTCCTCCCTGTTGAAGGAACCCTGCCCCATGAGGGACCCAACAAGACCAGGAACCGTGGCTGAGAGTCGCTGTGCCCTGGACCAAAAGCCCAGCCCAGTGAAGCTCCAAATTCAGGAGAGGCAGACTGTGTGTCATTCTGGAATTTAGTCTTCCCTTGTCTCTTCATCAGAGATGTGCCCAGGGTGACCTGTAAAACCCGCCAACATTTGCCTGGGACAGAGAATTTCCCAGAACACACAGTGCTGCAAACTCCCAGGAAAAGCAGGACGAGCTAGTAAACCCTAGTGGCCCTTACTCAACTGACGAAAGAGTGACGTTTCTGAAGCAATTGATAACCCCCACCAAGTAGAAGGGTCTTTGTGGCCCTCAACCCAGAAAGACCCTCCACCCTGCCTTCTGCTTCTCCTCTCTGTGGAGAAGCCGAAGGACTCTGCTGGAAGGACACAGGGAGCATTTGGTTTGCAGATGGCAGAGCAGAGGGATTGAGGGGCTTAGTGCAGATCACAGAGCAGCAGCTGGTGCACCCAGAATGAGGACCTCCCACACCCTGGGTGGGGAGGAGGGGAGACTCTCAGCTGCCTAGTCAGGGCTCCAGCATAGAGGGTCAGAGAATAAGAGGAAGACCCCCATCGAGATGGATTGGCACAGTGGGAGCAACAATGGGCTCAAACATAATAATTATGAGAATGGCACAGGATATGACAGTGTCTCCTTCTGTTGTACAGAAATTAGAATCAGAACCAATTGGGCAGCACCTAACAAGGATCCCTAAGGAGCTCTGGTAGCGTAGTGGTTATGAATCAGGCTGCGAGCCACAAGGTCAGGGGTTCGAAACTACCAGCTGTTCCGCTGAAGAAAGATCAGGCTTTCTGCTCCCGTAAAGATTTACAGCCTCAGAAACCCTGTACGGGGTCACTTATGAGTTGGAACAACAAGGATCCCTACAAGAAGGGAAGGGGGAAGGCTCAGGCACTTTTCAAAAGCCTTCCCTTCTAGCGGTTTTCTTGGAATCTCATGAAAGGTGGGTAGAGAGGAATAAGGTGCTCAAATGAACAATTCCATAGGACAATCTCAAGATAGGATGCAGCAATATGGCCCAGAACCAAACCTTGCCCAGGAAAGGAAGTTGCTGGCTCCTTTTCTAGGGGAGCGCAGAAGCTCCTACGCCTCACACAGGAGGGCAGCCTGTTCTCCTTGACCAGCAGCTGGGATGACCTGGAAGGGTGGCTGTTTACCCACTCCATTCAGCAGCTTCTTCAGACTCTGCCACTTTCTTATGCTGCTAAGATGCTTACCTTAAAAGCATTGGCCAGATACCTCCCTACCTACTTTGCTGCTGGCAACAGCTCAGGTCACGGGCTAAATGGGAAGAGGAGTATGGCCAGCTCCCAGGGTAAGCACAACATGGACTATTACAGAGCACAAAGGTACGAAGTCCTTGGCCACGACATGTTGTGGAGACTCCGAAGTAGTCATCACTTCAGCATTCATCAGTCTCCATTTGAGCCCTATGTGATATACTGGAAGTTTCCTCAACTAAGATTTTCAGGGTGATAAGATGTGTTCCAGAATGTTCTTCAGTAGTTACCAACACACTTTTTGTTTTATTTACTTTTTACTGTGAATTGAGTGAAGGATTACAGAGCAGACCGTCAGTTTAACATTCAGTGAATCCTATACTTTGCTTCATTACAATGCTTGTGATCCCCTCCATGTACCATCAGTTCACAGTATCTATTCACTTTAACCCTTGCATTTCTCCCTGTGTCTGCCATGGCCTTCATCTTTGCTCTGCCAACCTCCCTCTTGTATATTGCCTGCCCTGTCACCCATGTTAACATGTGTCTACCTTCTAGTCCATGGCCACCACTTAAGTAAGAATAAAGGCTGAATGTGATACAGGGGCATTTCTGATGGGCAATAAAATGTCTGTTTACCTACAGAAACAGATGAAAGGGGAACTAGAATGAATATTAACAAGTGGACCCACATAAAGTAAAAGAACTCTCAAAGCAGAGAGAGGTGACAGTTTAAGAAACGCACTTAACCATGAACTCATGGTTACGTAGAGCGCTCAGCTCCAAGGAAAGCTGTCTCCAGCAATAGTGGGATTCCCAAGCCTTGTCTCCTCAGCTCCAATCTCTCCTTTTTCACGGGGGCCCCCATCAGGGCCAGCTGTGAGAGTCAGGAGTTCTCAAATCTGAAGGGTTTGCCCTTATTCTTGATGGTTCTAAGCAAGTCCTATTGCTCTCCCCACCTCATTCCCATCTTCCTGCATTGAGGAGAGGACATTTCAGGACTGAGCCCAGTGTGGGCAGAGGTCAGGTCTGCTGGTGTCCCTCACTCTGTGTGACTCGACACCTCATTTGTCCAGCTCTACTTCAACATGATGTGGTGTTTAAATTGCTCTGGAGCAAATAGGACTGGGCCTGATGTTCCAGTAAGCCCCCTGGGGTAGGGGCTCACCTCATACCATGGTGAACAAACAGCCTTCAAACAGCTATACTGTCTGATTACCCAATATGCCAGGTAAGCATGAACTGACTCGTGTTGATTTACTAATCTGTAGTGAAGTTTCTGGTGTGGGTTAATGCACCAGACTGCAAAGCCGTTTGAACTGCAATGTCGGTGGTTCAAGCTCACCAGCTGTTCCTCGGAAACTCCATACAGGGTCTCTGTGAGTTGGAACCGACTCGAGGGCACTTCACAATAGTGAAGTTTCACCTTTGGTGACACATCAGAGATGATTCTTCTACATGTTGGTTTGACTGGCATCTGTCTCTCCCAACCCCACAGTACCTTCCTACAGAATCAAAACCTCATTTCTTGTACCCAGTAAAAAAAATATAAGCACAATCTGACTTGTGCTTACTTACCTGTAGTGAACAGTTTCACATGCTTCTCACCATGCCTTACCTTGCTTATTGGATAACCCGCGTTGTATGTTGCGGGGAGATAGGAAAGAGCTTGGACTCTGGGGTCCAGAAAAGGGCTCAGGAATTGAACCCTGGATGTCCAGTCTCTGTGTTTGAATGGCGGTAACTCAGAGACCAGGGCTGACTAGAAGGACCAGGATATGATGGGGGTAATTTCCAGAGCAAGTAGGGCTTGTCAAGACTCCCCACCCCCTCCCAAAGCAAAGGTAAAATACTAGGGGAGTGAGCAGGGGGTGCCGGTAGGAGAGGCTCAGGGGTGGAGACTGGGAGAGCACAGGCTGGGAGGGGTGAGAAAAGGGCGGCCCTCTGTCCCAAAGATGCAGGGACAGTCCAGCTGTGTTCTTCCTCCTGGGCACAGAGCTGCAATCCTGACACATCTGGATGTGAGGGTAGAAGGACCCCCGTGGAGTGGAGCTCCTGATGACTGAACGTGCTCTGGGACAGATGCCAGATGCGCTCAATCCTAGGAGCCTTGTAGCTGGCCCCACAAGAGGGGAAAAAGACACAGACCGGACGTGTGTCACCAAAAATCATAGTAAGCGGCAGAGCTGTCATTTGAACCCAGAGCCCCGCGTACAACCAATGACACCTGAGTCAGAGCTACTGCCCCATCTTCCAGGAACCTCAGGGTTCATCTGCCTACCCCATCCTCAGTCTGGACAGCCAAGGTCTCATCTTTCCTCTGTCAATTGACCCCAAAACCAAAACCAAACCCAGTGGCATCGAGTGTCTGTAGGACAGAGGAGAATGGCCAATAGGGCTCCTGAGACTGTTGTCATCTTTACTAGAGCAGATTGCCACCGACCCGTGGGTTTGAACCACTAACCTTTCAGTTAGCAGCCAAGCGTTTAATCACTGTGCCACCTGGGATCCTATGTTGATTGATAGATAACAGGGTTTTAGTCTCACAGATTGAGGCCTTCATTCCCCCTCGCCCCCACCCACAGAGCCTCCTCTCAGGCTGCATGACAGTGGGGTGGGGTGGGGTGGGAGGGCTTCCAGATAGGTGATTTCTGGTTGTGAGGAAAAGATTTTTCCAGTAGGTTCTAGAAGGGAGTGCATTTTGCAATTGCTTGTCGCCAAGGGCTCACCAGAAAGCCCACTAAATGCTAAGTGCTCCCAGGGTGATCGGTGGAGCGTTTTAATGGCATCAGTAGACAATTGGTAACATCTGCCTTGAACATTTTTCCAGACGAACATTTACCATGGGCCTGAGAGTCCGGCATTGCACAATGTTCCTTTATGGAGGCCCACAGGACAAGAGTCTCTTGCACCTCAACATGAGCAGGGCAGTGTGACTTGCTGGTTAGGAGCATTATCTTAGACTGCCTGAGTCGTTTCCCCAGTGGTCACCACTCCTGTTGGGGACAGGGGTGGGACAAGAGCCAGTGGACCAGGGTCTCTTACCTGCCTGTGGAATGGAGCTCTGAGTCCATAGATAAGAATCGAATCTCATGAGCCTCAGTTTGCTAATCAGTAAAATGGGAATCCTAACAACCATCTCCTAAAGGCCCAAACTGTGGTCTACTACTAAATGCATCAGTTCTTCCTTAGTCAAACGATTATGATGTTGGTGAAAAGGATTGAATGTACCATGTTGTTGTTAATTACCATCTGTTGTGTTCTGACTATAGTGACCTTGTAGAGGGCTTCCCAGGAGAGGCTGGTGAGTTTGAACTGCCAACCTTGCAGTTATTAGGCCAGTGTTATCCTACAGCGTCACACCGGGACTCCTAATGTATTATGAACTGCTAGAAAAACAAATCTGTCTTGTTGTGGTTAAAGGTGTGTGTGTGTAAAGATTCAACAAAGTTTTTGATGAATACCGGCTCTTTTATTACCAGAAAGAGCTGGGCTTTACTGGTTTCACTTTTTCCTTAGAGACTAACTCCAAGTTCCTCTCTGTCTTGGTGATTGGGAGGCTCAGCACCAACCTTGAGGCGCACCTCTGGATTCTACAGCACACCCCAAGGTTGGTGGAGCAAACCCTTTCCTGCCCCATGTCTCACTATAAGTCCCTGGGTGGTTCAAATGACTAAATGTTCAGCTAATAACCATAAAAATTGGCAGTTCAAATCCACCCAGAGGTGCCTTTGAAGAAAAGCCTGGTGATCTTCTGAAAGGTCACAGTCATTAATAACCTATGCAGCACAGCTGTGCTCTGTCACACACGGGGTTTCCGTGAGTTGGAATCAACTCCCCAGCAACTGGTTTGGTTGGGTTTTTAATTATTATTCCTTTAGGCCAACTACTTATGTTGTCCCTATTAACTCTTTAGTTAGGAGCCCTGATGGCATAGTGAATTCAGTGGTGTGCTGGTAACCTAAAGGTCAGTGGTTCAAACCCACTAGCCACTCCTCAGAATCTCTGTGAGACAGTTCGACTCTGTCCTGTGGGCTCATTATGAGTTGGATTCGACTCTTGGGCCATGGGATGGGTTCTGCAGGTATTTCTGTGAACTCTATCATTGAGCTACGTGGTAATCAATCAAGCAAACTCAAGCACTTTATGCTTGAAGTGTTTTCTCACAAGCTACGTCAGTTAAACGTAATACCAACTAAGGCAGATGTTTTGGATTCTTACAGTTGTCTGTAACAAAGTACCACAAACAACAGGACTTCATTTTTTCAGTCTTTAGGTCGGAAGTCACAAATGAAGCAGCAGCAGCAGGACCGTGGCCCCTTCGAAGTCTTTGTCCCCTCCCTAACTTCTAGTGGCTGCCCACAGTCCTCCGCATTCCAGGACCTGTAAGGGCATCACTCCTATCTCTGCCTACATGTCACATGACGCTCCCCAAGTGGTTGCTACCAGTCAGAACCAAACTGCCATCTAACCTAACAACAAGGTAAAATAAAGACACCAGTCAAGGCTCACCCTAATCCAACATGTCTTCATTTTAACTTGATTCTCTCTTCAAGACCCTGTTTCTAAGTAGGTCACATTCACAGGTACCAGGGTTTAGAAGTTAAACACAGCTTTTTGGGAGACATAATTCATCTACTAAGGTAGGCGTCCCATTTGAAAGGAGAAAATCAAGCTTCTCAGAGTTGAGGTGGACGTTTCTCTTTGCTCCATCCTGGCTCCTTAAATGACTTGACCTTCACTTTCAGAGTCCTTCCAGCCCCTGCCCTCTAACCCTTCCTAGACAGGGCTTGGTGGTCCTGCCCCTTCACTTCCCCTTATCAGACTTGCCTTTTGAGGGACTTTCTAAGATGGTCAAGTTGATACCAGTATAAGGATAAGTGAAAAACCAGCCCCTCCCCTCCACTAAGACTTAGAGGCACACAGTCCCTTCCACCAAACAATTGGTGGTGTTTCTGCCTCCAACCAAATCATTACATCAGTGACTTGGACTCAGCACTTTCCTAGAATGATCGTGTGCCAGGAGGGCCAGCACACTGACTGACCCTGGGTGCACAATGGCTCAACAGTCCCCAGGAAAAAGGGCAGAAATGCTGACTACCATCCGCCCCCACCCCCACCCCCACCCCAGGGCGTCTCTGTCCCTTTCTGGAGAGGATCGTGGCTGCTGAGGTAGTAACCCTGGAGGGTGTAACAATCCCTGTGGAATTTGGAGAAGGAGTCCCTTTAAAACTCTGTGCTCAGAGGGACTAGGCCCTTCTGAGGGTCCCAGGTGGGCCCTTGTGAGTCTGAACTCCAGAATGAAGAGGAGCCCTGGTGGCATCATGGTTAAAGCACTCCACTGCCGATTGAAAGGTTGGTGGTTCAAACCCACCAGCCACTCCTCTGAAGAGAGAAGCGGCATTGTGGATAGGTTCTGTTGAATCGGTTCCGACCCATAGTGAACCCTTGTACAACAGAAGGAAACACTGCCCTGTCCTGTGTCATCCTCACTGAGGGTCTGACCCTGTACTTTATCAAGCAGGATGTCCTCTGTGTCATTAAGGACTCGACTCAGAGGACACAGCTCTGTCCTAGTCCTATTCTGAGTGCCTTCCAACATGAGAGGCTAGTCTTCCAGCACTATTAGACAATGTTCTGTTGCTATTCATAAGCGTTTCAGTGGCCACATTTTTTTCCCCCAAAGTTGCTTGCTACATTCTCCTTCCTAGTCTCGAAACTCCACGGAAACCTGTTCGGCATGTATGACCCGACTGGGATTTGAAATGCCGGTGGCATAGCGTCCAGCATCACAGCGGCATGCAGACCAGCACAGGTGGACCAAGCCAGAAAGATGACAGTCCAGGAAGCCTATGGACAGTTCTGTGGGGTCACTGTGAGTCACGTGGACTTAATGGCGGTGGCTGGGTTTGGCAGGATGAAGCCAGAGATTGTGAGCTTAGCCAGGTCTCATGGTTGTACTCATTACAAAGAAATATCAACAATCTTCCTCTCTTACTGATTTTCAAGAAAAGGAGACAGTGGTCTTAGTGCCAATGTCACCTGGCTCTGTCCTGAGGCCACCAGGGGCTCTTGCTGTATCTGATCAGGGACTCACTGACCCCATGTTGCCCTGTGCTCTTGTCCCAAACTCCCAAGAGAAATGACTTCTGAGGCTCCCAGGCCAGCACCTCTGTGAGTTCAAGCGTGCTTGTTGGGGTGGGGTGGGGGTGAGGGCAGCTCCTGAGTGGCCTGGCCACAGGTTGCCATGTTCATTCGCAAGTCAGCAAATCAGTCAGAATCCAGGGGCTGGCTTTGGCCCACCGACTCCCTGCAAGTCAGAGCACTGGACAGACAGAAGGACCAAATAGCCTCTCCTGACAGGAAAGCAGAGGAGAGTCTGAAACCCCAGGAAATAGGATCGGGCCCATCTGTGATCTCACTCAGACAGAAGCACTGAGCGGCAACTGACAGACAGGTAAGCAGCAGGCACAAAAGAGGCACACAGTAGGTCCACAGCAGGCATGCAGTATGCACACAGTAGGTACAGAGCAGGCATGAAGGAGGCACACAGCAAGCACATAGCAGGCACACAGTAGGTACACAGTAGACACAGCAGGAAGGTAGCAGGCACACAGTAGGAAGACAGTAAGTACACAGTAGGCACACAGTAGGAAGGCGACAGGCACACAGTAGGTACAGGGCAGACACACAGTAGGTACACAGCAATCACACAGTAGGTACACAGTAGGCACACAGTAGGTACACAGCAGGCACACAGCAGGTACACAGTAGTCACACAGTAGGTACACAGCAGGCACACAGTAGATATACACTGAGCAGGCAACAAGCACACAGCAGGCACACAGCAGGCACACAGTAGCTACACAGTAGGTACACAGTGGGCACATATTAGGTACACAGTAGGCACACAGTAGGTACACAGTGGGCACATATTAGGTACACAGTAGGTACACAGTGGGCACACAGCAGGCACAAAATAGGTACACAGTAGGCACACAGTAGGTACACAGTAGGCACACAGTAGGTACACAGCAGGCACACAGTAGATATACACTGAGCAGGCAACAAGCACACAACAGGCACTCATGAGGCTCACAGGCATGCAGCAGGCACTCAGCAGACAAGTCACAAAGCAGACACATAGTAGGCATACAGCAGACACGCAGCAGGCATGTTGCTGGTCTTCACCCAACTTCTCTGCTCTTCTGTGAGACAGGCCCTTCCCAGTCTCTCCACATCCTGATATCTATATTGCACATGTACTACACACATGACCATGAACATACATCCCATGTCGGATGACATGTTTCCAAATGTGTGTTGGTGCATGTGCCTGTGAAGCAGACATTCAGAGGCACAGAGCTGTAGGGGCAGGGGCGTTTGGTTTATCCTTTGTTCTGTATTTTTAACTTTTCAAATTGTAAGGCCTTTAGAGAACACTGAGGGGCTAAAGGAGTGGAGTCCTGGTGTGGTGCTGTAGGATAAGCACTGGGCTGCAAGGGCGGTTTGAATTGCAAGGTTGACAGTTCCAACTCATCAGCCCCTTGTCAGAAACCCTTTACGGCAGGCATCACTATGAGTCAGAACTGACTCAACAGCATTTTACAATAACCACAACACCAGGGGTGAGCATGAAAGAGGGAGGAAAAAACAAAACCAAACCTATTGCCATCCCGTCTAATTCAAACTCATAGCAACGCTATGGGCTAGAGGAGAGCAGATCCACAGGGTTTCCAAGGCTGTAAGATTTACAGAAGCAGGCTGCCACATATTTCTGCTGTGGAGCGGCTGGTGGGTTCAAACGGTTGACCTTTCTGTTAGCAGCTAAGCATGATAAACACTGAGCCAGAAGGACTCCTTAGGAGTGGAACTCAATACTTAAGAGACACTGAAATTTTATGTTAAGGTGATAGTATATTTCATGGATAGAAAAAGATGATGTTTGTGCAACATGAAAATGATGTCACTGAAGTATACCTGTGAAGACTAAGAAAATATCAAATGTTTTATTGTATGGTTTTGTTGTTAAGTATTATCTAGTCGGTTCTGACTCACAGAGACCTTGTATAGGGTTTCTGAGGAGTGGCTGGTGAGTTTGAACTGCTGACCTTTCAGTTCAATCTGACCTTACAGTCCAATACTTTATCCTAGGTTTCAAAAAAGTTCAGGGAAAAATTCCATAATTTTTCATTCCATTTTTCCATGAACTTTTTAAAGCCCCCTTGTACATACATACATATGCCACAACATAAAAAAAAATATATATATATATGCTTGTTGTTAAGTGTTGTCAAGTTGGTTCTGACTCATAGCAACCCTGTATAGGGTTTTCAAGGAGCAACTGGTGGATTGACAGACAATTTGGTTAGCAGTCCACAGCTTATCCTATAACCCACACCAGTATTCGTATATATATGTAAACATCCACACACAGATTCCCCGGCCTGCTCAGCATCTGGTCACAGAGGTTCACAAGGTCCACGCTGAGTGTCCAGAGGGCATAGCGGTGAATCCAGAGGAGACAGAGCATGACCTCTGCCTGCGGAGGTGCTTCCAAGCAGGGGCTTCAAAGACGTAGCACACTGCTCTGGGAAGAGCTGCCAGCTTTGGGGCTTGCCCACAGCCTGGCCCTATGTTCTGAGGGTCTGGAGGCCCAGGTCTCACCTGGCTCTTCCACCTCCCTGCCCCCAACCCTTTCTGACAACAGGGTCCTCCCTCCATCCCGCATCCTCACCCCAGATCAAGTCCATGGACTTCCAGGGTACCTTTGTTTCCTGATCAAAACAAAAACACAATCAAAGCAAATCAAACATTCACACAAGTAAGAATGTAGCTTCTCTGGTGACAATGGACGCTTAGATCCAGTGGCAATTTTTGGTCCAAACGTTTTCTGACGTTTCAGAATCACCTAAGCTCAAGAACAGAAAAGGGCTAGGAGACAACCTAGTCCTACACCCCGGCCCAGGAGGTAGGATCCCTTCATAAGCCCCCAATGGGAGCCACTAGTATCAACTGAATACCTGTGCACAGAGCTAAGCACACACAATGACGCATGCCCCCCAAGGCACGCTGCAGACAGAAATGCCTGCTTCTCCTCATTGGCCATCAGCACCAGGTGGCCTCCCCTCCAGCCCAGCTTCCTTCCAGTCCCCCCACCTCCTGCCTGGAACATGGCATTTCTGGCCATGGTCAACCCAGTAGGCTTGGGACTGTTGAAATGAGTGTGTGTGTGTGGGGGGGGGGGGGGGCGGTTGTTTCCACCTCACTATGTGTTTTAGGAAAAACCTTCTTTGAAGTTCATTTTCTTCCTGTGAAGGTGGTAATGGGACACACACACAAAAACCCTCAGCTCTGCAGATGCTATTTATTATAATGCCCCATTTGAAAGCAATAACAGAGCGACACATCTAGGACTGTAGAACAATGAAGGGACATTGTACACACATGGACTAAGGAAGCATCCAAGACGGAGCACCTGAAGCAGGTCCCCCGGCAGTGATAACATGCCTTGGGACGACGTTCCTGCATAGGATAAACACACCTAGTCCTCAAAACCAGCTAGGCCCGGCCATGAGAATGGTGTGGCTCAGAGCCTCAAAACAACCTGCCCGTGGTCACACAGCTTCCAGAACACTGAAGTCAGCTCTTCTGTCTTCAACTTCAAGTCCACCAGCCACTCTTGGGAAGAAAGATGAGGCTTTCTGCTCCTGTAAAGATTTACAGCCTTCAATGCCCTCCAGAACTGTTCTACTTCGTCCTGTAGGGTTGCTGTGAGTTGGAACTGACTCACAGCTGTGGGTTTTGGGGAGTTTGGCCTCAACTTGACAGCAACGGGTTTGGTTTGGCCTCATAGCTGCTCTATTTCACCAGCGAGACCTTGTTGTTGATAGGTGCTCTGGATTTGGTTGGGACTCATAGAGACCCTATCTACGTACAACAGAACAAAACACTGCCTGATCCTGCTCCATCCTCACAATTGTTATATTTGAGTACATTCTTGCTGCCACTGTGCCAACCAATCTCTTTTGGGCTGACCCTCTGACTAGAAGCTGTCAATAATAGGGGTTAATGAAGAAAAGTCATAAAACAAAACCAAAACACCTGTTGCCATGGTGTTAATTCCAACCCATGGTGACCACGAGTGTTCCAGACTAGGACTCCTAAGGGTTTTCTTGGCTGTAATCATTAAGGAAGGAGCCTTGGTGTTGCAGTGGTTAAGCGCTCAAATGCTAACCCAAGGTCACTAGTTAAAACCCCAAAGCCTCTCCTCATTGCTGATGTCAGTGGATCTTGGCTGAAAGCAGAGAATACCAGAAAGATGGTGGTTGTTGTTGTTGTTGTTACGTGCCATCGAGTCGGTACCGACTCATACTGACCCAATACACAATAGAACAAAACACTGCCTGACCCTGGGACAACCTCACAATTGTTGCCACGCTTGAGCCCGTGGATGCTGCCACTTTGCCAATCAATGTTGCTGGGGGTCTTCCTCTTTTTTCTGACCCTCCACTTTACCAAATATGATACCCTTCTCCAGTGACTGGTCCCTCCTGACAATATGTCCCAAGTATGAGAGACAAAGTTTGGCCATCCAGGCTTCCAAGGAGCACTCTGGCTACACTTCTTCCAACACAGTTCTGTTGGTGCATTTGTCAGCCTATGGCACTTTGACTATTCTCCTCCAACACCGTAACTCAAAAGCATCAATTCTTCTACGGTCTTCCTTATTCACTGTCCAGTGTCACATGCATATGAGGTTATTGAAAATACTATGACTTGGGTCAGGCACACCTTAGTCCTCAAGCTGACATCTTTGCTTTTCAACACTTGAAAAAGGTCTTGTGTAGCAGACTTGCCGAATGCAATACATCAAATGATGTATTTCTTGACTGCTGCTTCCCTGAGTGTTGATAGTTGATCTAACAAGAATGAAGACCTTGACAACTTTAATCTTTTCTCTGTTGACAATAATGTTGTTTATTGGTCTAGTGGTGAGGATTTTTGTTTTCTTCACATTGAGATGTAATCCATACCAAAGGCTGTGCTCTTTGATCTTCATCAGTAAAATATTTTAAGTCCACTTCACTGTCAGCAAGCAAGATTGTATCATCTGCATATCACAAGTTGTTGATGAGTCTTCCTTCAATCCTGATGCCACGTTTTTCTTCATATAACCCAGCTTCTCGGATTATTTGCTCAGTATACAGGTTGAATAAGTAAGGTGGAAGAATACAGCCTTGTCGCACACCTTTCTTAATTTTAAACCATTCAGTGTTCCCATGTTCTGATTGAACAACTGCCTCTTGGTCCTGGTACGGATTCCTCATGGGCACAATTAAGTGTTTCGGAATACTCATACTTCGCAACGTTATCCATAGCTTGTCATGATCCACACAATCGAAAGCCTTTGCATAGTCAATAAAGCACAGATAAACAACTTTCTGTCATTCTCTGCTTTCAGCCAAGATCCATCAGACATCAGCAATGATATCCCTTGTTCCATGGTCTTTTCTGAATCCGGCTTGAATCTCTTGGAAGTTCTCTGTCAATGTACGTTTGCAATTGTTTCTGTATTACCTTTAGTAAAACTTTACTTGCATGGGATATCAAACAGATTGTCCGGTGATTTCCGCATTCCGTTGGGTCACCTTTCTTTGGAATGGGCACAAATAAGGATCTCTTCCAATCAGTTGGCCAGAGAGTTGTCTTCCAAATTTTTTAGCATAGATGAGTGAGTGCCTCCTGTGCTGCCTCACTTTCTTGAAAGATTTAAATTTTTATTCCATCAATTGCTGATGCCTTGTTCTTTGCCAGTTCCTTCAATGAACCTTGGACTTCCTCCTTCAGTATCATTGGCTCTTGATCATATGCTACCTCTTAAAATGGTTGAGCATCAACCATTTCAATTTGGTACAGTGGCTCTTTGTATTCCTTCCATTTTCTTTTGATGCTTTCTGCATCATTTAATAATTTGCCTAGAGAATCCTTCAATAACAAAAGTCGAGGCTTGAATTTTTTTCTTCAGTTCCCCAGCTTGAGAAATGATGAGCGTGTTCTTCCTTTTTGGTTTTCTGATGACAGATCTTTGCACATTTTGTTGTAATATTTGACTTTCTCGAGCTAACCTTTGAAATGTTCTGTTCAGCTCTTGGACCTTCTCATTTCCTCCATATGCTTTAGCATCTCTCTGCTGGAGAGCAAGTTTCAG
>NW_006408614.1:3317942-3347576 GCF_000296735.1 Chrysochloris asiatica | reverse complement strand
AAATCTGCTGCACAAGACCTTTTTAAAGTGTTGAAGAGCAAAGATGTCAGCTTGAGGACTAAGGTGAGCCTGACCCAAGCCATGGTGTTTTCAATAACTTCATATGCATGTGACACTGGACAGGGAATAAGGAAGACCGTAGAAGAATTGATGCTTTTGAGTTATGATCTTGGAGGAGAATATTGAACCAAGGGGTCCCAAAAGAACCAACAGAACTGTGTTGGAAGAAGTGTAGCCAGAGTGCTCCTTGGAGGCCAGGATGGCCAAACTTCGTCTCTCATACTTCAGATATATTGTCAGGAGGGACCAGTCACTGGAGAAGGAAATCATGTTTGGTAAGGTGGAGGGTCAGAGAAAAAGAGGAAGACCCCAATGAGAATGGATTGGCCAAGTGGCAGCATCAATGGACTCAAGCATGGTAACAATTGTGAGGTTAGCCCAGGATCGGGCAGTGTTTCATTCTGTTGTGCATAGGGTTGTAATGAGTCGGTACCAACTTGATGGCACCTAACAACAACAACAACAACAATAAGACTCTCCTCAGGAGAAAGATGTGACAATCTGCTTTTGAAAAAATTGTTGTTGTTAAGTTCTGTTGAGTTGGTTCTGACCCATAGCTAACCTGTATAGAGTATCCAATGAGTGGCTGGTGAGATTGAACCTCCGACCTTGTGGCTCAAATGACTTTGCAGTCCAGTGCATTAGCCTACATATCCCCTTGGCAACCCTACAGAGCAGTTCTGAGCTGCCTTATACAGTTGCTGTGAGTAGAATTGGCGCAGCTCAGCAGCCATGTGTTTCTATGATTTTAATCTTTACGGACGCCGATGGCCTGGTCCTCCTCCAGGCACCACTGTATGGAATCAAAGCACTGCTCTTTAGTGTAGTAGCTGTGCGCAAGCCCTGGTGTGGCTCTATAGGATAAGTACTGGGGTGCTAACCTCAAGGTCAGCAGTTCAAACCCACCAATTACTCTTGGAAACCCTAAACAGGTTCACTATGAGTCAGAACCAACTGACAGCACTTAACAACAACTTATGCTGAGGAGGGGCCCCTGAGGGACATGTGAGGGGTCCCTAAGGGCTCTGGATAGAGTTCCAAGTACTGCCTCCTGGTCTTGTCAGTCCAGGCTGAGGCCTGGCGGGCCTTGCAGGAGGGACCAGACCCGGAAGTAACTGGTGCTTTCTGGCCTGGGGCAGGGCCTGGTTTCCATCAATATCAGCCAAGTGGACCCTAGGGCTTCTGTTGAGGCTTGTGAGAAGGGGCAGGGGAGGGGCGAAGGAGGGCCTCGGGTCACTCAAGGTGTCCAGGGGATGGAGGGAGCAGAAGGTGGGTGGAGCAGGACCGGGCACAGCCCCAGGGCCACCAGGCCTTCATGGGGGAGGGGCAGGCAGACGGACACAGCCTGGTTAATAGGATGATGGGGCAGATGGACAGGCAGCCAGGGATGCACTGGGCACCGGCCGCCAGCCAGCCTAGTGAGCTGGGGGCAGGGACACCGAGTGCCTCTAGGGGTGGGGGATGAGGCTGTGGTGGATGAATCATTGGTCTCCATGAACATTCGTGCTCCAAGCCACCAACCCCACTGCCTTCCAGTTGATGCTGAGTCTGTCTTAGTGAGGCTAGAGGACTGAGGAGAATTGCCCCCAGGATTTCCAAAGCTGTGAATCTTTTCAACACCAGATGGTCTCAGCTTTCTCCTGCAGAACCTCTGGTGGGTTCAAACCACCAACTTTTCATCTAGCAGCTGAGCGCTTTAACTACTGCACCACCTGGGTTCCTTGCCTAATTGTCTCCCAAAATCCAATAATCCATTAGGCAGGAGGCCCTCTGAGTCAGGGGCCAGGGACATGGAGCCAACAGGGGTCCCACCCTGCTACAGGCTGGGCCAGCATCCCCGTCCTTTCCAAAGGTGCCGGAATGAGGAGAGAGAAGACCTCTCTTCCTGTCCCGAGGCTGGAGAGGAGAGGAGGCACAGAACCCCCTTTCTGCAAAGGGCCTGATTATGGAGAGCATGGTGGGGTATGTAGATGTGGGGGAACAGCTCCATCCTTCCTGGTGGGAGATAAAGGAGTCTAGCTCAGGCGTGTGGCCAGGTACCTCCAGAAATAGAAACTCCAGTCTTGAGAAACAAGTCTTTTGGAAAGGAGACCTGGTGTCTCGCCAGCCCTCCCAATGCCTGCTGTTTGCTGGTGGCACTGATGCAGCAATCCCAGGCTGACTGAGCTTGTATTACGAGACTCTGCTAGGGTCTGAGCTCTGTCTTGTGCAGAGGCTCCGCACACAGTAAGCTCAAGGCTAACAGCCAATTCTACTGAGGTCTACTGTGCGCCCTGCTCCAAGCCCAGGCTTTGTACCCACACATCCACCTTCAAGACAGACAGGCACTTTTAGGATGCCCATTTTACAGATGAGAAAACTGAGACTCAGAAGACAAAGTTATGTCTTGGAGGCAAGGCTGAATGACTCCCACATGTAGTCTCCACCTCTTAATCCTCTAGGACTCCTGGCTGTGGGGAAGGGGAAGGGACCAAAGATTTCCCTCCTTAAGAGATCAAAGGGACTTTGGGACCAGGGTACTGGGCACTAGTGAGAAGGGGCTTTAGGAATTCTTCAGGAAAGACCACAGCTGCCTCGGAGGCCAACCTTCAACTCCCACTATGGCACTATGGGTTAGGTGTTGAATGTTAAACACAAGATCGACAGTTCAAACCCACCAGCGCTCTGAGAAAGACAGCAGTGGATTTTTTTTTATTCCCTTCTCAGGGGACCACTATGATACAACCTCTGAAAGAGACCTTAGGGTGGCAGGGGGCCTATGCAATTGACTTCAGCTGCCAGCCTATGAGGGGTGGGGGCCGCAACGATAGCGGGTGATGTGTGGTCTTCGTGGCAGGGGTGCTGGTCTGGACCCTCTCACGGCCCTGCAGTTCCTGGGTCCATCTCGGGCTGAAACCAGTGCGACCAGGCAGGGCCTAGAGGATTCTGCCGCTGGGCGGTCCCCAGGCATAGCCGCCTCCTCCCAAGCAGGGGGAACAAAGGGGACCTGGCTTGGGAGGGTGGGTGTTGACCACGTGCTGCCTCCTGGTTGCCGAGGTTGGGCCTGGAGGGAGGAGCCTTGGGCGCCCTCTGCTGGCCTGGGGGCTCCTGGAGGGAGGAGGTGTGGGCTTGAGCTCAGCAGGCCCTCTTGCAGGTGTGTGCTAGTGTACGTGCAGGGCTTGTGGGTGAATGGGTCTGTGTGCATATGGGGTGCATGCGTGAGTCTGTGCACACGCCTCCGCTTGTGTGCACATCAGTTTGTGTGTATATTTGTCTACGTATCGTGTCAGTATCTGTGTGTGTATGTGTCACGTAGGGCCAGGTACACACCTGTCTGACTGGGCTCCCTTGTGAATGGAGCCAGGCTTAGGAAGGTGAAGACTTCATTTACCTGAACTTTCATTTCTTCAACTGAAAGCATCTGGCCAGTTGCTCCCTATAGTGGGCAACCTGGTAAGGGATGTTAGAGGGTACCAGGTAGAAGTAGGGTTGCCCGTTGGCTATGTTGATGTGGTTAAAGCACTCAGCTACTAACCAAAAGATTGGCAGTTCGAACCCACCAGTTACTCCGAGGGAAAACAATGAGCAATCTGTTTCCGCCTTGGAAACCCTGTAGGGCAGTTCCACTGTGTCCTGCTGGGTCATGGTGATGGGACTGGACTCGCGTCAGTGGGCTTGGTTTGGGTTTGTACTAGGAGAAAGGAAGGACCTTAATGAGCTGAGTTCCAGCCCCCAAGGAGCTCTGCAAGTGAACAGTTATCATCTAGCATGATGATTAGAACTGATGACTCCTGAGATGCCAGCAAAGTGTGTGTGTGTGTGGGGGGGGGGGGGCAGGGTACTTGGAGCAATCCTGGAAGGCTCCACAGAGGAGGCACTGAGACTTAGGGGTAGGTCAGAGCTGGGGACTTAGGCCAAGTCTGCTGGGAGTCCAGTGGAGAGAAGCAAGGCAGGGGGGACACAGATGGTGGGGAGAGGTACAGAACAACCCTGAGCAGGGTGAGACTCTCCACTAGGGGTCCAGCATGGATGGAAGGCCCTCTGTCCCTGGGTAGGGAGACTATGGTCCAGCATGTGGAGGGACTCCTGACAAAACTGTAGGACACCCACACTGACCACAACGCTCAGACCTGATCCCTGAGCTGGGTGCGGGCTGTGGTACTGCCCTGGCTCCCCCCTCCAATGCCCAGTGGTGCCCACACTGTGCCAGCTGCAGCGGCCTCTGGTGCCTCTTTGCCATCAATGCCTTGTCTGTGGCCTGGGAGGGTGGGCCAGAGAAGCCTTGGGCCTAGGCCAGCCTGGTCCCCTCGCAGGGTGGCACTGGCTTCAAGGTCTAAAGTGGACATTCTCCTTCTTAGGACTGGCTGCCCAGGGAACCCCCGCTGAGCTGGGTCCTAGCGTGAATTGCCCCTGAACACAGGCTCTGGCGGGCTCTACCAGGGCTCCAAAAGTATGGGAGAATGGCAGCTTGATTTTTCTAGACTTCAGTAGCCTTTTTATAAGAAGGCGGCAGAAACAATCTAGAACTTTGTGGAGTATTGGCTTTTGAGCTCACTGCCTTTGCCTTGGTGTGCCCAGACTTTGTGTGGGGTCTTGGGGTCCCTGCTTCAGCACCTCATCCTCCTGCCCACAGGCCCACTCTGAGCACCCCAGCGTTCACCACCTGTGCCCCCTTGGACTTAGAGACTCACCCTCCTCCTCCCCAGCTATGGAGACATTAACACCCTCACTGAGCACCCATACTCCCCCAAAGGGGAGGGAAGCACTACACACCCCTCCCCTTCCCAGCCCCTAGTGACAAGAGTCCACTTTTAAGAGAGACAGCGGTCACATGCATCATCCAATCCTCCCAATATACCTGAGAGACAGACAGGTCATGTATGGCCCCCAAATTACAGTGGAGGGAGTTGAATTCCAGAACCGGATCTCAGGCCTGTCTGGTCTGACCCCACGGACACTGCCGCACCTCTGTCTAGATCCAACTGTGCTTCTTACCTCTTCTGTTCTAGAACTCAAGAGACTGGAAAGGTGCTTAAGGGAACAGACCCTGTTCCACTCCCCCTTCCCCCACACCTGTGCTCCCACTCTGTTCTCAGGGTCCTCTGCTGCTCCCCCAGAGCTCTCCAAGGCCAGCACCTAGAGCTTGAACAGCAGAGAGGAGGCAAGGGGCAGAGGGAGCATCCAAGCGCTGCCACCCCCACCCCAAGCTGGCATGCAGGGTGTCGAGCAGTTCTCTCACACAGGCAGAGCCTGCAGCCACCACCCAGTCCATGGGGTAGGAGCCGGCTGTGGTCTGGGTGCTCTTGCCAAGGAGCCAGACTGACCTGGGGCAGGGAGGGACAGGAGGACCACAGGAGGGGAAGGCCTTCCACTAACCCCCAGGTATGTGTAATGACGTAGGAGTTGGGGTCCCATTCCTGATACCCCAGGCTCCTGCTGGTCTTCCTGGGGCCTTATTTATCTGCATCCTGCCTGTTGGTCCCTAGGGGGCCTGTTGGCATTTCAGGGGACTAGTCCTTCACCCCTGTGGTATAGCCCCCAGCATTCAGCCTTTCTGAGGGGCTCTGTTCCAAGTGCTGCCAGAAGCTGGGTCTGCTTTGAGTACCCAGCAGCCCTTGGGCTCCACTAGCTCTGGTCTTTGGCCTTCCTGTGGACCCCCACCCCCAGCTGCTCTCAGGATGTGGCCTGAGAGGGTGGATTCCAGCCTTGAGGGGGCAGGCATACGGCCCTTCCTGCCTTCCGGTGTCAGAATTGCTCTAGACCCTCAGGGAGCAGATTTAAGCACTGGGGGTGGGGGATGAGGGCCCAGGGTGGGGGCTGGGGAGGGGCACCACTCTGGGCAGGCTCTTCAGCTGGCAGAGGTTCCTGCCAAGACGGCTTCCCACCCCACCCCCACCCTCCACTCATTATCAACTTGGGGTTTGTGTGCAAACAGCAGCTGGTCTCTTTTGTTGGCCTCCCCTCCCCCCTTACCCCTTCTCTCTTCCCCAAGCCTGCCCAACTGGCTCTTTCATCTCAAAAACCTTGGCCCCTAAATTCTTCTCCAGCCCTTTGAAGAGAAGAGAGGGTATGTCACAAGAGCCAGAGAGGGTGAGTAAGGGACACAACATCACAGAGCAGGCAAGCCAGAAACTACACTCAGAGGTGCCTGTTTGCAGAGGCTGTATGCTCACTAGCCTCAGCCACTCCTCTGGTCCCCACAGTGCCTCCTGACATCTCCTATGTGTCTGGGGTGGAAACAAGAAAGGCAGGTAGGGCCAAACAGCAGAGTTGTAACCAAGACTTGGTACTCCATGCCCAGGGTGAGGGGTAGAGGAATTTGGGGCAACCTGAGGAGGGGTTAGCTGATGACCAGGCAAAAAGAAGAAGAGCTAGCTGATGTTGTTAACTTTCAACCAAAACACAACCAAATCTTATTTTTAGGGGAACAAAAAGCAGGCTGGGGCGCTGGCCCTGGAGTTGTAGACTTCATTACAGGGGAAGGCGAGACAAAGGGGAGCGGGGATGGGCCCCAACAGAGAATCCCCTTCTCAGGTCAGTGTTGGGAATAGGTGAGGGCTGGGGAGTTTCGGGATTGATGAGCATGTTGAGTTGGGATAAACGCGGCTGAGATGCCCCAGGGATGCCAGGTGGAGTAACTGACTATGAAGTGATGGCCCAGGAGAAAGGTGGGGCAGGGTACCAGGTGGAGACCTAAGGGTGGATGAGGGAATTAAGAGACAGGGGGCTGAACAGAAGGTCTAGAAGCCAGGGAGGGGCTCTCAGGAGAGGGGTACCTGAGTGGCTCCTGGGTTTGGGGGTTAGAAAGTGGAGGGGGCCTGGATAGGGCATATCCACTAGCTCTTCTCCACACTTTCCCCCCTTCCGGGTTTCCGTTCTTTTAATCCTTACAACAGACCTATAACCAGCTGAGGCTAGTACAGAGAAAGGGACCCACTTCACATGGCTATGGGAGTGAACCTTGGAGCAGCTGGAGAGCTTGAACTGCCGACCTTGCAGTTCAAAAGGCTTTTCAGTCTGGCGCATTAAAAAACCCACAGCGCCACACCAAGACTCCCTAGGATAATTTGTTGTTGTTGTTGTTAAGTGCCGTCGAGTCGGTTCCGACCCATAGCGACCCTGTACAGGGTTTCCGAGGATGTAAATCTTTATGGGAGTAGAAAGCCTCATCTTTCTCCCGTGGAGCGGCTGGTAGTTTCGAACCGCTGACCTTAAGGTTCGCAGGCCGATTCATAATGTATAAGGAAAGGCTTACTCCTGGAGTGGCGCTGTAGGATAAGCATTGGACTACTAGCCACCAGCCGTTGTTCAAAAACCCTGTTGTTATATGCAGTGGAGTCGGTTCCAATTCATAGCGACCCTGTATAGGATTTGTGAGGCTGTAAATCTTTACGGGAGCAGAAAGCCTCATCTTTCTCCCACGAACAGCTGGTAGTTTCGAACTGCTAACCTTAAAGTTAGCAGCCCGAGTCGTAACCACTACGTTACCAGAGCTCCTTCAAAAACCCTATACAGGTTCGCTAAGAGTCAGAACCTACTCAACAGCACTTAACAATATCATTAGGAAAGTCAGCCCGCAAGGAGGCCCAGAGCCCCCCTTCCATCCCACCCCCACAGTGGTGAACGCTTAGCCTGGCAAAGCCCTTTTCTGCTTGGGGCGATAGGGCAGCAGCCTGCACCCAAGTGTGCTAGGTCAGAGTAGGTCGGTGCCTGGCGGCGGAGTCCGAGGTGTTCCGGGGGTGGGCTCATCACCCGCACGTGCAGCCCCGGACTCAGCGGCCGGAAATCTCAGGGCCAGGAGCCGGGCGCCTGAGGGCAAGCGGGAACAAAGGACGCGGCAGCAGCGCGAGCGGCCGGTGATTGGACGCGGCCCCGCGGGGCCCCAGGCGCCTGCCCCGCCCCTCGCAACCGAAACCCGAGCCCCGAGCCGGCGGGGACCCGCGGTGCCCGCGCCATCTGCGCCGGGGAAGGGGGGAGCGGCCACCGCGCCCGCCAGCCCCGCGCGGAGCCGGCCACCTGGGCTCGCGCCTCGCTGTTCAGCGCCCCCTTGTTGCCCCAGCCCAGATGCGTACTGGTCCCGGGACCCGGAGCGCTGAGTCGCGGGATCCAGAAAGGCCTGGGTGTCCAGGTGGAAAGGGACGAGGGCCTGGGAAGCTGCCTCTCCCGGGGCCTGGCCCAGGCCTGGTGGCTACACCTGGAGAGGGAGCCGAGAACGGGCCATCGGGAGAGGGCGGGTCGGGGGCCGAAGAACGGCACTGGGGAGGAATGGTTGGATGGCAGGTAGCTCCCCATGCCTGGCATTTCGGGGGATTCAGTGGGACTGGTGGAACTCCAGGACGGCGGACAGAGGGTCCTAACAGGGTTTGGGGCCTGATGGAGAGTTAACGGAGATCACAGCCGGCCAGGCTACTGCTTCGAGGTTAAAGACTTCAGAAGAGGGGCCTTTCCAGCCCCATTCCTCCCTCCCAGCTGCCTGGGAGGTGAGAGAAGGGGTGGGGCGAGAGGCCGGCCACCAATCACATTCTTAGCTGCCACTTTGAATCTGGGCTGGCGGGCGCGCGCTGTGGGCTGCTAGGTGTGCTGGCGCCCTCTTTGTCCCCGCGGCCTGCCTAGACACGCCCCCCTCCACCTTCACCCTCCTGGATGCTCGGTGTCCCACTCAACCGGTTCCCCTCCGCCCGTGGCACCCCCATCCTTGGACAGAAACCAGACCCTGGTTCTGCCTCCAGACCCTCGGTGACACTAAACCATGCCCTCTCTGGGTCTCCACCTCCCCACGAAGGCCACCAAGGGCCTTTAGTGTGAGGAGGGAAAAATAAGAGGCAAGGATTTGCAGTAAAAGCCTCCTGAGGTGGGCTGGGCCCAGGGCCACCCATTACCTGAGCGCTGTTAACAAGGTGCAAATCAGGCCTGTCTCCCAGGTTGTTGGGAGGATTAAATGAGATCCCACAGAGGAGCGAGGGCTTGAGAGAGAGTGTGTTTGGGGGATGTCATCACTGCCTCTTATGCCTCGGGACTAGCAGCTCCAGAGAGTGGGGAACCCTGTGTCCTGCCCAAGGGCAGCACCCCATGGCCAGAGAAGGCCTAAGCATGCGTGTGCCCAGAATTGTGGGTTCCTGGTCCTCAAACCAAAGTCTGTGGGTAACACAAATGCTTGGCACTCCAGTACTAAAGTAAAGAGTCCTGGGGTGGCGCTGTGGGTTAATGTGCCAGACTGCAAAGCCATTTGAGCTGCAAGGTTGGTGGTTCAAGCTCACCAGCTGCTCCTTGGAAACCCTATACGGGGCCACTATGGGTCGGAACCAATTTGTCGGCACACAACAACAACTAAAGTAAAGGAGTCCTAGTGTGAACCTGTAGGATCAGCACTGGCTGACAGTTCAAATCTATCTGCTCCTCAGAAACCCTATTCAGAGTTGACTTGGCTGCACTTTACAACAACAACTAATTAAAGGTTGGTGGTTTGAAATCACTGAGCAACACCATGGAAAAAAGCCTTCTGCCTTCTGAAAAGATTACAGCTAAGAATACCGTAGGAAACAGTTCTACTCGGACATAGGAGATCTCCAAGTGTTGAAGTCAACTCCACGGCACAGGTTTGGGTTGTTTTTTTGGGGGGGGGGGGGTTGTTGTTGGCCCTCACTCCATCCTCAGGCTCATCAAGAAAAAATGAGGCAAAGAGAGTTGGGAGATGCCCTTTATCTTCAGCCCTCTCCCCAGTCATGGCCAGAGGGCAGGGCAGGTACCCCTTAAATCTTTCCCTTACCCCCATTCTACTTCTCCATCTACTACTTCCTGCCTCCAAGCTTGAGCATCAAATTGATTTCCAATACCTGCAGGACCTCCGCCTCAATGTCTCTCAAATCAACCTTCCCTCCAGTCCTCCATTGCCACCCTGCTTACAGGTGGACTATGATGCAGAACCCCAGGTGACCAGTCCCCCTGCCATCACTCGGGCCCACCCTGCAGCCAGTGAGAAAGGCAAACTGCAAAAATTCCTCAGTGGCTCCCACGGCCCCCACCCAGGTCACTGATGGGACCTGCCAAGGCGCTGGTAATGGGATAAGAGCTCACACACTCTGGAGCTAGTTAGCTCAGGTCTGAATCCACGCTTTGTTCTTTACTGTGTCTTGGTTTCCCTATCTGTAAAATGGGGATGATGAACAGCTCAGTGGGGTCCTGAGGCTTTAGGTTGTTGTCAGTTTTTATACATAGCGACCACAATGGGACACAGTAGAACATTTTTATAGGGTTCTCTAGACTGTAATCTTTTTTTTAACTTTTTACTGTGACTTGAGTGAAGATTTATAGAGCAGGACATCAGTTTTACATTCAACGAATCACATACTTTGCTTCAGTGTTGTTGTTACGTACCATTGATTTGGTACGACTCATAGTGACCCTATGCATAACAGAATGAAACACTGCCCAATCCTGGGCCAACCTCACTATTGTTGCCACGCTTGAGCCCATTGATGCTGCCACTTTGCCAGTCCATCTCACTGGGGGTCTTCCTGTTTTTCTCTGACCCTCCACCTTACCAAACATGATATCCTTCTCCAGCGACTGGTCCCTCCTGACAATATGTCCCAAGTATGAGAGACGAAGTTTGGCCATCTTGGCCTCCAAGGAGCACTCTGGCTGCACTTCTTCCAACACAGATCTGTTGGTTCTTTTGGCAGTCTATGGCACTTTCAGTATTCTCCTCCAACACCATAACTCAAATGCATCTTCCCTATTTTCTTCACTACATGGTTCAGTCCCCTCCATGTACCAACGGTTAACAGCATTTACCTCTATTCACTTTAACGATTGCATTCCTCTCTCTGTCTCCTGCTATCTTCATCTTTCCTCTGCTACCCTCCCTCTTGTTTTATCTTAAAAGATAGTTTAGGAAAAAAGCCCTGGTGGCATCGTGCTAAGTGTGGGCCTGCTAGCCTTAAGGTTGGTGGTTCAAACCCACTAGCCATTCCATAGGAGAAAGATGAGGCTGTCTGCTTCTGTAAAAAGGTCGTCTTAGAAACCCTATGATGCATTCAACTCTATTCTATAGGGTCATTATGAGTCGGAATAGATTTTATGGCAGTAGGTTTGGTTTCATTTCGGTATTTAGTGTGGCGCTGTGAGTTAATGTGCTGCACTGCAGAGTCCTGGGGTGGCGCTAAGAGTTAATGCGCCAGATTACAAAGCCATTTGAACTTCAAGGTCAGTGGTTCAAGCTTACCAGCTGCTCCTCAGACAACCTATACAGGGTTGCTATGGGTCAGAACTGACTCGACAGCAGTTAACTGCAAAGCCATTTAAACTGCAAGGTCAGCGGTTCAAGTTCACCAGCTGCTCATCAGAAACCCTATACAGGATTGCTATGGGTCAGAACTAACTCGACAACACTTAACAACAACAATCTCTATGGAAGCGGATCACCAGGTCTTCATTGCATAGAGTCAATAGGTGGGTTTGAACCGCCAATCTTTCAGTTAGTAAGTGTTTAACCATTGCACTACCAGATCTCCTTGGATGATTTATACATATTCCTATTGACTCATTTGATCCTCACAACATGACTAGGAGGGAGTCCCTATTACTGGTGTTAGGTGCTGTGGAGTCCGTTCAGCAGAAGGAAACATTGCTGAGTCATGGGCTGGCTTCGCAGTTGGTATATTTCAGCCCATTTCTGCTGCCACTGTATCAGTCCATCTCATCCGGAGTCTTCCTCCTTTTGAACAGTATTCATTCTGGTGTGGCACTGTAGGATAAGCACTGCATTGCTAACCACAAGATTGGCAGTTCAAGCCCACCAGCCACTCCTCAGGAAACCCTATACAACAGGGCTTGTTGCTGTTGCTGCTATGTGCCTCCAAGTCGGTTCATACCATAGCGATATATAGGGTTCACTCCAAGGAGTGGCTGGTGAATTTGAACCGCCGACCTTGCAGTGCAAACCAACCTTGCAGTCCAGCACTTACCCTATAGCATCACACCAGGACTTTATACATCAGGGGTAGGTCACCTTTTTCTGCCAAAATGTATAACATCGTTTGTAGGCCAAACAAAATTACCAACTTAAAAATTAGCCTGCTGTATTGGACAAACATTTAATTAACTCACCCTAATGTAAGGAGCTCTGGTAGCGTAGTGGTTACAAATCGGGCTGCGAACGTTAAGGTCAGTGGTTTGAAACCACCAGCCGCTCCGCGGGAGAAAGATGAGGCTTTCTACTCCCGTAAAGATTTACACCCTCGGAAACCCTGTACAGGGTCGCTATGGGTTGGAACCGACTCGACGGCACTTAACAACAACAACAACAACAATGTGATGGCTAAGGAGCTCTGGTAGCATAGTGGATATGAGTTGGGCTGCAAACCTTAAGGTCAGCAGTTGGAAACTACCAGCCTCTCCGTGGGAGAAAGATGAGGCTTTCTGCTCCCGTAAAGATTTACAGCCTCAGAAACACTGTACAGGGTTGCTACAAGTCGGTTCTGGAACCGACTCCACGGCACTTAACAACAACAAAAATGTGATGGCTCTTCATAAAGTTTTCCGTAACTAAACATTTAGAAATAATCCGTCTCTCTTTTTTCCTAGTCTGTCTTCCTCTGGAAGCTCATCTGAAAACTGTCCACTGTGGCTGACCCTTCTGGTATTTAAAATACCTGTGGCATAGCTTCCAGCATCACAACAACACACAGGCCACCACGGTACGACAAAGTGACAGAAGAGTGGTAGACCAAACAACATCCAAATAAATGGAGAAAAGATTGAAGTTGTCAAAGACTTCATTTTGCTCAGATCAACCATCAACCCTCATGGAAGCAGCAGTCAAGAAATCAAATGATGTATTATTGCATTAGGCAAATCTGCTGCATAATACCTCTTTAAAGTGTTGAAGAGCAAAGATGTCAGCTTGAGGACTAAGGTGCGCCTGGCCCAGTAACCTCATATGCATGTGAAAGCTTGACAGTGAATAAGGAAGACTGTAGAAGAATTTATGTTTTTGAGTTATAGTGTTAGAGAATATTGAAAGTGCCATGGGCTGCCAAAAGAATAAGCAGATCTGTGTTGGAAGAAGTGCAGCCAGAGTGCTCCTTGGAGGCCAGGACGGCCAGACTTTGTCTCTCATAATTCGGACATATTATTACGAAGGACCAGTCACTGGAGAAGGATATCATGTTTGGTAAAGTGGAGGATCAGAGGAAAAGAGGAAGATCCCCAGGGAGACGGATTGGCCCAGTGACAGCAACAGTGGCCTCAAGTGTAGCAAAGATTGTGAGGTTGGCCCAGGATCTGTCAGTGTTTTGTTCTGTTGTGCATAGGGTCGCTGTGAGTTGGTACTGACACTATGGCCCCTAACAACAACAACAATGTGATGGCGCTGCAGGTTTATGAGCTGGACTGCAAGGTTAGTTTGACCCCAAGGTTGGTGGTTCAAGCTCACAAACTGCTTCTTGGAAACCCTATACAGGGTCGCTATTAGTTGGAACCAACTCGAGGGCACTTAACAGCAACAACAGTGTGATGGCTGGAACTGCGCGGTTGCCTTGGCAGGGTCCTACCAAATGATTTCATGGGCTTTATACAGCCTGCGGGCCGGATGTTCCCCTCCCCAGCTATACAGGGTCACTCTGACTCAACAGCACATAACAACAATGTTATTGTTATGTGCCCGTGGAGTCCATAGCAACCCTGTACAGGGTTTCCGAGGCTGTAAATCTTTACAGGAGCAGAAAACCTCATCTTTCTCCTGCGGAACAGCTTGTAGTTTTGAACTGCTGACCCTGAGGTTAGCAGCCCGATTCATAACCACTACACTACCAAAGCTCCTTAGCTCCTTAGCTTAGGACCTGAAAAAAACAATAATGTCAATACCTAATTCATACAGTTGTGGGTGACATGAGCTAACAATGCACGTCAACATGTAGAACAGCCTGAAACAGCTGGTGCGGAACACAGGCGAGCGTTATTTTTGACCCAGTCCCTCCTGCCAACATTCCCCCACCCCACACCCGAGTGAGTCTAAATCCCAGTCCCATTGAACTATAGGCTCACTCCTATTCCCTGTCCTCAGTCACCTCCTTCTCCCGCCATCTCTCTTCTTTTCCATGTCCTTGCACTTGGCACAAAGTGGGTGCTAAATACATATTTAGGAATGAATGAGATTTTTGGAAGCAGGCTGAGCAGAAGGCATTCTCGATGCTCATTCGCCCTCTGGTGGTCATCTTGGATACTCCAGGCCTCCCTTCAAAACGAGGGCAGAAGAGGACCCAGGGCCTGGGAAGGTAGCCGGCTTCAGTCTGCTATGGGACTGCAGGGCCAACTAGAGCTTTCTGTCTCCTCCTCTCCCATAGCAGTATATGTGTTTGTGTTGTGTATGTGCTCTTGTCAGTGTGGGCTGCACTGTGCCAAAGAGGTCAAATTTGTCAAACTGTGTCTGCCCAGCGCAGATGGAGGCTGCAGAGTCTGCCTTTGGCTGATGTTTGGGTGAGTGGGGCCGGGCATGTCTGTCCCCTGCTTATGTGTGTAGCTGTCACCAGTAACCTGCCTGGGTCTGAGAATGCCAATAAGCTGAGAATAGGCCACCGTCCAATCACTGGAACTTTCTGTGCATTCACTGATGTCTAGGCACCTTTGATCTAGAAGAACCAAGTCTCCTTGCAGTGGCTTGCTATTGGCAAGTGTCAGGCCGCCCCTGTACGTCTGTGTGTGTACCTATGACAGAAGCTGGGGTGCTGATTTTACTCGTGTTATGTTGAGTCGGTTCTAACTCATAAAGACCTTCTGTGCAACAGAACGAAACACTGCCTGATTCTGCACCACCCTCACAATCACTGGCATGCTTGAGCCCATAGCTATGCCCACTGTGCCAGTCCATCTTGTTGGGGGTCTCCCTCTTTTCACTGACCCTTCACCTTAACAAGCATGATGTTTTTCTCCAGGGACTGGTCCCTCCTGATAAGATGTTCAAAGTATGAGAAATCAAGTCTGGTCATTCTGGATTTTAAGGAGCATTCTGGAAGTTCATGGTATTTTTAATATTCTTCTCCAATACCATACCTCAAATGCATCAATTCTACTATGCTCGTGTGTTTCCACACACCTCAGCCCAGCAGCTGCTGTGAGTGCTCCTGGGTGAGGAGTAGGACGTAGGACGTTCTCACTCATGAGCATATTCCTGTCTCCGAGTCCTGTGCGTTAATGTGCTGGACTGCAAAGTGGGTTTGAATTGTGAGGTCGGTGGTTCAACTTACCAAGTTGCTCCTTGGAAACCCTGTACAGGATCACTATGGGTCGGAACCAACTCCATAGCACTTAATAACAACAGTTACTTTTCAGATCACCTTCCTGGGCACAGGCAGGCTGGTATAAGTGCAAGGGATGGGCAGTCAGGTATATTTGATTTGATATTTGGGCTTCACCTGGATGTGTGAGGTCAGACAATGGATTTCACCTTAGCAGTGTCTGTTTCCTCATCTGTGAGATGAGAATACTAATAAAGCCAGCTTCTAGGTTGTTGTGGCCCAGAAAGCAAATGAAGGCTGGAAAGTCTTGAATATGGTGACAGACATACAGAAAGCACATAATAATTGAGGTTGGTTCCTGGTGGTTCTGACTTCTAGCTGGCCCTCTGCTAGACTTCCTGTCCCCATGCCTCTGTGTCCTGTGATTGTGACACCAGGCAAAGTGTCACACCGGGCCCTGCAGACAGTCCCTCATTGGCATTTAGAAGGGCTGTGATCACTTCAAAACCCTGCCATTTCAGACACACTTCAATACACACACAGTTGACATCTGAGCTGACCAGGCAGATGTATTTAGGAGGCTTACAGGGTAAGGCGATTGCAGCCAGCCTTGAAGGACTTCCCCGCTTGTGGCCTTGGCACATTTGGCCACCTGGGGGAGCCCTCTGTTCCCTTCAGTTCCAGGGAGTGAAGGGGGTGTGATGAAGGAGGGGCTCTCATAGCTCTGAGGTCCAAGGAAAGGTCAGGAATCCAGGGAGGACTTGTGTACCCCATGAAGCATTACTTCCAGGAACAAAGAGAGCAAGAGTTAACCCCTCTATTGCCAGTCCGCTACTCCCTAAGCCTCAAAACCTAGAATTCTGGGTGGCGATGCCCACGGTGGGATGGCGGTGTGGGGTCAGTTTGACCTCCTTGGGAGCAGTGGCAACAGAGGGAAAAAGTGGTGATGTCTCTTGCAAATGCCTAAGTCCCTCAAAATGTGTAAGTGTGTATGTGTGCCCACCTCTCCCATCCTTCCTCAGAGTCCCAGAGAAGCAAGCAGGCCCACAATGCCCTCATCTGTGCCCAACCTTAGGCTTCCTCATCTGGCGCCTTTGCTGTGACAAAGTGCTGGTACCCAGGGTCTAATTGGCTGAGTTCAGAACCGTGCCATCGTGGGAGTGAGCACATGTGCTGACCCAACCCTGTCAGTGGTATCACTAGGATCGCTGTCCCCAGGGTGAGAAGTCACAGTGTCCCCCTCCCAGACCAGACCATACAGACTCCTGGTTGGTGTTGTGTGCTGTTGGCACAACAGAATGACATGCTGCCTAGTCCTGTGCTGGCCTCACAATTGTCATCTTTGAGCCCACTGGGTCACACCAGCTCCTTGAGGGTCTTCCATGTTTTTGCTGACACTTCACTTTTCCAAGCAGGATGTCCTTCTCCAGGGACTGGTCCCTTCTGAGAACATGTCCAAAGTACTTCGACAAAATCCTCGCTTCTCAGGAACAACATTCTGTGTATCTTTCTTCAGAGACAGAGTTGCTCTCTGGCAGGCATGATATTTGCAATATTCTTCTCCAATATCATAACTCAAGTGCATCAATTCTGTGGTCTCCCTTAATTGTTGTCCAACTTGTATATGCATATGAGGCGGTTGAAAATACCATGGCTTAGGTCAAGTGCACCTTAGTCCTCAAATACTTCTGTATTTTATTACTCAATGATTAAAATTGATAATAAACATTACACTTTCTAATGTTTATTATCAATTTTAATCATTAATATACGATAAGTATAGTTGTAAATTGCTTAAACATAGTATGTCTTAGATTATATGAATGCTAACAACAATAGAGTCCTGGTGTGGCACTGTGGGTTAATGTGCTGGATTGCAAAGTCGGTTTGAACTGCAAGGTTGGGAGTTCAAGCTCACCAGTCACTCCTTGGAAACCCTATACAGGGTTGCTAATGGGTCAAAACCGACTCGACAGCACTTAACAACAACAACGAAATTGTTTTGTAAACTCTTTCTACATTGATCTACATACAGCATTAGTTAAACATTATTCGTAACTGAGTGGAAACCTTTTTGATTTTTCTCCTTTTAACTACTACTTCATTCTCACAAAAAGATACTGATGTAGGTTCACAAATACTAATTATCACAATATTGGAGCTAAATGACCATCAAATTTGACCGAAACAGTTACTGAAAACCCTGGCAACAATGAAAACAGCAGCGAGTCCTTGTAGCATGGGCAGATGACACCAGATGAGTTGAAGTGTCATTGTAACTGGGTAATACAGCTCTAACCCAAGAGCTCTGGTAGCGTAGTGGTTACGAATTGAGCTTTGAACCGCAAGGTCAGCAGTTCAAAACTACTAGCTGCTCTGCTGGAGAAAGATGAGGTGTTCTGCTCCTGTAAAGATTAACAGCCTCGGAAACCCTGTGCAGGGTCTGAACCAACTCCATGGCACATAACAACAACAACAACCCGAGAGCATCAGTTCACTTCTATGGATTCAATTTTGACTCCACACTAGAAGGTTCAAAAAGTAAATCAGCAGAGTATTTTAGCCTTGTTGGTATATTAATACATGCAAGCTATGTTTATGAAAAAGAGGTTTTTGTTGTTTTAACAAACTATAGTGACAGGGATGTTACTATTTTTTTTTTTAAACATACATTTCTGCTGAAACACTGCACAGAAGTTTTACACAATCCCTTTGGTGTGACCGTCTCTGACAGTGTCACCTGGTGTGGTGTGCACCTCTGGTACCTCCCGAAGGACACCACTGTTCCATGGTGCCATCCATTGTACAGCTGAGGAAACTGAGGCACAAGTGAAGGAACTTGCCAAGACCACCTTGCTGGTAGGTAGTTAGGCCTCTCTGAACTCAACACTTGTCACTAAACAGCCCACCCCCTGCAGGTCTCCAAGGGAGGGTACCAACACTAAGGTACAGGCACGTAGAGGGATATAAGGTGAAGACAGGAGCCACCAGAGAGGTGGCCACCTGAAAAATGGGGACTCACAGAGGCAAACACATAAACGTGCCAAGAGGCCCCTGGATGAAGTGAAACCATGGTGATCCTGAGCTGTTTTCCGGCAGCTATGGAGTAGCAATGAGGAAGAGGGTAGAACATGGGGACAGCGCAGGGATGACTATGAAGGGAGCTGGGGGACCAGGGTGGGCTCCTTTGTTGATGGGAAGAAGCCAACTGGATGGAGTCGGGTGACGGGAACTCAGAGAAGGGGAGACTGGGAGATGAGTGGGGGAGGAGAGCCTGGCCAGGAAGAGTCATGTGACACTCCACTTCCTCACTGGGGTGCTTGTCTCAGGGACCTGGACCATGGGAGTGGGAGCCAAGGGTGGTGTCTTCGTTATCCAGTGCTATTATAACAGAAATACCAAACATGTAGTGTATGGCTTTACCAAGCAGAACAGATCCTGTCACAGTTTGGGAGGCTAGAAGCCCCACTCAGAACACCAGCTCGAGGGGAAGGCTCTGGAAGAAGGTCCTTGTCTCTTCAGCGTCTGCTTCTTGCTTCCTTCCGGTAGCTTCCTTCATCTGTGCTCCTTTGGTGAATTTCTTTGGTATCTCAGAAAAAACGGACTCAGAAGATACCCTATACTAATCCTGTTTCATCAACATAACAAACACAACCCATTCCCCAAGTCTATTCTAACCACAGGTATAAAACCCAAGACAAACCCCTTTGCTGTTGAATGCACTCCAAGTAGAACTGCCCCACAGGGCTTCCAAGACTGTGAATCTTTACAGAAGCAGACTGCCTGCCATGTCTCCCCAGAGTGGCTGGTGGGTTTAAGTGGCCAGCCTTTCTGTTAGCAGCCCAGTGCTTTAACCACTACAACAATATTTTGGAGGGTGACAAGATGTCACTCCACAGCAGCGGGGGAAGGGGAGGAGTGGTGAGCTGCACCTGGCTCAGGATTGAGGACTTAGGCCAGAGCCCAGAGTCACCGCCTCAGGAGAGAGTGAAGCATACCTTTCAGGGGTGGGGTCCTGAGATACTGATAAGCTGTTCCCCCATATCTCCTTCATCAGAAACTTTTGGGGGGATCAGGATCTTTGATTTTGGGGGGAAACCAGGGTTTTAGTAAATGGGTACCTCTGTCTTTGGCCAAGGTCTGAAAGGGCTTTGAAACTGTCACGTGGGCCCAGGTCTAAAGCGCTTTGGGTTCCAGCAGGCAGGGGGAGGGAAGGTGGTTGGGGTGGACCCCCATCTGCCCTGGGAGATTGATTCACCCTTCCATCCTTCTGTTCCCCCTCCCTGGTTCCCAGGGTCCCACTGAAGCTCACTCTATACCTGTATGCTGAGTCTACTCATCTCTGCCTAGAGGCCTTCCCTACAGCTCCATTCTGCTCCCTGCAGCCTGGGAACAGATGGCCCAGCTCCCTCCCCACTGTTCCTCAGTTAGCCCCAGGGGAGCCCTGACTCCTCCTAGTGGCCTCCGCACGCAGTCCCCTCGGCCCCTGACACTCTGGGAAGCAGTGAGCTGAAAAGAGACAACATCTGGGTCTCCCCAGGGTCCCATGGCCCAGCTGCTGGCCCCACTGGCAGCCTCAGGGGCTGGTCACCCCTCCCCTTAGTGTTGGTGCCACCCTGCCTGGCATCTTTGTGGAAGGGTCTCAACACCAGCCCTCTCTTAGACTAGGGTCTTCCAAGCAAGCAAGAGCTCCTAGAGCTTTGCCTACAGAGACTCCTGCCCAAAGCTGCAGCGAAGTCTGTGATGGGGGTCAGCAGCCGGCCCTTCAGAGTTCTCTGCCACATCATCCCCCAGACCCAAAGGGCTGACTCAGCCCGAAAGACTGTGTTTTGGGTGTGGGGGAACCGATGTCACTGACAATCTATGGAGTGACAAGAGACACAGTATCTTCCCAGGGGGCAGAAGGCCCTGCATGTTGTTGTGGAAACCCAGGTCAGTGTTGTAGTGCTCTTCACCAGCTCCCCTCTGCAGGACGGCAGGGACCAGGTGAAGAGTCTATTTGGGGGCACCTGGTCCCACTCGTTTACATATTAGGTTTCCCTTTGTTTCAGCTCAGGCTGTGGAATTGACCTTCTTCCCCCCTGCTCCCAGCTCCAGCTGGCTCAAGTGGCCCTCTCTCCTAGGTTCAGAAGTGGGGACTGAGGGCCACAGAGCAGAGGGACTTGCCAGCCGGCCAGTTAGGGGTGGAGCTGGATCTGAACCCAGGTGCCGCAAAAACCATCCAGGATAGGATCCCCGAACCTGCAGTCTGTTTTATATGGAAGGAGTGTGTGTTCCAGGGGGCTGTGGGGTCTGGAGGAGCCCCCAGGTCATACCAGTTTGGGCTGGTTTAAGGGTCTCCATTCCTAAGGCCAGGTCTGCAAAGCCGCACTGCTGGCAGCAAGTAAGGATCTCTGGTGGGTGGATTAAGCATTAGACTGTTAGACTGCCAACCCAAGGTCCGTGGTTCAAACCCACCAACCTTCCCATTCAGAAAGATGAGGTTGTCTGATCCCGCCAAGATTTACAGCCTCGGAAGCTCTAAGGAGTAGTTCTACATGACATGTAGGGTCTGAGTCGACTCCGTGGCAATGAGTTTGGTGTTGTGTTTTCTTTAGCCGCAATAGGACCATCCTACTTAATCAGTGTTGTTGCTGTTGTTATGTGCCGTGGTGTCGGTACCGATTCATAGCGACCCTGTACAGGGTTTCCGAGGCTGTAAATCTTTATGGGAACAGAAGGCCTCATCTTTATCCCACGGAACAGGTGGTAGTTTCGAACTGCTGACCTTGAGGTTAGCAGCCCGATTTGAGTCAGTAGAGCTGAGAAAATGGCGGCTGAGTGACTGCATTCGCGCACACGCGCAGCCTGAGGTCCAAGCGCTTGCGCTTTGGCAGAGTTGTAGCTGGTGTGGAGGAGTCGGGACTCTGGAGTGAAGTACTGTTCGTCTTGGCACATCTGGGCAGGGACCTTCTCAGCTCTCCTGGTGAGCCCTGGGAGGAGTGAGAGGCAGCATCTCACTGAGCCAGGTGCCCACCGTCCCCTGCCCTAGGACAGAGCTGTACTCTGCTGACCGTGTGATGGTGGAGACACGGAGCTCTGCAATAGCATTCATAGGAGCCTGTGGAGCTTGAAGTTCAAGAACATCCCGTCACAGGGCCAGCCTCTGCTTTACAGTCTCATGCCTAATTATCCTCTTTTCCACCGCCCTGCCCCACCTTGCCCTGTCCTCCTTGGTTTCTGAGGTTTCTTCTCTTGGTCACCTCTCACTTGGACCCCCACCCCACCCCTCAGGACTTGCCTGTGGCTCCCACTATGGCCTGGAATACTGTCGCTACCTCCAAAAGGGCATTCTGGGAAGGGGTGGATGCTGGGCATGAGGCGGGCAGCCCCTCTCAACGAAGTTCCCAGGAAGTTCCCAGGTCCCTTCAGTGAAGTTTCTGTGGACCTCACCCTCTACCCAACCTTATGGTCCGCAAATTCAGGATGGACCTAGTGGAGGCTGCAGATGCCAAGCCCACCCGAGGCAACCTGAGGGCCAGACCCCCTTACTGCTAAAGCACCCTTCATTGGATCTGATGCCTGAAGGCCTGAGCAAGGGGTTTGAGCCTGACCTGGCCCTAAACTGTGGGAGTTGGAGGAAGGGGACAGGGTGGGTGTCCAGGTGCCTGGACTGCTGACCCACCAAGAATCAGTCAGCAAACAGAGCTGACCCAAACCAGTCTTGCTGTATGTGAAGGTAGGGCTTGGGCATGGCATTTGGACAACCTTGGGATCTTCAACAATCCGTCAGGACCTGCTGGTCACTTGGTATTAGGACTTGCTCACTGAGAAAGCCAGGGTACTGTGGCATTTTCTTAGCTCATAGTCAGTCTTGGCCCCAGCCCAGGACCCTTGAGTTGCTAGTTGGGACCAAGAAGGATCTCAGGGCCGGAACGAATGCCATATGCCACAAGGAGTCTGCATTTATCTTAAAATTCTGCAAGGTTAAGTTGTTGTGCCGTCCAAGGACCAGCCCAGGACTTAGAGATGCAGCCAGAGCCTGAAGCTAAAAAATAACAAATCAGCAGAGTCCAAACTGAGGTCACACCGTTAGGAACCAACTGCTTGGCAGAAACACTAAAAACTGGATGTGGTAATGGGATGGGAAGGAGGAAGAGGAAGAGTATTCAGGAAACTGTCCTAGGTGGAAATGGGGGGAAGACCAGTATGTAGTTGGGTGGTTAGCCTCAAGACTAACATCCAATATTCATTTATTCATTGTGTCAATGCATATCATGGGACATCACTATGTCCCAGTGCAGAGACACTGAGGTTCGTGGGACTCAAACCTGCATTCACAGGACAGTCAGAGAGATGCAGGACTACCAGGGTGGACATAAAGAAAACAGGCATTAAATTCCTCATAAAATGGAACAGATTGCTGCTTTATGTAATGAGCTCCCTAACATGGGAGGACTGGCGGTGCTTAAGTGCTTGGCTGCAAACCGGAAGGTTAATGGTTTGAACCCACTTTGTCTCCTCAGGACAAAGACGTGCAGTCTGCTTCCAAAAACGTCACAGTTTTGGAAAGCCTCTGGGGCCATTCTATTCTGCCTGCTACATTTGCTATGAGTTGTTCAGGAAACTGACAACTGAAACTTCAAGTTGACTTGAAGGCTCTTGGGTTGGTTGGTTGGTTGGTTTGGAGGTACTCAATGCTATTGAAGAGATTTCTGCTAGGGGATTGGGCTGTATGATTGGCTCCCTAGGACTGCTGTACCAAAAGACCCTGAACTGGTGACTGAACACAATGGAGATGTTTTGTCTCTGAGTTCTGGAGCCTGGAAGTCTGAATTCAGGGTGTCTGGAGGGCCAAGTTCTCACAGAAAGCTCTAGGTCAGGGGTGGGGAATGTTGGGTCCATTGACTGTATGTTGTTGAGCACCTTCGAGTCCCTTTTGATCCATAACGACCCTGTATAGAGTTTCTAAGGAGGAGCGGGTGGTGAGTTTGAAACGTTGACCTTGCGGTTCAAACCCACCTTGAGGTTGAGCGCTTATTCTAAGGTGCCAGCCATCACTTTTGTTAGTTGAGTTAATTTAAATGTTAATTAAATGTTTGACCAAATATGTTGTTGTTGTTAAGTGCCGCCTTAGCGTTGGTTCCAGCCCATAGCGACCCTGTTTCTCAGGAGCAGCTGGTGAGCTTGAACTGCCCACCTTGCAGTTCAAACAGCTTTGCAGTCTGGTGCATTAACCCACAGTGCCACACCAGGATTCCTTGACCAAATATAGCAGGCTAATTTTTAAGTCAATCATTTTGCATGACCCACAATGGTGTCATATATATCCAAATGGCCCTTGACAGAAAAAAATGTCCTCCCCCCTGCTCTAGGGGAAGAACCTTTCCAGTCTCTCCCAGTGTCTACTGACCCCAGGTGTCCTTTAGCTTGGGGCAGCGTCCCTCCCCCCTCTGCTTCCATTCTCACCTGGCCCTTCCCTCCAGATCTCTTTTCCTCTTTATAAAGATCACCAATGGTTCAAACTCACCAGCTACTCCTTGAAAGCCTTAACACAGGGTCGCTATGGGTTGGAACTGACTTGATGGCACTAAACAACATATTGCATTGGACCCACCTTACTCTAGTATGCTGTGTAGTTGACTCTTGATTCCAACTCCTGGCAACCCCACGTGTGTCAGAGTAGAAATGTGCTCCGTGCATTTTCAATTACTGTGATCTTTTTGGAGTAGTTTGCCAGATCTTTTTTCTGAGGTGCCTCTGGGTGGACTTTAGCCCACAACCTTTTGATTAGTAGCTCAGTGCTTAACCGTTTACACCATTTAAGTACTTAGAACAGTCACAAGAGTGTAGGGAATGGTGCCTAACCTCCTCTTACTTCATCAGAAAGCAGGAGAAGAATCACCATCCGTCTCAGCCCAAGACTGATTTTCTGAGGTTGGGGTCAGACATCCTTCCGCCCTCAGAACAGGCTCTTCTCCTTCGTGCAGGCAGGTAGGCCTCTCTCTGGTCCTTTGGTCTCTGCCTTGCTCAGGCAACCTTACAAGGTTCTTCTCCGGATGCTGATAAATGTCCAAAGGGCATTCCATGTCACTACAAGCTTCAGCCTAAAGGCACTTGGCTCTAGCTCCCTGGTTCCCCAATTAAGTGCCTGGAGGCACTCCACTTTGCTCGTGAACTGATAAAATCGTTGAAAGCCCATTTCCAAACAAGGTTACATTTATAGGTACCAGGGTTCAGAACTTCAACATTTCTGGTTTTGGAATACAGTTCAACCTATTATAGGTGTTAAAGTTCCTTCTAATGCTAAGACTTGACCATTTGATCCAAGTGTGAATTGTGGATGATCACAGTGCTTTTGAGTGTCCATTTTTCCTTGTCTGGGGCCTCTACCCAGTGTGGAAGAATTGTCTGTTGATGTGACTGTCTCAGTGCATTAGGCAAGGAATAAAAGTCTTACTTTCAGCTCACAGAGCATAGTGCCCACAGGATAGAGTCTCAAACTAGGGGCTTGAAGCCAGCCTCATCCCCACAGAATTAGGGTGGGACAGGTGGGCTAGGGCCGCAGGGGTGCCTCAAAGCTGGAGACAACCTTCCGGTGGGAAGGGCAATGGCCCCGGGAAGACAGGAGTGGGCCAGGAGCTGGGGCTCAAGGGACTTCCTCGGGGTCACCGTAGGGCAGGGGCAGAAAAGTCCTGGTGTGGCGCTGTAGGATAAGCACTAAATTGCTAACCACAAGGCTGGCAGTTCAAACGCACCAGCCACTCCTTGGAAACCCTTACCCGGGTCTCTAAGAATTGGAACCAATTTGACAACACTTAACAACAACGTGGCACAACGGTTCAGTGCTCAGATGCTAACTGGTTGGAGGTTTAAAGAAGAAAGAACTGGCAATCTGTAAAACTCAAACCCACTGCTAGCCCAGTGACTGTGACTCATAGTGACCCTGTATAGGGTTCCTGAGACTAGACCTTTTCTGGAGCAAACAGACTTTCTCCCACGGAGGGGCTGGTGGGTTTGAACTGGTGACCTTGTGGTTAGAAGCCCAATGCCTAACTCACAGTGCCACTAGCCTAGACAACCCTATGGGGAAGTTCTACTCGGTCACATGGAATCGCTGTTGAGTATGAATCAACATTACCCAACAACTATAACACCACTTAAACCTTTTTCCTGTATAGGAACTCTGATAGCATAGTGGTTACGATTTGGGCTGATAACTGCGAGGTCAGCAGTTCGAAACTTGTAGCTGTTCCGTGGGAGAAAGATGAGGCTTTCTGCTCCCACCTTGGAAACCCTATGCAGTGTCACTATGAGTCAGAACCGACTCCACGGCACATAACGACAACAACCTTTTCCTGGAGTCCTAGTGTGTCACCGTAGGATAAGCACTTGGTCACAAGGTTGGTTTGGACTGCTAAATTGTCAGTTTAAACTCACTAGCAGCCGCTCCTTGGACACCCTATACAGAGTCCCTATGAGGTGGAACTGACTCTAAGGCACTATGCAACAACAACAACATCTCTATCGGACTCGTGGTGCGGTGCTGTAGGATGAGCACTGGACTGCAAATCACAAGGTCGGTGGTTCAAACCCACCAGCTGCTCCTTGTAAACCCTATACAGGGTGGCTCTGGATTGGAACCTACTTTATGGCACTTTACTACTGTAGCACTGTGGGTTAATGCGCTAGACTGTAAAGCCGTTTGAACTGGAAAGTCGACAGTTCGAGTTTACCAACTGTTCCTCAAAAACCCTATACTGGGTCATTATGGGTCAGAACTGACTCGACAGCACTTAACAACAACAACTACTACTAAATTTCTCTAGTAAGGAGCTCTGATAGCGTAGTGGTTACGAATCAGGCTGCGAACCACAAGGTCAGCGGTTCAAAACTACCAGCTGCTCCGCGGGAGAAAGATGAGGCTTTCTACTCCCGTAAAGATTTACACCCTCGGAAACCCTGTACAGGGTCGCTATGGGTCGGAACCGACTCGACGGCACTTAACAACAACAACAAGGAGGGCTGAAGTTAGACTTGCGAGCCTTCAACTGGCTCAGCCTGGGGGATGAAGGGTGCAAGTGCCAAGACCTTCCAGCCCAGGATTATCTCTCAGATGTAGCCTCCAGTTAGACTCCCTGAAATTAGACCAATTAGAGATTCTTGGGGTGAGCACACTTCCCGTTAAAAGCCCTACTTAAAAACATCCCAAGGGGACGCGCCTCTAGATATCAAAGTCGGCTGGGGTTTCTGCCTGCACTGCTCTCGGGGACACTAGCCCACAAGCACACGAGAATTCAGGGAGGGGGTCTGGCCAGAAGCAGGGACTACTTCCTCCCAGGGGACAGCAGCATCCCAGCAAGGGGGCCTTTCTCCTTTGTCTGGTCCCTGAGATGAGACTGAAATCCTCTTGGGCCTCCGCCTCAGTGAGCCGGAGTCTCTGATCACCGGGGCGTGTCCAGCCTTCTCCTGTCCCCAGCAGCTCCCCTGGGCGCCGCCCCAGTCTTCGGAGCCACCACATAAGGAAATGTTTGTGCCTTTGGGCAGCGGCTCTGCTCGCTCCCTCCCAGACCAGCCGGTGGTGGAAACCAGAGGCGCCGCCCCTAGGCTAGGGCGGGGGTGGGGGGGGTTGGGGTGGGAGGAGTACGGACAGGTCCTCTGCTCTGTGGTCCAGGGGGCGCCTGACCTTCACTGGGGCTGGGATACCTGTCTGGGGACAAGCAGGCCCCTGGTTTGGCGATCCAGTGGCATGGCACGGCAGCTGGTGTCCCGAAGAAACCCCACCCACCCGACGGTTTCCCCTGGAGCCCAGAGCAACGCCCCCGTTTCTGTTTCTCTGGGCTGTCTTGGAGGCATCCTGACCCCCTCAGCCGCTGCTTAAAGAGGAACCATTTCATAACCTGCCGATGGGGGCAAGCTCAGGCTCACGTGGGCTGCCTTCCTTATGGAGTTTTCTATTAAATTATTTACGCAGCACACTGGTCGTGCGCAAGCCCCAGACCTCTGCAGCGGGCACAGGGGCACTTGTTCTGGGAACCCTCATGTTTCTCAGAGGACCCCTCCTCTCTTAAATGTGACCGCTCCGGAGGTAAGAGGCTGCTGAAGGCAGTGCCTCCCTCTGATGCCCCTGACATTTCTTCTTGGGGTTCAGAGATTCCCCACCACGTGTTTCCTGGCCAGGCACCCCAAACCCAGTGTGGCACTCAGGTTGGCTGGTGGGGAGTTCACCTGGGGAACTCTCTCTACTTCAGGTTAAGGCGGGTGAAGGAGGTGGACACCACCCAGGTCCTTGAATCTTTGGGGAAAAGTGGGAAAGGCGGAGTAGTGAGCCGGTACAACCTGCCTGTCAGCAGAAGTGAGGTGGGACCGCCTCACCGGCATCCAGGTACACAGACTTTATTTTGATCACATCTCCAGGCTTGGTTTCCTAGGAGGAAACTGCCTGGGGCCCTGCGAGTGGATTGAAACCAAACCAAACCCTTCACTCTTCAGAAGCAGTGGCAAAACCTGAGGGACAGAGAAACACGGCCCGCTGGCCCCGAGGCCCGCCTCTCAGGCAGGCAGGATAGCCCAGCGGGGCGCCGCAGAGGGCTCCGCAGGAACGCCCACCCACCAGGCCGCTCCCGTAACTCTTTTTGCTTAAAGTTCTTAGTGCTCCGAAGTGTGCGTCCGCGCCCCTCCCTCCCCGCAGCCTGAACTCCACCTGCCCTGGGCTGGGGCAATTGAGGGAGGAGGGCTGTGCCGCCCATCTGTCTCCAGCCTCTTTCCTGCCCCCTCCCAGTGCGTATATTAGCCTTCAAGAAGACCTTACAGGGACCCGAGATCCTGCGACTGGGATCTTTGAGCCCTTAGAGCCAGCAACTATTGGTGGCCTCTCCCTCCCTCCTGATACCAGAGGTGCTCAGAAAATACCTTCTGAACCACAGACCAAGCCTCCACTTTAGTGGATGAAGATCTGGGCTTGCGGAGGGGTCGTTTTCCATCCGGATTCGTACTGGGGGATGTTGTAGAGGGGTGGGCAATGAAAATGTAAAGGTTTGTCAGTCAAACGGACTTACGTCCTTAAAGTGTACTTATGTACAGTGAACGTAACCAGAGAATACCAGAAAACCATTTTCCGTGGAGTTGTTTCTGACTCATGGCCCCATGTATGTGGAACTGTGCCCCACAGGGTTTTCAGTATCTGTTTTTCAGTTTGGGGTTAATCAACAGTCTTAATTATCATTATAACGACTATGTAAATATGATTTATAGCTAAGTATTAAGGAGCCCTGGTGACGCTTTAAGATAAAAGCAAGGGATTGTAAACCTACAAGGTTAACAGTTCAAACTCACCAGCTGCTCAAAGTGAGGAAGCAGCTTTCTGTTCCTGTTAGGGTTGCTATGGACTCCTGGTGTGGCGCCGTCGGAGCAGCAACGGACTGCGAACTCATAAGGCCGCCAGTTCAAACCTATCAGCTGCTCCACAGAAACACTATACAGGGTCACTATGAATCGGAACCGACTCAACGGCACCGAACTTAACAACATTCCACTGATGGCAGTGGGTTTGGTTCAGTGAGTTGGTTTTCCAAAAGTTAATCGCCAGACCTTTCTTCTGAGGTGCCTTTGTTAAGTGCCTTCGAGTTAGTTCTGGCTCATTACGACTGTGTATTAGGGAGTCCTGGTTTGGCGCTGTGGGCTAATGCTTCAGACTGCAAAGTCGTTTGAACTGCAAGGTCGGTGGTCCAAGCTAGTGAGCTGTTCTTTGGAAACCGTATACAGGGTCACTGTGGGTCGGAGTCGACTCCACGGCACTTATCAACAACAACAATAGGGTTTCCGAAACATTGGAAGCAGAAAGCTTCGTCTTTAACCTGCGGAGCTGCTTAGTGGGCTCACAAACCCGTGCGTATCCTACAGAGTCACCCACTCTCCCTGTTAAGTGCCCTGGAGTCTCATCGTGACCCTGTGTAGGGCGTCCGAGAAGCAGCTGATGCGTTTGAACGGCCACCTTGGGTTTACGAACCGACCTTGCGGTCCAGAGCTTATCCTTCAACGCCACACGGCTCTCCCTAGGTGGACTCAAACTGCCACTGTTCAGTAAGCAGCGGAGAGGAGTTAACCATTTACAGCACTCAGAGTAGGTGTAACCGTCGGAAAGGCGCACGCACGGAAGTACACGGAGGCCCCGGCAAGGGGACTTCTAAACTCTCACTTGGCTCTACCCTGCTCTCCGGGGGCAGTTTCTTCTTCCACCCCCACTCAGGGTGGGTACTGTTATCTCCAGCAACTTGCCCAGGCACCCAGCTCCCAACCGACAGTGCTGGGGGTGGGGTTCCTGGAGGTGGGGTCTGTGTCCTTCTCCTGGGAGGGAGGAGTGTACTGACGCCGGGGGGGG
>NW_006408614.1:3305029-3316867 GCF_000296735.1 Chrysochloris asiatica | reverse complement strand
GAACAGCTGGTAGTTTCGAACTGCTGACCTTACGGTTCGCAGCCCGATTCGTAACCACTACGCTACCAGGGAACTACGTGGAAATCCCCTGGTTCGGGCACACCCCTGGACAGAACAAGTCGGAGCTCGTACATCTGCGTCCCAGGATGTCTGCAAACCGCCTAGGAGTGCATACACACATTGGGGTATACGAAGGTGTGTACACCCCCAAAGTTGCGAAAACAACAAAGGTGCACCCCTCAGGGCTCTGCACACACGAAGCCATGCACAGCTGGGGTCACTCGCTGGCCCATTTCCCTCGATTTCGGGACAGCTTCGGGCTCAAGACGCCATCTTCTCCTGGAGGGCAGTGAAAGGGCCTGTAGCCTGTGTTTGGGCTTTGTTGTCCCGGTTTCCGGGCGTCCATCACGCGGAGGTCGCGCGTCAGGACATGAAGGCGCGCGAGCACGAAATGGCGGGCGAGGGGGCGGGGCAAGGGGCGGGGCGACAGGCCACTGCGTTCATTCCATACTCTCGTCAGGACGCGCTGCCCACCCACCTCCCCTTGCGCAGGCGCACGGCACGGCGCGCGTTCCCGCGTTCTCATCCGACGCGCGTCAGGACACAAAGGGCTGGAGGGAAAGCCCGGAGCTCGGATTCCGCCTACGGAGCGGCTTGCGGCCTGAGGTGGCCGGGAGCGGACTCTCAAGGCCGGACCCGGGCTCGTCGAAACCACGCTCTCGGGCGCGGGGTGGGTCGCTGAGTGGCGCTCACTCCCCTCCATCAACGGCCTTAACAGCTTCGCGGCAGCAGGAAGTCAGGGCGCAAGCGCGGCGCGGGCGGCTATTGCGCCGTCAGGACGACGCGGCGCCTCCATTTTCCCTACTACGTCCAAATGGCGGAGCCCGGGCGCATTTTCTTTTCCGTGGAAAATGGAAAGCCCAACTTCACAAAACAACCACTTTCCACAGAGATACGGCACTTTATACAGTGCTTCCAGTTTTTGGGGTGTGATTCACAGAATTTTTCATAGAAACCGAAAAGGCAGACAGCCACCCCCACCACTCCGCCCCCGCAAATTAATTCCTTATTTTGAAATTTGCTACTCCAATCTAGGAATAAGGATTGTGCTAGGAAATTCTGTCATGTCCGGTCAATAGCGGACCTGTATAGGAGCTCTGGTAGCGTAATGGTTACGAATCGGGCTGCTAACTTCAAGGTCAGCAGTTCGAAACTACTAACTGATCCGCAGGAGAAGGATGAGGCTTTCTGCTCCCGTAAAGATTTACAGTCTCGGAAATCCTGTACAGGGTCGCAGGGTGGCTATGAGTCGGAACCGACTCGGCGGCACATAACCACCAACCATAGGGTTTCCAGGGAGTGGCTGGTGGATTTGAACCGCCGATCTTGAGGTTAAAACTGACTGCTATCCAGAGCGCATTATCCAGCAGCGCCACACCTGGAGGAGTGAAGAGTATTTTTTTCATTAAATTCAGAAAATTAATTTTTTCCATTAAAGAGACGTTTATTAAGAGCAGTGTGTTGTCAAATCGGTTCCGACTCATAGTGCCCCTGCATGAGCTTCGCGAGGAGCAGTTGGTGGGTGTGAACCGCCAATCCTGGGGTCTGGTGCTTATCCTACAGCGCCACTTACAGCCTCTGAAACCCTACAGGGCATTTCTATTCTTTCTTGTAAATTCACTGAGTCAGGATGGGCCAAATTTTCACAATCAGGTAGAAATGGAAAAACAAGCCCAGAGAGGTTAAGTAGATAAAAGTCCTCTCAGTGTGTAAGATGGGAAAAAAATAGTAAACCTACGAATCTGGCTGCTAACCGCAAGATCAGCTGTTCGAAACTACCAGCTGTTCTGCAGGAGAAAGATGAGAGGCTTTCTGCTCCCGTAAAGATTTATAGCCTCAGAAACCCTCTACGGGGTCGCTATGAGTTGGAACCACCACCTTCCAAAGACAACCGCGATTTAACAAATTGGCCTGCCTCCTGCGATTCTTTTTCTGTATGTCGAATTTTCGTTCATGTTACACACGCAGTTTATATATGAATAACGGGGAGAACGTATGCTGGGCAAATGGAAAAACTCAAAACTCAACAGGTCGAGGAGAAAATGCTCCTTTTGTCTGGTGGTCCTGGGTCTCTGGGGAAGCTCTCTCCTGTCGCCTTGGAGGAGTCTCTGAGTGGTGCAAATAGCTAGTGAAAGGTTGGAAGTTCGAGTCCACCCAGAGGCAATTTGGAAGAAAAGTCCTGGCAATTTTTTAAAGTATCAGCCATTGAAAACACGAAGGACACTAAGTTATATATTCAGAAATCATTAAATTGACATGTATTTTGTTGTGTATATTTGCACTACACACACACACACACACACACACACACAATGAACAAATACTAGAAAGGAAAAAGACAACAGGGTTACAGCAAATAGTTACCTAGTTAGATGATGTCCGAGAAGCTTTGCAGCCCTAGATTGTTAGCATCTAGTTAATGGAGACCACAGAACTGGGATGCTAGTTGCAATCCACTGTTGTTGTTAAGTGCCACTGAGTCTGTTCTGACTCATAGCAACCCTGTATGGGGTTTCCAAGGCTGTAAATCCTTATGGGAGCAGAAAGACTCATCTTTCTCTGTATGGGAGTAGCTGGTGGGTTTGAACTGTTGACCTTGTGGTTAACAATACATGGAAACCACTAGATATCAAATAACAAAAACGTAGTCATGTGATTGGTTCTGGGGATTAAAAGAAAAACTTTCTTATTCTTTTATTCTTCTTTTTTTTTTCCTCTCTACTGAATTTTAGCATTCTGTATTCTCGTAATTGCCTTAATTTAATTTGCCAAGCTCATCTGAGCCTATGTTGTTGTCATAGTGAGCCTGTATAGGGTTTCCAAGGAGCGAATGCTGAGTTTGAACCGCCGACCGTGTGGTTCAAATTGATCTTGAGGTCCAACATTCTATCCCATAGTGCCACACCAGGACTCCTTGAGCCTATGAGACATGTCTTTTGGCAGATCCACAGGGCAGGCAAGGGCTGATTCTTAATTTACAGTTGGAGCAGCTGAGGCTTCAGGTCCTCGCAAGCGTTTCAGGCCAAATGCTTCATCCAAAGCTGGGATGTCTGTCTAGACACCTCAGTATCCCAGTCCTCATCGTTCATGTTGTTGTGGTTGTCAGGTGCTGTCCAGTAGGTTCTGACTTATAATAACCCTATCTATGTACAATAGAACAAAACATCGGCCAGTTCCGCACTATCCTCACAATTGTTGCTGTGTTGTAGCCCATTTATGAAGCCATGCACCGTGTCAGTCTGTCATGTTGTGAGTCTTCCTCTTTTCACTGACGGTCTTCTTGCCCAGCTTGATGTCCTTCTTTAGAGGTTAGTCACTCCTGATAATGTGTCCAAGGTGCATAAGATAAATGGCTTCTAAGAAGCTTTCTGGCCTTACTTCTTTCAAGATTCGTTTGTTCTTCTGGCAGTCCATGTATATTCAATATTCTTTGCCATCTCCCATATGATATGTCATCGTGTTCATGTCTGTTACTCTTTAATGTAAACTTTATCATGATGGGATTCTAACACCCGACATTACTGTTAACGGAGATGCTTGCTTGCTTTGCTTGATGCGGGACTGGGGATCATAATTGAGAGGCAGGTGTAGCCTGCACATCTCTCACTCCCATTGTTGTTGTTAGTCAGTTTCTACTCATATTGACCCCATGTGACAGAGAACTGTCCCAGGGTTACTTAGGTTGTAATGCTTACAGAGGCGTGAGTCCTGCCTGGTGTGGCGCTGCGGGTTAATGCGCTGGATAACAAGGTTGATCTGAACCACAAGGTTAACAGTTCAAACTCACTAGCCGCTCCTCAGAAACCAGACACAGAATTGCTATGAGTTGGAATCGACTAGATGGCACTTAACAACAACAATCCTTACAGGAGCAGATCTCCAGGTCTGCCACAGAGCCACTGGGTGGATTCAAACTGCCAAACTTTCATTAAGCAGCTGAGCACTTAACATCCACATCACCAGGACTCCTTCACTCCAATGAAGAATCTTTTATGGATTCATCGTTCATTGAAACTTTTCAATCCCATTTTGAGTTTACTCATGTAGAGCAAAGCATCTTTTGATTCATTGATGTTATTGCAATATACATTTGACTTGTCATTTTTACCAAGTAGAATAAGTCCCCTACGTTTGTTTCATGAGTTCTCCAAGATATGAGGACACTCTAGTGCTCTTTGCATTTTAGAAATGGGAAAAGCAGGAAATGGAATCCCAATAATGCTTTTAGATCTCACACACAGAGATATCCTGTCTTTGTGTTTCCGCTGCTACTGAACCACAAATTCCTAATAAGCATTTGGAAGAGTGGGTATAAAATAAAAAGGTTCTAGCTACTGTGGAAGGCTTCTTAGATAATTGCCTTTTCTTACATTTTGTGGAAGAAAATGTATCAACACTTAATAGCTTGTGGCTTTCCTAAGCTCCTCACCTGATTCTGTGGTCTCCTCTGTAAAATGTGGATGCTAATATGATAAATGGAGAAAAGAAGGATTCATTTTACTTGGATCCACAATCTACACCTGTGGAAGCAGCAGTCAAGAAAGCCAACAATGGGCAAATCTGCTGCAAAATTCCCCATTAAAATGTCCAAAAATGTAAAGATGTCACTTTGAAAAATAAGGTGTGCCTGATCCACACCATGGTATTTTCAATCGCCTCAATGCATATAAAAGCTAGACAGTGGGTAAGGAAGATTGAATGTGCGTCCTTCAACCTTCAAAAAATGAATGAATGCATATGAGTTACGGTGTTGGGGAAGAAGAATATTCAATATATTATCCACTGCCAGAATAACAAGCAAATCTGTCTTGTCTTGAAAGACATGCAGCCAAAATGCTCTTTAAAAGTGAGGATAGTGAAACTTTGTCTCATATTTTGGATGTATTATCAAGAGGGAAAAGAAAAAAATTAGGACATCATGCTTAGTAAAGTAGGTGGTCATCACAAACGAGGAAACCCATCCTATTTTTTGGCACAGTGGCTGCAATTATGGGCTTAAACACAGCAGCAACTGTGAGGATGTCGCAGGATCGGTCACTGTAAATTGGGGCTGGATCAATGGCAGAGTTTGGGGGAATGGAGAACACATGAATATAGCCCCTGCAGACCACCAGAGGAGTCCTGGTGTGACACTGTGGGTTAATGCGCTCGACTGTAAAGTCTTTTGAACCACAAGGTCGGTGGTTCAAGCTCACCAGCCACACCTTGGAAACCTATACAGGGTTGTTATGGGTCAGAACTGACTTGATGTCACTTAACAACAACAGCAGTAGGAGACCACCGAAGTCCTGGTGTGGCATGGTAGAAGCACTGGACCACAAGGTCAGTGGTTCAAACTCACCAGATGCTCCTTGGAAACCCTATACAGGGTTGCTCTGAGTCGGAATCGCCTCGATGGCACTTAACAACAACAGGCAGACCACCACTATCTGAACTCCCACCCCAAACATCATCCAGACTGCCCCAGGGAGTCATGAGATTGAGTTGCATTGGCAAGCATCAGTCCAAACTTTAATCAAGCCAAAAGATTGTTTTAATTTACTTAAGAAATAAACCAGAAGAAAAAAAAGAAAGCAAGTGGAGGGTTTGCTGGATACATCAGGCACAGGCCTGCCCAGAGTGGAGGACAAAAAGGCTTCGGTGGTGGTCTTCCCTCCTGTCTTCATTGTTGGTTTGGTTGTCTTATGGGTTTGTGACTTTGGAGACCCTGTGTGTTACAGACTAGACCTGTTCCATCAGGTTTTCATGGTTGGAACCTTTACTTAGGATAAAGTTCAGAGCTGCTAAGACAAAGGTCTGTTCTGTGGGGGTTGTGGAGTGGGGAACTGGACATCTATTCCCATAATGGTTGTTGTTGTTGTTGTTAGGTGCCATTGAGTCGGTTCTGACTCATAGTGACCCTGTGTACAATGGAACGAAACACTGCTCGGTCCCGCGCCAACCTCACAATCCTTGCTACATCTGAGCCCATTGCTGCTGTCACTGTACCAATCCATCTTGTTGGGGGTCTAGAAACCCTATGAGGCAGTTTTATTCTGTCCTATAGGGTCCCTGCGAGTCAAAATTGACTTGACAGCACTTGACTAAGACAACAACCATCTTTACGAGAGCGGATTGCCAGACTAGTCTTTCGCTGTGCTGCTGGGTGGCTCCCACCTGCCAACCTTTTGTTTCCCAGACAAGTGCAAACCATTTTGGGCACCCAGGGGCCTTCCCCACCCTGCTTTAAAGGTCTGTGGGATGGCAGCTGACTATCTGAGGCTGCAGGACTTCCCCGGGCCACAGTGGTCTTCCCCAGCACCTGATTTTGGTCTCTGTTTCACTGTGCAGCAGATGTGCAAATGCCCCCTCTATTGGGCCCCTATCTGCCACCAGGTGACAGAGCCATGAACATGACCCTTTCGTGTCCCCATGAAGCAGTTTATAAAAGAAGCCCGATCCTAAGCAAATAATTCCTAGGGTGGTGAGTTGCTAGAGCAAGTGGCCCTCCTGGGAGGTTTCCTAGAGGCAGTGGTACTTCAGATGAGACAAATATTTTTTAAGATAGAGGAGGGGACCCCCCCCCCAAAAAAAACCACAAAAAAACCCCACAAAACAAAAAGACCCATAACAAAACCAAACTCACTGCCACTGAGTTCATTTCAACTCAGAATGAGCTTACAGGTCACAGTAGAACTGCCCCGGAGCAGACAGCCTCATCTTTCTCCCATGAGGAGCGACTGGTGGGTTTGAACCACTGGCCTTTTGGTTAGCAGCCCAGTCCTTAATCCACTGCACCACCAGGGCTCCAGCGGAAGGAAAAGGGCACATAAAATTTCAGATGCTGAGGAAGGCCAGAAAGGTTGAGGGGGGTTGATCTGAGACATAAATGTGCCAGCTTTGAGTTCCTGAATTGCTAAATTCTTTTTAGAAAAGACCTCTGGTGGCACAATGGTGAAAAACTCAGCTGCTAACTGCAAGGTTGGCAGTTCGAACCCACTAGCTGTTCCACAGGAGAAAGATGGTGGCAGTCTATTCCCATAAAGATTTCAGACTTGGAGACCCTGTTCTGTAAGACCACTGTGAGGTGGAATTGACTAGACGACAAACAACAACTTCTCTTTAGACCAGACTTTTTATAGTCCTTAAAAGATTTTAGTTTTTAGATATAATTTATATATTGTAAAATTCCCTCTCCTAAAATCTATGATCTAGTAGTTTTTGGTATATTCACAAAACTGTATATCCATCATCACCATATCCACCTGCAGAACAATTTTATCACCCCGAAAAGAAACCCTGTGCTGTTGAATTAGGGTATTGGCAAAGAACACTGACTATCCAATGGAATGCTAGAAGAATGCACAAATCTGTCTTGGAAGAAGTAGAAGCATATTCATTAGACGCAAGGATGGCGTAACTTGGTCTCATGGACTTTGTATATGTTATTAGGTGAGAGTGTGCCTGGAGGACATCATGCTTGGTAAAGAAGTGAAGTCGTCAAGGATTTCATTTTGCTCAGATCAACCATCAACCTTCATGGAAGCAGCAGTCAAGAAATCAAACAACGTATTGTGCTAGGCAAATCTGCTGCACAAGAACTCTTTAAAGTGTCGAAGAGCAAAGATGTCAGTTTGAGGACTAAGGCGTGCCTGACCCAAGCCGTGGTATTTTCAAGAACCTCATATGCATGTAAAAGTTGGACAGTGAATAAGGAATACCGTAGAAAAATTGGTGCATTTGATTTATGATGTTGGAGGAAAATATTGGAAGTATCATGGACTGTTAGAAAAACAAACAAATCTGTGTTGGAAGAAGTACAGCCAGGGTGCTCCTTAGAAGCCAGAATGGCCAGACTTCGTCTCTCATACTTTGGACATATTATCAGGAGGGACCAGTCCCTGAGGAAGGACATCATGCTTGGTAAAGTGGAGGGTCAGCCAAAAAGAGGAAGACCCCCAATGAGATGGATTGGCACAGTGACAGCAGCAATGGACTTAAGTGTAGCAAGGATTGTGAGGTTGGTGCAGGACTGGGTCGTGTTTCATTCTGTTGTGCATAGGGTCACTATGAGTTGGTACCCACATGATGGCACCTAACCAAAACAACAACAAAATAACAGTTGTTGTGTACTGCTGAGTCTGTTCCCATTCATGGTGATAACTTGTTTACTTACCCTAGTATATGTTGTTGTTAAGTGCTGTCAAGCCAGTTCCAAGTCATAGCGATCCTGTATAGAGTTTCTAAGCAGCAGCTGGTGGATTTGAACTGCCACACTTGTGGTTAGCAGTCCAGTTCTTATCCTACAACACCACACCACGATTCCTTGGCAAAGTGTTGTTGTTGTTAAGTGCCGTCGAGTCGGTTCTGACCCATAGCGACCCTGTACAGGGTTTCCGATGGTGTAAATCTTTACGGGAGTAGAAAGCCTCATCTTTTTCTCACGGAGTGGCTGGTAGTTTCGAACCGCTGACCTTAAGGTTTGCAGCCCGATTCGTAACCACAACACTACCAGAGCTCCTTCCTTGGCAAAGTAGAGGTCATCAAAAAAAAGGAAGCCCCTCAATGAGATGGATTGGCACACTGTCTGCCCCAGTGAATGGGCTCGAACAAGCAGTTGTTGGCAACAGAGTCAGGCTGCCTGGGCTCACCCTCTTGCTAGTTGTGTGTGGCCTTGGGCAGATCATTTACTTTCTTTGTGCCTCATTTTCCTCTTATGTAAAATGGGGATAATAATAGGAGCTGTCTTAGGTTAATGAACTCAATGAGTTAATACATTGAAAGGACTTTGAGAGCATCTGATGTAAAAGTCCTGCTGTTACTATGGAGAATAAAGGACTGGTAGACACTGAACTCAAGGTGTGCTGAGGAGAAGTGTGACTTCCGGAAGCAGGTCACCAGGCAGGCCTGTCTTCAGATTCACCTCTGAGTGGTCGACTAGCTGACCTTCCGCACCTCATCTTTAAGTCAGCTCTGATTCATGGCAGCCCGTGAGTGTCAAGAGTACAGCTGTGCTCCACAGGGCTGAGTTTCCAGAAACAAATCATTAAACCTTACTTCTGAGGTGCCTCTGGGTGAACAAAAACTGCCCACCTTTTGGTTCCAGTAGAACTTGCACCTAGGAAAACATGCTTACGTTCTTTATGCCAGGATCTTTCGAATGGTGTGTGTGTTGAGGTACTACTTTATAAGACTGGAATTTACAATCGGGTCTGATTATGAGAGGGCATGAATGGAAGACAGAAGTTTCGGCACCTGTCTTGTAGATTTCCAACTTTGTCATGAGTGGTGATGAACCCTGGGCCTTTTTCTACGTAGGTAGTTTTATGGTCCCTTACTTGGAGCAGTCTTGCCCTGGTGCTACAGGATAATGCACTGAAGCACTCCTCGGGAGCCCTGTGAATCGGAATCAACTTGAAGGTACTTAACAACAACTTTGAGAAGATACTGCTTAAGAACATTTTTTTTTTTGGAAATTTTAATTTTCAATGTATGTTGAAAGTATAGGGAGAAGTCCGATTCCCTACACATAGGACCGATTACCCAGTAAGCAAAGTAAGCAAGAATTTACTTATGGTTATTTACTAATCTCTAGCGAATAATTTCACATGTTTATCTTGGATGTGGAGAAGCCTGTGAGAAGCTGTCTACTACAGGTCAGTAAGTAAGCACAAGTCAGCCTGTGCTTACCTTGCTTACTGGGTCTGCCTCCCTTGCCAGACCCAGACTGAAAAGAGGCTTTGATTCTGTGGGAAGGTGCTGAGTGTTGTAGGGTTGGGAGAGAGAAAGAAGCAGAAAAATGTGTAATTGTTCACTACAGATGAATAAGCAAGCATACATCAACCCGTGTGTTCACCTTGCTTACTGGGTCCTCTGTCCCTGTCAGGAATTGTAAATTTGAAAAGAGGATTTTGATTCTGTGGGAGGGTGCTGTGGGGTTGGGAGAGAGACAGCTAGCTACCAGGCATCCCTAGAAGAAGAATCTTTGATGTGGTGGAAAAATACGAAATTGCTCACTACAGATGAGTGAGTAAGCACAAGTAAGCCCATGCTTACCTTGCTTATTGGGTAATTCACCACTACCTATCACCTTGCTTCAACATTTCTCTCCGTTGCCCACTTTGACAGAAGGCTTTTGTTTCCCAAGTGGAGTGGGGAGGCGCACCTAATAGGTAGGTACCATCTCTTAAGGACCTGGGGAAACTGGTTTCAAAGGCAGGTTGGGAAATGCATACTTGACTAGGCAGGCTGTGGGGGAGGGCTGTGCTCTGTGCCCCTGGGGAGTTGGCACCCTTATTGAGATGCAGTCCCCAAGCCCAGCCAAAATAGGATGCAATGACAGTATTGTTCATCAGGAGTAAGGGACACCCATGCCTACAGCTCTGGAAACTATCAGGCAGCTACACTTTTGAAGGGCACTGAGGCCCCGGGAAATCTGAAGTCTCAAGAGGGGGAGAGTAAGGGGTTGTAGCTCTGTTACTCCTGACCCTACTCCTGTGAGGCCCCTGGGAACTAGTTAGAAATGCAGATGGTTGGTCCCACCTCAGATCCATGAAGTTCCTGAATGGCCCAAACAGTTCAAACTTCCCCACTTTCTCCAAGAAAATAAAGCCTGCCGATCTGCTTCCGAAAGTCACAGCCTTGAAAACAACCATGAAACATTTTTACTTTACATACTTGGGGTTTCCATGAGTCGGATTTGATTTGATTTGCAATTAACAAGAACCTCCAAGGCACACTCAAAAATGACCTGGAGGTTGAAAGCTTTGGGATACTGGAATCCTAACTCTGGGTTAGCAGCATCTAGTTTAGCCTCATATAGAAATTCAGGCTTGGAAACCCTCTGCGGCAGTTGTACACTGTCCTGTGGGGTCACTATGAGTCATAATAACAGCAATGTTTTGTCTGTGTGTGTGTGTTTAAAAATAACCTTTACGAAAGCAGTTTGCCAGGCCTTTTTTCTGAGGAACTGTTGGAAACATTAGTCTTTGCGTTAGCAGCAGGTCACTATTCCAACCTAGAGTTGGATAAGGAAAAGACAGGTTGGAGCAGAAGTTTTCTACCCACAGATCTTTGCTTGGATCCTGTGATGTTGGGACCCTAGACTTAAGATCCCTGGTGGTGCTGTTGGATAAGCACTGGACTGCTAACCTCAAGGTTGGTAGTTCAAACTCACCAGCAGCTACTTGGAGAAAGATGAGGCTTCCTGCTCTCATAAAGATTTAAAGCCTCAAAAGCTTCAAAAACTCTGTACAGGGTTGCTATGAGTCCCAACGGACTCGATGGCATGTTTGTTTTTGAGAAATGAAAGGCCAATGGGCAGACGCTTGCTCTGATTCTTCCTATGCTGCTGTTGGTGTGGACAGATGCCACAGGTTGAGTGGCTGGTGAGGGGACCCATAGGATGCCCAAGTAAGGGTTTCTTAAGGGCGAGAGCCACATTCCAGCTGACTCTGTTCCTCCCTGACCCAGCTCCAGGATTCTGCATAATATGGGGCTAGGGCTTAGCAGACTGGTTTTAGGAATAATCTCTGTAGCATTTCATACTGTGGCAAAACCTACATGGAGCAGAGAATAAGTATTGATTTGTGAGACCTAGGAACTACTTAATTCAGTCTCGGGAACCACCTCCCAGTCAAATTCACATGAGATGTTTGAGATGTGAGATGTAGTTCAGGTAGGATGATGGTATAATTTAGTGTCCAGATTAGTGTTTCTCATTTATTTGCTTACGTGACGCTGTGGCTTAATGCACAAGACTGTAAAGCTGTTTGAACTGCAAGGTCGGTGGTTCAAGCT
>NW_006408614.1:3303850-3304514 GCF_000296735.1 Chrysochloris asiatica | reverse complement strand
ACTACCAGCTGCTCCGCGGGAGAAAGATGAGGCTTTCTACTCCCGTAAAGATTTACACCCTCGGAAACCCTGTACAGGGTCGCTGTGGGTTGGAAACGACTCAAGGGCACTTAACAACAACATATACATATATATGTATACACACATACACACACACACACACACATATATATATATATATATATATATACATATACAAGTCATGTTTGGTACTGTAGGATAAGCACCGTACTGCAAACCACAAGGTTGGTGGCTCAAACCAACCAACCACTCCTTGGAAACGCTATACAGGGTCTCTATGAGTTGGAACTGGCTCCACTGGTACTTAATAACAACAACATTGTTGTTGTTGTTAGGTGCATCGAGTTGATACCGACTCATAGCGACCTTATGTACAGCACAACAAAACACTGCCTGATCCTGGGCCAACCTTACTACTGTTGCCACGCTTGAGTCCATCCATGCTGCCACTTGGCCAATCCATCTCGCTGGGGATCTTCCTCTTTTTCTCTGACCTTCCACGTTACCAAACATGAGATCCTTCTCCAGTGACTGGTCCCTCCTGACATTATGTCTGAAGTATGAGAGATGAAGTTTGGCCATCTTGGCCTCCAAGGAGCACTCTGGCTGCACTCTTCCAAAATGGATCTATTGGTTCTTTTGG
>NW_006408614.1:3266479-3300190 GCF_000296735.1 Chrysochloris asiatica | reverse complement strand
GAGGCTTTCTGCTCCCGTAAAGATTTATAGCCTCAGAAACCTTGTACAGGGTCGCTATGAGTTGGAACTGACCCCACGGCACATGACAACAAGAAGTCTCTTTAAGGTGCCTTCCAAAAAAGGCCCTATCAAAACAGTGGCTTCCGAGGGGATCTGCTGGTCTAGTTAAATTCAAGGCAGAGAGGTCAGCTCAGAAGGTATGGCTACTGTTTTTTGGAATTCCAGAGGAGTCATCCTGATAGATTTTCTCCAAGGACACAGGATGATCACAGGGGCTTATTAGGAAGTTTTAAGCAAATTTTAAACTGCACTGGTGAGAAAAAGGCCAGAAAGTTGCACTGAGGAATTTTTTCACCATCATAACAAAGCATCTACTTGTTCTTCAGAATAGTAAGGGCTGTCCTATGAGAATTTTGTTGGGAAACCTTACCCCATCTACCCTACAACCCTGACTTCTTTTTATTCCCCAAACTCAAAGAACATTGAAAAGGAACGTGATTGAATCCCTCGATGATACCCAAACTGTCATTTTGACGTAGTGCAAATAGAAGAGCACAGATTTCTTCAGGGAAGGTTTGTTGTTGTGAAGTGCCACTGAGTCAGTACCGACCCATAGTGACCCTGTATCAGGTTTCCGAGGAGCAGCTGGTGAGTTTGAGCTGTCAGCCCTGCAGTTCAAACTGAACTTGTGGTCTAGTGCTTACTCTACTGCGCCACTCCAGAGAGCTGGAAATACTGCCTTCGGAAGTGTAAAGACCTAGTGAGAGGATATGTGCACAAACAGTAGCTTTCTTTACATTATGATAGTTTTGTTTAATATGATTTTGTAACCGTACTTTTTGACTTAGCCTTGTATTTGTTGTTGTTGTTGTTAGGTGCCATTGAGTCGGTACTGACCCATAGTGACCTTATGCACAGCAGAATGAAACACTGCCTGATCCTGGGCCAACCTCACTACTGTTGCCACGCTTGAGTCCATTGATGCTGCCACTTGGCCAATACATCTCATTGGGGGTCTTCCTCTTTTTCTCTGACCCTCCACCTTACCAAACATGATATTCTTCTCTAGTGACTGGTCCCTCCTGACAATATTCCTGAAGGTATGAGAGACGAAGTTTGGCCATCCTGGCCTCCAAGGAGCACTCTTCTTCGAAAACGGATGTATTGGTTCTTTTGGCAGCCCATGACACTTTCAATATTCTCCTCCAATACCATAACTCAAAAGCATCAATTCTTCTACAGTCTTCCTTATTCACTGTCCAGCTTTCACTGGGCTGTAAGGTTGCTTTGTACCACAAGGTCAGTGGTTCAAATTTACCAGCCGCTCCTTGGAAACCCTATACATTGGTTGCTATGAGTTGTAACTGACTTGAAGGCACTTAACAACAACAACAACAATCTTTATGGGAGCAAATCGACAGTTTTTTTCTCTGGCAGAGCAACTGGTGGGTTTGAATCACCAACCTTTGATTATCAGCAGAGTGCTTAACCATTGCGCCACCAAGGCTCCTTCTGATGGTGCCAGCTATGATGAAAATAAAGCAGGGTGAGGGGTGATGAGGAAGCTTGAGAGTTGGGTGGTCGGGGAAGGGCTGTTTAAACAGAGACAGAGTGACCCAGTAGTTACAGGAAGTCTGATTGTCTCCTAAGCCACCCTTTCTGCAGAGCTCTACTGTGCTGTCCTGTGACCCTCTGATCAGTGAACCAGGACTGAGCCAGCTCCTGTCTTAGTGGTTCATATGGCGAACTTTCCATAAATGTTTGTAGATGGGGAGTTAGCAGACTCACCCCAGGTTTTGAAATACTTGCGTGAGTTGTAGTTGTGTACCATTGACTCTGAACCACAGTGACTCCACAGGACAGGGTAGATGGCCACATTTTCCTCCAAAGGAGCCAATGATAGGTTGGAAATGATGACCTTTCAGTTAGCTATCGGGTGCTTACCCACTGCACCAAGAGGGCTCCTGAAATGTGAAGCTATAGATTTTTCTGGGTCTATTCTTTCTTCTGTTCATTTCCTCGTCACAATTCCACCTAAAATAACCTCCAGGACATGGCTTACCTCCAGGAGAAGAGCTTGGCCCCCTTCCAAGATGTGTGGTTATGCTTAAGAAAACAGTTAACTGCAAGGCTGGGGAAAGGGGGAGGGGGTTGAGGGCAGGCACAGCAGGAAAGGAGGAATGGTGGTTTCTTTGATCCCTGTTCTGCCTTTGAGTGGATTTGCATTTGGACTCCTGGAGACTCCATGTGACACAGGAGAAGTACCCTATCAGGTTTTCTTGGATTTAATTGTTACTAAAAGGTTGGTGGTTCAAACCCACCAGCTTCTTCTGTAAAGAATACAGCTTTGGAAACCAATAGGGTCTTACAGTGTCACTATGAGTCAGATTCAGCTCAGCGGCAGTGGTCTGCATCTTTACAAAAACAGACAGCCAGGTCTTTCTCCCGCAGAGCGTCCGAATAGGTTCAAACTGCAAAACTTTTGGTTAGCAGCCCCGTGCTTAACACGGCTTCTGAGGACTGAAATAGAAAGTCTAAATTTAAACACTCCCTTCTAGGAAGCACCCCTCCAGAAGGACAGCTCAGTCATTGCCTCTACAGCAACGCACCCCAGGAGTGGAAACTCTTTTCCTCCCAAGGAAATAATGCCTCACTGCAGCTGAGGCAGGCTCCGCCCCCGGAATTTCCCTATGAAGGGCAACACCCACCCCGGCCAGCCAGCAGGTCGGAGGTGGGGAGACGCCCAGAGCCTGCATGTGCCGGGCCTCAGAAGAGTCACGCCCAGAGACACTGGGATGTACAGTAAACAGAAACAAACACAGTGGGAAAACTTGCCTCTCCGGAGTCAGGGCCCAGAGCCTTGTCCTGGTTCCTGCTGTGTGAGCTGGTCTAGTTCCATCCACCCGTGTGAATGTGACTTCACCCTTTCCCGAGTCCAGTGTCTACCTCTAAAATATTAAGATTGCTGTGTGTCATCAAGTCAATTCTGACCCACAGGGATTCCATGTGACGAAGCAGAATCGCCCTATAGGGTTTTCTAAGCCGTCACCTTTTCTTCCGTAACGATGCTGGTGGGATCCAACCACCAACCTTTCAGTGAGCAGCTAAATTCTTAACCATTGTGTCACCCGCCCCCCCAAAACAAAATCCACTGCCATCCAGTCCATTCCAGCTCACAGAGACACCCTATACAACACAGCTCCATGCTGTTGTTAAGTGTTGCTGCGTTGGTGCCAACTCACAGCGACCCTGCGAAGGATTTCGGAGGAGCAGCTGGTGGATTTAAACTGCCGACCTTGAAGTTCAAACTGACCTTGCAGTCCAGTGCATTTTCCTGCAGGGCCACACCAGGACTTCATAGGATTGGTAAATCTTTACAGAGTGGCTGGTGAATTCAAACCCCCAGACCGTTGGGTTAGCAACCCAGCACTTAACATACTGTGCCACCAGGGCTCCTGAAATATTAAGGTAGATTTTTAGAAATACCAAAATAGAGCCAAATATCAAAGGAGTCACTCTAGAAAGTTCTCATTATTTCAAAGCTGTTGCTTTCATTGCTCAAGATACTTCAAGAATCTCTTTCAGAAGTAGTGTCAAGTACACACAGCCGGCCTTGTTCCACCTGCTTGCATTTCATCTCCTTTTAGCGCTCACTGCCCTGAAGCTTTGAGCTGATTCTAGATGTCGAATCTAGAAAATTCTCAGAAGGATGGTGGACAGTGTTTGGCACGTGCTACTACTCCCAGAGAACACAACCGTGTCCTGGGGGTGGTGGGAAGAGTGGGGTGACCACCCCTGGAAGGGCCTGATCTGCTCTCGGAATTTACCACGCCATTGTTGTTGGTTGTTGTCAATCCCTAACAACTCCATGCATGCAGAGTAGAACCAATCCACAAGGTTTCCCAGGCTATGAGCTTTCGGAAGCAGATTACCAGACGAGTCTTCCAAGGCAACTCTGGATGTGTTCAGACTGCCAACCTTCAGTTAATAGTTGAGTACTTGGCTGTGCCACCCAAGGATTCCTCAGCCACCCTGTTGTTGTGCCCTCAAGTTGGTTCTGATGCATAGTGACCATGTGTACAACAGAACGAAATGCTGTCCGATGTCCTGCCAAGTCCTGTGCCATCCTCACAATTGTTGCTGTTTGAACCCATTGTAGCAGCCACTGTGTTGATGTGTTTGGTTGAGGGTTTTCCCTCTTTATTTGCTGACCTATTTTACCAAGCATGATGTCCTTCTCCAGGACTGGTCCTTGCTGATATGTGTCCACACTAGGATCCTGCTAAAAAAAAAAAAAAAAAAAAAAAAAACCTAAGCCAAACCCATTCCTGTGGAGTCTATTCTAATTCATGGCGACCCCATTGTTATAAAATAAAACTGTAGTCTGTAGGATTTTTTTGGCTATGACAGCAGAACTTAACAACAATCTTCACAGAAGCAGATTGCTAGGTCGTTGTTCCATGGTGCTGCTGGGTAGATTCAAACAGCTAACCTTCAGGTTAGCAACCATTTGCCAAACCCCTTGCATAAGTCAGGGATATTTTAGTGGCCAGATACCACAACCAAATCCACTGGCAACCTCAGAGCGATTAGTTAGTTTGAACCATCGACCTTTCCGTTAGCAGCTCAAAGTCTAACCTACGGTCTCCTGGGTTCCTTAAGGTCCTGCTGTTGTCGTTGTTGTTAGGTGCCTTGGAGTCAGTTCCAACTCATAGTGACACTGTATAGGGTTTCCAAGGCTGTAAATCTTTACTGAAACAGAAAGCCTCATCTTTCTCCCGTGAAACGGATGGTGGGTTTGAACTGCTGATCTTGTGTTTAGCAGTCTAGTGCTTAGCCTACAGCATCACCAGGGTTCCTTAGAGTCCTGCTAGAGTCTTATGAACAATCCAACACTCTGACACAAAGGTTCGGGCACAGACAGAAATGTGCATTTCAGCCACAACCTCACACGCACCTCCCCGTCGGACCAGAGGACAGTGGTTTGATGGAAGACTTGATTTTGTGGGGACAGTCAGTCACCACCCTGGACACTGGTCCTGCAAGTTCTCCCCTACAGACTTTAGGAGCAGAGGGATTGCTACAGAAACACACCCAGTTGCCAGGCAACGTGGAATGCAGGCCCGGCACAGTGATGCACACGTTTGGAGAATTCCAACTGTCCCTGTACAGGTGGCATCACATGAAGTCAGCTGCCTGATACAGGCACCCTGGACTTGTCCTTTCCCTGCCCGGAGAGCCTTCCCAGGGGAAACAGTGTATAACTGAAGAGTCCACCCACCTGCACCCCAAATGTTTACCTAGACTTGGTGTGAAGCAAGCCCCCTAATCTCCTAGTCACCTCTTGGGAGCACAAGCACTACTTTTTTGCACAAAACTTAGACTTTTCACCTCCTTTTTTTTCTTCTTGGGAAACCTTAGGCTTTTCCATTTTAATCAGCCAATGAGCAAGCAGTCTATTTCTGTCCCTCCTGAGTATTAGCCAAAGGTGGTTCTTTTGAAATGTCCGGAGCCAATAACAAAGAAGGAATCTGACCTTTGTTTTCAAATTGAACTCCGTAAACACTAGACACACAATGTAAAACAAACGTAGTTGAGCAATTTTTTTATGTTCCTAAACTGGGTTTGAGTAGGGTGTTTTTGTTTGTTTGGTTGGTTTTTTTGGAATATTTTTTTCCAGTCTTTGGGTGTAGGATAAAAGCAAGCTTACCAGCTTTTCCATGATTCATAATTCTATCTTGGTAAACAGAAAACAGCTACTACTTCAGAATCTTGAACGTGTACAGTGAACAACAGGAAAAGGCTTCTCTGGGCTGTGCCCTGATGGCACAATGGGCTATGCATTGGACCGCTAACCGGAAGGGTAGCAGTTCGAATCGACTGGCATCTCTGCAGGTGAAAGATAGGCAGTCTGCTTCTGTAAAGACTTATAGCCTCAAAACACTATGGAGCAGTATTACCCTGTCCTATCGGGTCACAAAGGAGCTCTGGTAGTGTGGTAGATTACAAACTGCATTGCTAACTGCAAGATCAGCAGTTCGAAACTACCAGCTTTCTGCTCCCTTAAAGATTTATGGTCTCTGAAACCCTATATGGGGTCTCTATGAGTTGGGACCAACCTGGTGGCATACCGCGACCATCATAGGGTTGCTACGCGCTGGTAGTGCAGTGTGCTATTGAACAGGAAAAGGTAAAAACATTCACTGCCCTCTCTGCCCAGGAAACAAGCTAAAATGTTAATCAGGTTACTGAGTGGGACCAATCCTCTGGTTTCCCTCCTGTCTTCAAACAGGTCCACAACCTAACCCCTCTCCAATTCTGACCCCATATATGTCTGCACTGCCCTATATTCCACGCTCAGAATCTGGAGAAATTAGTTCTGCTGAGCCAGCTAGCTTAATATAAAGTCTGGAACTCTGCTTCACCTTTCCAAGTAGCCTCCGTCTCTTCGACAATGGATCAAGAGCTGCTGCAACACTCTCGAATCTAAAACTGCTCTAACATGAGTTGGGCTGCTGACTACAAGGTCAGCAGTTCAAATCTACCAGTCATTCCCCCAGAGAAAGATGAGGGTTACTGCTCCCATAAAGATTTACAGCCTCGGAAACCCCATGCAGGGTCGCTATGAGTGGGAACCGACTCCACAGCACATAACCACCAACCACCTAGGGTTTGCTATGAATCAATTTGATGGCCTTGGGTTTGGGGCTGTGCCTCTCACTCCTACAAAGGCCCCTAGCTTTTCTTTCCGGCTGAATGGAAAATTAAGCACTAGGTCTGGGTCTGCCTCTCATTCTCAGCCTTCCTGTTGGTGTAGGGTGTTTGGACCCCTGCTGAGCGAAGAGCAATGCCAGTGGTTGGGTGTTGGGTACAAGGACAGGCCCAGGATGTCCTGGGAGGGCCCAGCTGTGTGGAGTGTGTTCTAGTCAGGATGTGTCAGAAACTGTGGACTTTCAGATTCGAAAACCTGGTCTCCAAAGTCTAAGCAGATTGCTCCCCAACCCTACCCTCTGTAGGACCAACCTATCCCTGGCCCAGTATGCAGATTCTCTCTCCCTTCCACAACCTCTGTGAGGAATTACAAGTTCTCTCTGGGACTCTGAGAAGTTAGAGTGTACCTGCAACCCACAGTCCAACACCAGCCACTTGACATGCCTCGTGATTCTGCTACTTCCTCAGTGTCCTTCTGCTCCTCAGGCTCTGGCCACTCTCCCTATCCAAAGTTTCAGCTCATCCCCTTCCTCAAAATTCCTTTCTGTTCTTACTATTTTGAACCTGTAAATCAAACCAGGGCTTCTTCACCAAAGACAGAAATAAACCAACTAAAAAAACCTGCTAGATTAAAATTTTTTGATCAAAAAGTTCTGTGTGTCACAAACCACAGGCAAACAACTTTAAGAGGCAAAAGACAGACTTGGAAATATATATTTTCAGGATAGAAGTGGCAGACAGGCAAGCATCCTTAACATTACAAAAGACTTTTATAAAATTTTGGGCACCAAAGACTGGAGAGGAAGTGAGCCAGCCGATTAAGTAACAACAATGGAGCAAATGCTTAACAATGTGAAGAAAATCATCAACCTCTTTGATTCACAAAGCAAGGGAGAATAAAGCCATTTGAAATGTTGTTTTCCCTATTACCTATCAGATTAGTAAAGGAATATCACTGTTGGGGAGGGGCTGAGGAAGGGGTCTTCTTACTTAATTACTCCTGCTGTTAGTCAATGGAGTTGATTGCAAATCACGGAGCCCCATGTGTGTTAGAGTAGAACTGTGCCCCATAGGGTTTTTAAGATTGTGAATTTTCAGAAACAGATCACCATATCGATCTTCCTAGGCACTTCTGGGTGGGTTTCGATCACCAACTAGTAGTCAAACTGTTCACCATTTGTACCCCTCAGGGACCATGGAGGAAAATTATGTGCCATCAAGGCAGTTCCAATATGTAACGACTCTCTATAGGGTTTCCAAGAGTAGCTGATGGATTTGAATTGCTGACCTTGGGGTTAGCAGTCCAATGCTTATCCTACATTCTAGAAGAAATGTGTAAGTTGTTGTTGTTAGGTGCCATCGAGTTGGTACCGACCCATAGCGACCTTATGCACAGCAGAACGAAACACTGCGCGATCCTGGGCCAACCTCATTACTGTTGCCACACTTGAGTCCATCGATGCTGCCACTTTGCCAATCCATCTCCTTGGGGGGTCTTCCTCTTTTTCTCTGACCCTCCACTTTACCAAACATGAGATCCTTTTCCAGCGACTGGTTCTTCCTGACAGTATGTCCAAAGTATGAGAGACGAAGTTTGGCCATCTTGGCCTCCAAAATGTATGAGGGGGCTTTAAAAATTTGTAGAAAAAAATTCCATTATCTTTTCATTACATTTTCCCACAAAGTTTTTGAAGTCTTCTTGACTTACTTTCTTATAAGAATGCTCAGCACAGCAATGTTGCTCAAACAAAAGGAGGTATTTAAACCTTTTCTACTCTTTCTGGATTGTATACTCAATGTGTTTGGGCCTGTTTTATGCTCTATTTATTTAAGTTCTGAAAAACTTAGCCAGAATGCTACTTTGTCTTTTGTTGGTTGGTTGCTTAAGTGCTATCATGTTGGTTCCAAAGCACAGGGACCCAGTATAGAGTTTCCAAGGAGCAGCTGGTGGTTTTGAACTGCCAGCTTTGTGGTTAGCAGTCTAGTGCTTATCTTGGGCTGCTAACCACACCAGGACTCCATTTTGTCTTTTAGTATCTTAATAAAAATGTGATTTGGTAAGAAATATGAGGTAGCTGCGAAAAGATTGTGGAGAAATGGAATTGGTAAGATAATGGAATTTTTCCATGAACTTTTTGAAGCTCCCTTATATTCTGAGCTGAGGTGAATTTTAACTGACCTGGTGTCCCGAGGAAAGGATTTTACCCTCAGTTTCCTACTCTGAGATGTGTGTGTGTGGTGGGGGGAGGCTGGGGTTGAGTGAGCAGGAGAGGCATTCTTGGAAAGTAGCTTGGAGATGCATTTCATATGGGTAACCGGAGCTGTGATGCCAGTCTGGGGTGAGAAGTCCTTCAACAGACTGAGTCAGGGTCTCAGGTCATCTGTTTCCCATCAGCCACCCTGTGGTCGTGGTGGCACTGGATGGGCCTAGGCCTCCCCAGAGGGAAGGTCTCTTAGGACCTGTGAAATCTGCTATTATCACCAGGAAACATGACCTGGAAAATACCCTTTTATGGAAATGCTTCCACATCACCAGAACTCTTTATTTGTGAGTTCACTGAATTAATTCCTTTATCCTTTTGTTGTTGTTGTTAAGTGCCGTCAACTCGATTCCGACCCATAGCGTCCCTGAGTAGGGTTTCCAAGGAGCAGCTGGTGAGCTTGAACCACTGGCCTTGCAGTTCAAATGACTTTGCAGTCTGAGGCATTAGCCCACAGCACCACACCAGGACTCCCCTTTATCCTCTACTTCCCCTAAAATTGTTTAAGACTCTTCAGCTCTCCTCTCTCACAGCAGAACTGCCTCTCCTCAGGCAGCCATTAAAGTAGACTTATCCTGGTCTTGAGTTCATCCTGCCCTGGTTCCCAGCATTCCTTGAGATGAGCTCATAAACCTCACTATAATATGGCTGCCTCCAGCCCAGCCCAGCCCAGCCCAGCCCAGGGCTGTGTGACACAGTGCAGCTCTCCAAGCAAGGCCTGTTGTTGTTAGGTGCCTTGGAGCCTAGGAGTTATCTTTCTCATCACCCTTTGTGCACCTCCCATACATCAGTCATCCGCTTCCTCTGATTCTTACCCTAAAATGGCTCTTGGCTATTTTCCACCTTCATCCTCCTCATTCCAGCCCTCCTCCCCTTAGGCTGGTCAGAAATAAAGTCATGCTAAGTAAAATTCCATTTTCTCCAAAATGATACATAACCACTTCCATTCTCTTATTCGAAGTCCAGGGGTATTCAGACTTTGTTTTTAGCTCCAGATCCAAGTTTCTGGCTGTCCAAAATGTAAAACATATATGCTAAACTCAGCTCTGGTTAATGAATGGTAGGGGCTGGGGCCTGGAGCCATCTCTATTGGGAACCTGCTCTCATCTTTCTCCCACCTAACCATACCATACCTCCCCCACAGCCGAATCCTTCTTCAGGTGGAACCTGCTTGGCCATCAATTCATCTGAGAACTTTCAACAAAAACACCCACCGACTCCTGACCCAGCAGCGCCTTGGGTGTGAGGGCCTGTGATCTTCATTGAGCCCCTCAGAGATTTGGAAGCACCTGGTTTGTATTTTCTACTCCTGCCAGTTTCTCTCCAACAGGGGCCTGCCTGTTCTCTGGCCATGCGGGTCTCCAGCCTTCAAAACCTACCCCACCTTTCCCTCTCTTCTCTGTGCTCTGTCCCCTGAGGTGCCCCCTTCACCTGGCCAAATTTTCTGTCAGTTTCTCCCTTAGAAACAATTCCTTCTTTGCTTCTGCAGTACAGTGAATTACTTAATGTCTCTTCTAGCCATTGTTGTTGTTAAGTGGCCTTGTGTCAGTTCCAACTCTTAGCAAGCCTGCATAGGGTTTCCTAGGAGCAGCTGGTGAATTTGACCTGCTGACCTTGTGGTTCGAAGTCCAGTGCTGATCCTACAGCGTCACACCAGAAGTCCATAGTCTTTTGTAAACTCCCACCCAACAACATTTTTGCCCTGGGTCTGGGTAAGAGAAGGTGGGGGAGTGGCTAACAGGGTTAACTGTGATTGTAAAAACCTGGAACTCGAATGTGTATGAAATGAGCCATCCAGGAGTGGAGCACCTTGAGTGAGGCCCGAGATCCCTAGGCATTGAATCTCTGACTCAGGGACAAAAAGCTGTGACACTAGAAGGGGGCGGGGGGCACAGGAGCAGCAGCAACAGAATCAAGAACCAGAGGACAAGACAGAAGCAATGGACTTCCCAGTCCATGGAGCAAATAAAGCTGAGTGACTGGGCAGGAGGCTTGCTTGCAGAGTGTGGTGACTCCTGGCATTTAACTGGGGGGGAGCTAGGTGTGCTGACCTACAAAGCTAGAACCAAGTGCCTTTGTTATTGTTGTTAAGTGCCGTGGAGTTGGTTCTGACCCACAGTGACCCTGTACAGCCTTGGAAACCAGTCCGTGGAATTGTGAGGTTGCCTGTGAGCATGGCTGAGGAGCAGTTGTCCTGACTGGAACAAGTGTGCACTGAGCATTTCTGACCCCGAACTGTAACTTATTACCTTCCCTAGTAAGCCCCATGGAGTCCTGATGTAATACCGTAGGATAAGCACTGGACTGCTAACTGTGAAGTCAGCAGTTCAAACCCACTAGTCACCCGATGGAAACTATACAGAGTCACTATGAGTTAGAACCAATTTAAAGTCACTTAATAACAAGTAAACACCACAAGTGTGAGTGTGGTGTCTGAGTTCTGTATAGTCATTACAGTGACTTAGCAAACCCAGAAGAGAAGTAGGAAGTGCTGATGTAGGGACCCCACCACACAGGAGCTCATCCTCAACACAGTGGATAGTTGCCCTGAGATGTGGATCTTTGCCCACCTCTGTTTTGCAGGACTGTTCTGGTCACCAACCCCTGTGGTCTCCATGCCCAGACAAAGCTCCGAGACATTGCCTGCCCTCTGCAGCCACACTTAATCTCCTCAGGAGGTAGAGGAAGTGATGGGGAAAGTATTTTAGGGAGCTCCTTCCAACTTTGACTTTGTCTCAGTTCATCTTTGCAAGCAGTCACCCTGGGCAGCTTCCCTTTCCAAGAAAGCAAGGGTAGACTTTGGAGCATCTCACCTCAACCCAGAACATCTGACAACCAGGGCTTCCAGAGGCCCCCAGAACCCCCCTAAGCCAGGTAAACAAACCAGTGTTTCTGGAAGAAGTCTCATAATACAATGACCGGTTGAGAAGAGTTTCAGTCCTTTCAAGGAGGAAGAATAGGAAGATGTAAACAAATGACTTAGGCCTTACATCACCTATGAATCATTTATTTTAGGAAGATTTACACAAAGCTGGTTCCTATGAAGTGTTTTAAAGATGTTCCAAATGTCTAACGTTTCCAAACTGCTATATCACTCTACCGTCTCTACATCAGCTCCTCCTCCTCCACTCAGTACTTCTGTCTTTCGGTTCTGTATCACTGCAACATCTCACAGAACTCAACAACTGCCAAGGATATGGAGGCCGGCAAGTCCAAAATCCATGGGTCAGACATGGAACTGATTTCTCCTGACTCACATAGTTGCAGGAGCTAACAAACCCCAAATCCGCAATTCAGAAGGCATGCTGCTGGCTCACAAGGTTGTAGAAGCTGGCGAATCAGATCAGATGATAGGCTGCTGGTTCAAATTCCACGAACTGGAGGTCAGATGATGACCAGCCAGAAGCAGGATCCAGACCAAGAGAGAGAACTTTGCCAGAGCATTCATCTAGTGGGTGTAGATTGCACCTTCCTGGAAACTCCCGGTACTTGAGTGAGGCTGTGTCTGAGTAAGGGTGTGAAGGGTGGTGACCCGGTGGTAACTCAAGATACATCCCTACCCTAATCCCACCTCACTGACATGTGGAACAACTCACTCCCAAATTGGACCATAACCACCGGCAAAGAGGCATATCACAAGATGCAGGATAAATTATGTCATTCTGTAACTGCCCAAACCACTGATAATCATGGCCGAGTCAAGTTTGACACATAACCTTCACCATCACGGGTTCCATACACCTTAATCACATTAGCAGCAAACTGTCCAGTCCACTTGGTGGCCATAGCACTTGATTTGTGTAGTCTCACCCAATCATTGTGTAGGAGTCACAGAGACTACAAGGACCATATTAACTCACTGCATCACAGCTCCTAACATAAACACAAGCAAAAATGTTTAATTATGAGACGTTGCCAAAAAATACAAAATGTAATATGACAGCTACATTTGGATCTACCACTAAGATTAAACAGATGCTAATATTTTGCCTCCACCACTCGTCTGTCAGTTTGTTGTACTGTGGTTGGCTTGCATGTTGCTGTGATGCTGAAAGCTATGCCACTGGGATTTTAAATACCAACAGGATCACCTATTGTGGAAAGGCTGAGCTTCCAAACTAAGACCACTGGACCTATAAATCACATCATGATAAATGGAGAGAAGATTGAAGTGGTCAATGACTTCATTTTGCTTAGATCCACTATCAACATTCATGGAAGCAGCAGTCAAGAAAGAAACTGATGTATCGCATTAGGCAAATCTGCTGCACAAGACCTCTCTAAAGTGTTCAAGAGCAAAGATGTCAGCTTGAGGACTAAGGTGCACATGACCCAAGCCATGGTATTTTCAATAGCCTCATATGAATGTGAAAGTTGGACAATGAATAAGGAAGACCATAAAAGAACTGATGCATTTGAGTTATGTTGATGGAAAAGAATATTGAAAGTACCATGGACTGCCAGAAGAACAAACCAATCTGTGTTGGAAGAAGTACAACCAGAATGCTCCTTAGAGCCAGGATAACTGGACTTCATCTCTCATACTTCAGACATTTTGTCAGCAGGGACCAGTTCCTGGAGAAGGACATCATGCTTGGTAAAGTGGAGGATCAGTGAAAAACAGGAAGATCCCCAGGAGGATGGATTGGCCCAGTGGCAGCGGCAGTGGACTCAGTGTAACAACAATTGTGAGGATGGCTCAGGAGTGGGCAGTGTTTTGTCCTGTTGTGCACAGGGTTGCTATGAGTTGGAATTGACTCGATGGCATCTAACAGCAACAAATATTTTTCCTGATTTTCTTGAGACTTTTTTTTTTAAAGAAATAAAGCTCTAATATGTAAATTACACTGATGACATTCTTCAAGTTGTGCAACTATTCTCACCCCTCGTTTTCCCAGTTTTCTCCCTCATTACTGTACATTCACTGCCCCCTAAGGTTCCTATCTACTCTTGAGTTACTATTGTCAGTTTGATCACACATAGATAGTTCTTAAAATAGCACAATGCTCAAGGCAGACCGTCTGTCTTTATTAGTTAAGGTAAACTTGTTTGGTTTCAGGAAGACTTCTGGGGATAGTTTTGGTTTAAGGTTTAAACGTTATCTCAGGGCAATAGTTTCAATAGTTCATGCAGCCTCCATGGCTCCAGAAAGTCTGGATTCTATGAGAATTTGTAATTCTGTTCTGCATTTCAATCCTTTTAACTTTTTTTGGTGATCTGAATGGTGGTTTATGACCCAGAAGATCAACACTTACATTCCACAAGTCATACACTTTGTCTCATCTTGATGATTGCAGTCCCCGCCATATAACAAGTTCTCCCACTTCCTCCCTGTGCTTCCTGTTTCTATTCCAGCCTCCTTCCCATCCTTTCTCAACTGTGTCCTTCTGTTAATGTTGCCCATCTATGGTAAACAGACCTTACTAAGTTGTTGTCTGCCCCCTATATACCTATCTAAGGAGCTCTGGTAGTGTAGTGGTTACGAATTGGGCTGCAAACTGCAAGGTCAGCTGTTCCGTGGGAGAAAGATGAGGTTTTCTGCTCCTGTAATGATTTACAGCCTTGGAAACCCTGTACAGGGTCGCTATGAGTCAGAATCAACTCCACGGCATATAACAACAACAACAACATATACCTATCTACTGCTTGCAGTGACAACAGAGGCAGAGGCAGTGGCATGGAGAGACAGAGCTTCTAGGCCCGTGGACTGGAGCAGAGGCTGAGGGGCCACGTGCCTGAGAAGCTGCAGGCAAGAGCGAGGCCTGCCCGAGGGAAAACTGTTAAGTCCTGAATTGTTTTTAACCCTGAATTGTGTCCTCTGTTCACTTCCCTGATAAACCTCATAATTGTGAATATTGTTATGAGTTCTGTGGCCATTGCAGTGGGTTCTCAAACCCAGATGTGAAGCAGAGGTTGCTGTGGGAGGGATTGTCAGTGTCAGAAGAGGGGAAAGAAGGTTGTAGGGTGGTGGCATGTGTTATCTCTGTTTCATAGACATCTGCCTTGGGCTGATGTTTAAATTTGAATCTCCTTCCCCCTTGTGAAGCCAGCAGAAGTCAGACATGGCCCCCATGCAGTTTTTACGGCGGCAAAGACCCTATTTCTAAATAAACTCACATTCACAGATACCAGGGTTTTGGACTTGAGTAGTGTTCTTTGGGAGACAAAAGTCAACACACATCGATGGGTTTCTTAGAAAGCCATCCTTTTCCCATAAGCATATTCTAATGCCCAACATCATGCCTCTTGTATGCCCATTCCTGAGTTCAGATAGGGAAAGAAGGGGTTCATAGAGGCCAGCCTGGTGGGAAGTCCCTCTGGGTCCCTGAATTATCTTCCTCCGGCTAAAGGGTGTACAAGACTGCCTTTCCGCTGTCCACTGACTTTCCACACCCCAGCCTCAGGCCACAAAGAGCAGGTTAACACTAACCCTAATTGTCCTCCTACTGACAAATAGCTGAAAGCTCAAAATGCAACAGAGACCAGGAGGTGAGTGGGAAGCCAGCTACCCAGGACATTACCTAGAAACCCAAGCAGTTCAAATCCTCTTCTAAAGCACTTGTCTTCCAAAAACAAATGTTTCCTAATGGAGCTCAAAGGGAGGCCTGGGCAGCCACCAAGGCGATTCATTTGGGCAGCTGTCAGGGCCTGACTGTCCGTGGCCTCTGAGGGCACCGAGGAAGTACATATTCACACTCCTCCATGTGATGTCTCTCCACCAGAATTCTCTTTCCAGGTTTTGCAGATTCTGAAATTCTCTCTGGCTGAGAAATTTGATCAATCACTTGAAGTTTTCAAAGGAGCTGGGCAAAGATCTTTTTTTAAAAAAAAAATTCTAATGGAACAGTTTAAATCCTTCTGAGGATTCTAATTACTTGGTTTGAAAGTCAGATTTCTTTTTTCTTCAAGATTTAATCAAAGGTTTTTATTCTTCAAAAACAACATCTCTCTCTTCACTTCTTACAATCACTTGCCCTTCAGTTTACCTGACAGTTCGCCATCGTGTTTCTCCACACACGTCTCGCAATCTGTAGGGCAGACCCTCCTAACTTGAGCACTTCGGGTTACTAGACTTGACCACGTCTGACTGAGATGTTGGTTAAGTACCATACAAGAATCCAGGTGTAGGCTCATCTTACTGAGATGTTGGTTAATTACCATGTAAGAAGTCCCGTAGGTTCATGTAACTGAGACGTTGGTTAATTACCATGTAAGAAGCCAGATGTAGGTTTATCTTACTGAGACGTGCTTTAAGTCAGAATCAACTCAACGACAGTGAAGGTTTTTTTTTTTTTTTTTTTTGGTATTATCATACTCAAAGAAGTCCTGGTTGCCTTTTCTTGGCTGGGGCCCAGTTTTTCACCTGGGCTCTCTGTGATGTCTACTCAGAATTTCTAAGCTACTCCAAGTCCTCAGGAATCTTGGTGTGGCTCTGTAGGATAAGCACTGGACTGCTAACTGTAAGGTCAGGAGTTCGAATCAAACCCATCAGCTACTCCATGCGAGAAAGGTGAGGCTCTCTGCCCCTATAAAGATTTAGTCTTGGAAACCCTGTACAGGGTCACTATAAGCAGGAATCAACTTGAGGGCAGTGGGTTTGGTTTGGGTTTTGTCAAGTCCTTGTCAGCGTCTGGGGGCAAGGGAGGGACATTTTCACTGGAGGACTTGACTATTATTATTATTAAATGCCATCCTGTCGGTTACAACTCATAGCGACCTCTATAGGGTTTCTGAGGAGTGGCTGGTGGGCTTGAACTGCTGATCTTGTGGTTAACAGTCCAGTGCTTATCCTACAGAGCCACACCAGGATTCCTGAGGACTTGGAGTAGCTTAGAAATTCTGAGTAGAAATTCAGAGAGCCCAGGTGAAAAACTGGGCCCCAGCCAAGAAAACGCATCCAAGATCCACCAAGAGGCAGGATCTGGGGTACAGTCTGTATAAGATTGCCAGGACCCCACAAATGGGGGCAGCACCCCACCCCTGCCTACTTGGGGATGGGGTGTTTGGGGAAAGTAGACTATAAGGAAACATACATTAGCATAAGCTGGTTTTGGGGTAGGGTGGGTGGGGTTTGCAGTGGAAGGGGTCAGGGTGCGCTGCCCCCATGATAGCAGACAATCCCTATGGTGTGTGTCCTCTAGAGTCAACAGACTTTTCCACATCTGCCTGCCCTGCCCACAGCACCCCTGAAGGTCTTGTCAAGGGAGACTGTGGTTTAATTACAAGGGAACTGAGCGCCTCTGCATCTTACAAACATCTGGGGGTAGGGTTAGCAACAAGGACTACCCGTGCCCTGCCCTGGTCTCCTTTCTTTTCAACTTGCTGTGAAAGTCTTTCACCTTTTTAGTAAATTGGAGGTACAGAATCTCCCTCAGTACTTCAGAGACCGACACCAGGAATGACCTTACCCTGCTGCTGTGACTGTTGACCCCTTACTGTTGACCCACAGAGCCCATTTCAATGACAGGCCAACAGGACCCATTCTCTTGATGTTTGCTGTTTACGGAGCTGAAGTTCGCACTCACATGGTCATTATGATATCCAGCAGATTTCAACTACTTGGGGCAGATTTGACACCTCCCTGATCTCCAAAATCCTGCAGGAAGTTGGCAGCTCATCCCAAGGGAATCAGGAGAGGGTCTGTTCAACTTTCCTGACTCAGCTGACAGGGAAGCACACCAAGGGGGAGGAGGAGGAAGCAAAGCTGAAGGTAAGATAGAACTAGGCCCTACGTGGAGGCCCTACATAGAGGCACAAACGGTTTGCACTTAACTGGTCACCTAAAGGGTGCTGGTTCTAACCCACCCAGAAGTGTTCTGGAAAAAAGGACTAGACATCTGCTTCCATTAGGTGAGCAGGGGGAACTGTTCTACTTGTAACACCTGAGCTTGCCGTGAATTGAATTGATCTGATAACAGAGGGTCTGGTTTGGGGGTTTTTTGGTCCTATGTGGCTGCCCCTGTAAAGATTACCATCTTGGGAACCCGATATAGGGTCACTGTGAGTCAGCATGGACTCCATGGCAGTGGTATGTGGAGTAGAACACAGGTCATGATGTGTGCTACCACCGTCTACAACCTCCAAGGACAGCCCGATGTTGTCTCTATGCCTGTATCTCTCACACAAAGCAGGAGGCCGAACACTTAGTAAGTGCTCAATGAAAAATTAATTCAAGGAGAGTAAGACCAAACAGTTGGCTTTGATATGATCTGAAGCACAGAAGGAAAAAACCAGGCTAGTCAGCTTGGGAGACTGAAGAAGGCTTTGCAGAAGTGACAGATTCAAGCTGCTCCTTGGAAACCCTATCACTATGAGTCAGAACCAACTCACTTAACAACAACAGTACTTAACAACAACAACAATGGGAGAGAAGGAGTCCCTGTATGGCGCTGTTAACCATGAGGCAGATGGCTCAAACCCACCAGGTATTGCTATGAGTTGGAACCGACAAAACAGCACTGAACAACAACAATAGGAAATACAGGTTGGTGCAGTAGCTAAGCACTCAGCTTCAAACCAAAAAGTTAATAGTTCAAACCTACCAAGCACTGCTCTTCTGAGAAAAGATATGACCATTCTCTTCCAGAAAAAGGTACAGCCTCAGGGTACCCTGAGGGGCAGTCCTACTCTGTCCACTAGGTCACTTTGATCAGAATCACTCAACAACAGGTTAAGCAGAGAGAAGAGCAGGTGAGGAGGAGGGCCGATGTGGGAGGAAGTCAGGTGGGAAGGCAGGCTGCTGGGAGGGATCTGGGACTATAGGGGGTCCAGGTTTCACACTCTCCACCTTCTGACTGGCACAGTAGAGACTCTCTAGGAACCTGTGCTACTTCCTGAGGGGGAACTGCCCTCAAGTTGATTGTGACGTATCGTGACCTCATGTGTGTCAGAGTAAAACTGTGCTCCATAGGGTTCGCAATGTTGGATTTTTCAGAAGTAGATCACCAAGCCTTTCTTCCGAGGTATCTCTAGGTAGACTTGACCCAAACATCATTGCATATTTATAATATATGCCATATTCTATTGGTTAGAAGCAAATCAGAGGACCCACTCCCTTCAGGGAGGAAATCACGCAAGAATGTGAATCCCGGAAGGCTGGATCATGGGGGCCACGTTAGAGTCTGTCCTGCAGAGATTCTCATCAAATAGTCTCAAAACTACTCCTTTTGGGAATTAAAGTTATCATTGTTCGAACCATGGACATACACATTGTTTCCCCAAGAAGATCATCAAGTCAACTACATTGCTGGGCACAGATAAAGAAGTCAATAAACACAAACACAGAAACATCAAAGGATTCATAGTTCAGCTGGAAGGACCTGGCCTGTCTACCAGCAATGCAATGACTTAATTGTCATAAATTTCTGGGTTGACAGCTATCATTAAATAAACAAACACCATTAAAAAATCGTGGCAGCCACCAAATGGAAATTGGATCAAACACCACTGTTACGACGATGTGGCACTTTCCTAGAAGAAAGTTTGTCTCTTAAAGGTTTGCCTTCCTACTTACAGATGACCTATGCAAATGTTTTTTCCATATTTTGCTACTGCAAACTTTCACCAGCACAGTCTAAACATGGGCTTTGGAGTCAGGTGTCTGGGTTGGCATCGAGTTTGGTCATTTATTGGCTGAGACCTTGGACAAACTGTTAAACTCTTCTGCCTCAGTTTCCTCATCTATAAAATGGGATCATAATAGTGCCTTCCCCCTTGGGTTGTGATATGGGTTAAGTGAATGAATCTGTATGAAGAGCCTGTTGTGTCATTGTTAGGTGCTGTTGGGTTGCCTCTGACTCTTAGAGACCCCATGTGTTACAGAGTAGAACTGCTTCGTGGGGTTTCCTTGGCTGTAATCTTCATGGGAGCATTTTCTTTTGCAGAGTTCCTGTGTGTGTTCAAAGCACCAATATTTAGCCGATTGAGAACCCACTCGAATCACCTGGGCTGCTCCTGCAGCTTTGTGGGTTTTTTTGTTTTTTTTTAACTTTTTATTGTGAATTAAGTTAAGGTTTACAGAGCAGATCATCAGTTTTACATTCAAGAAATCATATACTTTGCTTCATTACAATGAATAAAATCCACCCCCATGTACAATGTTAGCAATATGAACCTCTGTTCACTTTAACTATTGCATTCCTTCCTGTGTCTCCCATAATTCCATCTGTCCTCTGCTAACCTCCCTCCTGTTGTATATTACCTGCCCTGCCACCCATGTTAACATGTGTCAACCCTCTGTTGTTGTTAAGTGCCATCAAGTCGGTTCCTGTATAAGGTTTCTGAGGAGCAGCTGGTGGGTTTGAACTGCCGATCTTGTAGTTTTCAGTCCAGTGCTGACCTTACAGCATCACAGCAGGAGTCCGTCTACCCTCTAGCCCATGAATAATTTTCCCTTTCCCTTTCACCCTATAACCATCATAGATTATTCTGGGCTTCATTTTTAAAAAATTACATTTAATTAATTCAAATATTTTTTCTTGTGAATTGAGTGAAGGTTTACAGAACAAATCTTCAGTTTTGCACTCAACAAATCACATACTTGGTTTCATCTCAATGACTGCAATCCCTTCCATATACCATCACGCATCCAACTTCTCAATGTATTTCTTGTTTCCTTCCTTCTTTTCCCACCCTTCTGAATTTTGTCCTTAGCTAAACGTTGTCCTTTTGATCTCAAATGGTTGACGGTTCTTTGGTGTGCTTTCCTCATTGATGTGCCCGCTGTAGACCTATCTATTTCTTGGCTGAAAATTCATCCATAGAGATGAGTTCAATTCCAGATCTGAAGGTGACCAAGGACCCTAGTTTGGGGTTCTGCCAGTCTCTATCTGAATTGTATGCCTGGTCATCTTTTTTTTTTTTTTTTTTTAAGTTTTTGTTGTGAATTGAGTGATGGTTTACATGGGAGAACACTAGCTTTATATTCATCCTATCTTATTTCTTTTCATTGCAATGATTATAATTCACTGCATGCTTCATCAACCAGCCAAAGGGTACACCCCGCAAGCCTGCCCCCTGCCCGTCAACACACAGACCCTCTCCCTCCCAGAGTCCAGAGTCCCCAGCCGCTCCATCTCTCCACGTCATCATCTCTGCCTCCATCTCTGGCGTGGCTCCTTCTCTGGGTAGGGTCCTGTATTCTGCTTTTCTCCCTTGATGGTTCCAGGGTCCTACACTCCTGTACTGCAAGATCAGCCACTCCCCTCCTTTTCTTTTCTACCTTTACATTTGCAACACTGGCAATCAGTCCTGATAGCAATTTTTCACTATTGAACCACAAAAGTCTTATCCCCATCGCCTTTCACCAGCCCCAGACAGGTTGGAAACCATTCAGTGAAGATTCTACCTACCTTCCCCCATATTCTCTGAAACTATGCTCCCTCTTGAAAGCTTGTAAGCCAGTCACTTCTTGCCTTTGTAGCGCTCCCATTTGGGTAGCCAATGTCTAAGTTGCCCATCCATGTCAACCCTGTGTACTGAGGAGGTGAGAATGATCCTTGCTGTAAAGATTTGTTCCCTCTTTTGAGCTACTACATCCATAAGCATAGGTCAAGTTCATCCAATTATAGCAGATTACTTATTCTTCTTTCTTCCTCTAGTCAAGTTCTGGTCATCCAGCCATTGAAGCCAGGTCAAATTGGTACTGTTTGCAAGTATGGGTGTTCTTGTGTATCTCCCCTCATTTCATATGAGCCAGACACTTCACTTCTGCTCTAGTCCTCTGTGGCCATGTCCCTGTCCCTGGGCCCAGGAGTCCCCAGGTCTCAACCCAGGATGATGGAAGTCTATTGAACGTGGTCAGACTTAGCTCACGACTTTATTGCTGTTTTCCCCTCACTTCCCCTTATTGGTGACCAACGTACTCAGCAGCAAGACCACATGCCTGCTCGTGTATTCCCTTTGAGTCTTCTTTTATGATTTTGAGTTTTGTTCCACATTTTCTCTCACTCTATCCAGAACCTTCTAATGGGATCCCTTTCAGAGCAGTTGGTAGAGGTAGCCGGGCACCATCTAGTTCTTCTGGTCTCAGAGTCATGCAGACTGATGTTCCCACAGTCCATTAATCTATTGGAATAATTATTTTCAAGCTTCTTTAATTTTCATTACTCTTCTTTCCTCCAAACAGGAGGAAATTGTACCTTAGATGGCTGCTCGTGAGTGTTTTAAGATCCCAATCTTTACACAACTAGAGTAGGATGTAGAACATTGTCTTTGTGGGCTAGGTTAAGCACCTGAGCTTCTTATAGCGAGTGGACACATGACCAACGCTAAAGAAGTGTTTGTGATTATCATGACTGGAAGTTGTCATCTCACTTTGAGAACACACCAAGGTCAAAGGATAAGGCCCTAGGTGGCACAAGCAGTTAAGCGCTTGACTACTACTCAGAAGGCTGGTGGTTGGAACCCAGCCAAAGGTGTCTTGGAAGACAAACCTGGTGATCTGCTTCTGAAAGGTAACAACCTGGAAAACTTTATGGCGTCCAGTTCTACTCCATACATGGGGGCGCCAAGAGTCTGAATTGACTTGACTAGAGGACAAGGAACAGCAACATCTCCTTGGTACCTGTTTTCCTGATCCCTCTTCCTTTAAGGAACCCTGGTAGTACAGTAGGTTAAGCATTGCACTGTTAAACCAGAAGATTGGTGGTTCAAACCTACCAGCCATGCTGAGGGAAAAGGATGAGGCTGTCTGCTTCTGTAAAAATGTAGTCCTGGATACGCTAAGGAGTAATTTTACTCTATCCTATAAGGTTACAAAGGAGCTCTGGTAGCGTAGTGGTTACGAATCGGGCTACCAACCTTAAGGTCAGCAGTTCAAAACTACTAGCTGCTCCGTGGAAGAAAGAGGAGGCTTTCTGCTCCCGTAAAGATTTACAGCCCCAAAAACCCTGTACAGGGTCGCTATGGGTTGGAACCGACTCGACGGCACTTAACAACAACAACAACAAATAAGGTTACAAGAGTCCTGGTGTGGTGCTGTGGCAAAAGTACTAGACAGCTAACCCAAAGGTCAGCAGTTCTAATCTACCAGCCACTCCCCAGAAACCCTATACAGGGTCACTATGAGTCAGAACCGACTTGACAATGCTTAACAACATAATGTTACCAGGAGTTAGAACCCACTAGAAGGCAGTGGGTTTGGGTCTGGGTCTTCCTTTAAAGGAAGGAGTAAACACCCTGACTCCATGGGAAGTTTGGGAAGGTGTATGGGGATGGGAGAAGGGAGGAATGGTGGTTATGGCCAGGACCCAAGAGCCTCAGCCAGGGCAGGAACATGGATATAGAAGGGTCAGGAGTGGACAGGACAACCCAGCTCCCAGCAACAGTGTGCAGGACCTCATCTCCGAGTGAGTGAATAGAAACTTTCATCTTTGCCTCCTTCTGGGAACCACACTGTGACCGATGGCAGCCCTGAACCACAAGCAAGTCTTCTTTCTAACCCAAAGTCCTGCGGTCCAGCCTGGCTAGGGAGGGCGGAACACTAGGGAGGGCGGAACACTAGAAAATGCTCGTGTTTACCATTTGAACCCCTAGCATTGATTAAAATCTTAAATGATGACTCCACCCCCTGTGCAGGATGTGGGGAAAAGCCAGGCTGTTCTCATTTGGAAACTGGATTGCATCCTGCTCATAACCACCCTCACCCGAATATTTTAGGTGGGTCTGGGGGCTCCTTGGAGTCCTGGTGTGGCGCTGTGGACTAATGTGCGAGACTGCAAAGTCGCTTTGAACTGCAATGTTGGCAGTTCAAGCTCACCAGCTGCTCCTCGGAAACCCTATACAGGGTCGCAACATAATAACAAGAAGCCCCTCAGGAGCCGACTAGCTCAGTGGCTCAGCGCTAAGCTGCTAACCAGAATATCGGAGGTTTGCCAAGGGAGCAAGTCTGTAAAGATTAGTCTTGGAAACCCTATGAGGCAGTTCTACTCTGCCTTACAGGTTCTCTGTGAGTGGGAATGGTTTTGAGGGGAGCCTCGTTGTCAGCAATAAGCAGTGTATTGGGTAAGGAGGAATCCTTACCAATGTGGTGGTGTAGGATAAGACTCAACTATCAGATCATTTGGAACAGCTAGGCCGGCAGCTCAAACTCACCAGCCTCTGCTCGGAAACCCTTTACAGGGTCGCTAAGAGTCGGAACTTGCTCTTAGCAACACTGGGTAAGGAGGGTCTCAGCCGCCATGGGAGGTGAGCACTGGTGGAAGTGAAAATTCCCCTTATGGGCGGGGCCGTGCTGGAGCTCTGCCTCAGCTTCTGGACCCTCCCATGGCTGCACCAGGGCAAAGGGAGACCTGAGACAGCCCCACTGCGTGAGGCGGGAGCCCTTTGGGCAGATTCTCCAACCTTCCAAAATGGCTGGGGAGCCAGTGGGCGGGGCAGACCGCCTACATTTGAGAACACAGAAGCTGGTGAGAGGGGAGGGGACCTGGACACATATGACACGTGAGAGGGGTCAAGCTGGCGCGGAGGACGTGCCATTCCTGAGCAGTCAGCTAAGTTCTCTGTACTTCCTAGGAAGCAAGAGAATCCACAAGGGAGGAGTTGGTACCCAGAGGCCAGAGGGCGTGAAGCATTCCCTCCCACCCTACATCAAGACAGACGTGACAGACTTGAGCGTCTGTGGGCCTGGATACACAGAAACCCAGGAGCAGACTGGGGGACCCAAACCCGCCACGATCTTCCTACCCACTCTACTCTTCCCCCCCGGGAGGAGAGACCTGTTTGGGACTTCAGAAACACCCAAGGAGTCAGAGAATCCCTTAATCTAGGCCTCCTTCCTCTGCCCAATCGTCTGCCCCCACCACCAAAGACCGAGACTTGGTCGCCCCCATAACAGTTCTAACATCTCCCACAGGGCTGGGTAGGCCTTATTGGATATTTAACCCCCGACATGCTAGTAGTCCTGGTGTGGCGCTGTGGGTTAATGCGCTGGACTGCACAGTCGGTTTGAACAGCAAGGTTGGCAGTTCAAGCTCACCAGTCGCTCCTCAGAAACCCTACAAAGGGTCGCTATGGGTCGGAACCGACTCGATGGCACTTAATAACAACAAAGCCATGCTGGCCGGGTCACAGCCTGGAGAGTCCCGGGATGCGCGAAAGTGAGATCACTGAAATGCACGCAAAATGAACGCGCTGGACACACAGACCTCGCGGAACAAACGTGGTAGCTTTCTCTTCACTATTCTCTCTCGCCGCATCTCTCCCTCTCCTTCCTGAAGGCCGGGAGGCCTCCTGGCTCTGGCCCTTTCTGCCTGCACGTGGACTCACTTTCCTGGGTTAGTGGGAGCCAGCTTTGGCCTGGGGGCTGCCCATTAGCCTTATACACACCGTGGTGACCTAGCCCTGCGCACCTACTGTTTACACGCGGCCTCCCCTCCGCGGTGGGGCCTTCATCCGGCAGGCAGGCTAGGCTATTGCAGTGGCTTCTCTACCTGCCCCTTGGTGAGGCTTAGGACCCTTCCCCAGATGGAGGCAGAGGTTTCCCTTCCCCCTGTGCCTGCTTTGCAGACTCCGCACGGGCCTGGACCCTGCCCCTCGGAAGTGAAGGCCCTAGCGGGGACTCGGGGCCGAGGCCTTGCGAAACGTGGTGGTGAGCAGACTAGAATGACGGTCAACGGTCAACTTTGCCCCAAAGTGTTTGTGGTATTTGGAGGCAGGGACAAAGAAGACTATGAGACCGTCTAGAGAACCCCTAGGGGGTCCTGGGGCAGTCGGGGGCGGGAAGGAGGCTCGCCATGCTCCGATTGAGTCCTGGAAAAACCCCGGCGCGCAGGGGAGAGGCGAGACGCTTGCAGGCACTGCCGGGACGGCGGGAACAAAGGAGGCCGGATGCAGTCATGGAAAAACCCAACGGGGCGGCGAGGCGGCCAGGGGAGGGAGGGAGCGCGCGCGTCCGGGCTGTGCCACCCTCTTGGGCCGGCCGGGGCGGGGCAGCTCTCGGCTACCGCCCTGCGCGCGCCTCGTGAAGGGTGGGGGAACCCCGGGTCCCGACAATGCCGGGCAGGAAGCTGGGGCTTGTCCTCGAACCCCTACTCTCCTAGTGCCCACTGGGCACTCCGGTACTTGGCTGCGCGTGGCTGGCTGCCGGGCCGGAACTCGCGGGACACCCGCGGCGGCGTGCACTAGGCCATCTGGCAGAACGCACACAGATGTGGCGGCATGTAGGGGGCGCACAAAGCCGGCACACTTGGCCACTTAAACACGCACGTGTGCCCCGACACGCGAGCTGCCCACAACGCCCCCGCACAGAGGGAAGGGAAGGATGCAATCCAGGGGCTCTGAGATGCCCGTTAGGGCAGGTCGCCGGGACGGAACAGAATCTCTGGAGCTGGGGCGAGGGCGCTTAGAAGAAGGCGTGGGTAGGTCCGCCAGCATTTTACAGGTGCCGGGACAGGGCCTCGGGGGACTAAACTTGCCCACGCCCCGCCCCCCGACTGGAGTTTCCCTCCTGTGCCTGGCGCCGCCCTCCCTGGCCAAGTCCTGTGAACTTGGCTGGAGGTGGGGAGGCGTCAGGACCGTGTGTTTTCTATAGAACAAAAAAGTGTTGGCGCAAGTTGGACCCGGTGACTCCTAGGGCCTTTTCCAGTTGTGACTTTATGAAGGAGGAACTGGGCCCAGAGGCCATACAAGGAGTTGGTGAAAGCGAGAGAAATCCTTGGCTCCTGGTTTGGTCCCAGCCAGTCTCTTCCAGGTTCACATGGGCCCCTTGTTAGTGCTGCTGCCTGCCTTGAAGTATCGAGGGTCCTGGTCGGGAGTAAGGGGTTGTTGTTGTTAAGTGCTGTCGAGTCGTTTCCGACCCATAACGACCTTGTACAGGGTTTCCAAGGAGCAGCTGGTGAGCTTGAACCACCGACCTTGTGGTTCAAACGACTGTGAAAACATCCGGAAGAGCCCATGTCTGTCCGAAGAGGGAAGGGCAGCTCTAACCCAGAGGAGCAGGGCTGTTGGCTTGGGGTAGCAGTTGGTGTCCCTGGAGACCCGAGGGTAATTAGTCGGTGTCACAGGCTTCAAAAAGGTTCAGGTTCAAGGAGGGGGCGCCTGCCTGAGTACTTGGCTGCTGGATGCTGCAGGGAATAAAGTGGTGGTGGAGGTCCAGGCCACCAGCGCTGCTTCTCCCTAGTCTCCTCAGTAGACCTCAGGCTCCTCATCTGTATAGGGGGGTGTTTTGGAGACTGAGTGGGAACGAGTCCCCTTTCCACCCTGCCTTCCCTCCTGAAGGGCAGAGACAGATCTCTTTTCTTCCTCACTACTCCAACCCCAGTTTACCAGCACTCCTTCCAAGTCCTGATTTCCTGTGGGCAGGTGGTGGTGGGGTGCGGAGGGAGAAGGGGGGCAAGACTGGGGGACCAGCGCCACCTGGTGGCCAGTTGGAGGCGGGCCTCGTGGTTCCGGAAGACAAGCCTAGGCTAACCTGTAGCGCCAGATGGAGCCTGGCATGTTGGAGCTTCCCTGGGGCAAACTGTGGGGCCCCATTCAGGGAAGCCTTTCCTTCTGACTCGGTTTCCCCCGTGAAGCAAACAAACGAATGTTACTTCCCCACAGCAGCGTCTCTGCACATTGTCTTCTTTCTTTTTCTGGGAAAACCTGGTTTTGCTCTCCTGAGGCTCACCTCTGCCTCCACGGGGGGCCCATGCTCACACCTGCCTACCCCAGAGGAAAGAGATTGGGCGTTTAGCTTATGCTGTCGTCTTTACAAGGGAGCTCTGGTAGCTTAGTGGTTATGAATCGGGCTGCTAATCTCTACCTAGGTCAGCAGTTCAAAACTACCAGCGGTTCCGCGAGACAAACGAGGCTTTCTGCTCCCGTAAAGATTTATAGCCTCGGAAACACTATGCAGGGTCGCGATGGGTTGGAACCGACTCGAAGGCACTTAACAACAACATCTTCTTTACAAAGGTCCGAGGTGGCACAAGTGGTTTTTGAGGTCAACTGCTAACCTTTAGGTTGATGCTCAAATCCACGTACTGCCACTGTGGAAAGAGGGCTTGGCAGTCCACTTCCTTTAAGATTAGAGCCAAAGCCCCTACGGAGCCGTTTTACTCTGTAGCATATGGAATTGCCATTCATTGGAATGTTCTCAACAATAACTAACCCCAATGACAAATACTGATACAGAGTCCCTGGGTGGTGCACATGGTTATCATGCTCTGAAAGGTTGAAGGTTGGAGTCTATACAAAAGCACCTTGGAAGAAAGGCCTGGTGATCTTCAGTCAAAATTGTTATTAGGTGCCATCAAGCTTTGTTCAACTCATAGTCACCCTATATAGGGTTTCCAAGGCTGTAAATCTTTATTGGGAGCAGAAAGCCTCATCTTTCTCTCTTGGAGCAGCTGGTAGGTTTGAACTACCAAACTTCTGGTTAGCAGTCCGGTGCCTATCATACAGCTCCACCGGCACTCCTTTACTATAGATTGTAGCTGACAAAAAACCCTGTGGAGCACGTCTACTCTTTAACACATGGATCATCATGAGTTAGAATCTCTTCAAAGGCAACTAACAACATAGCTTAGAAAGCACTTTGACACACCTTACTTACTTGTCACCACTGGGTGGGGACAGTGCTGCTAGAGGCTTGTGGCTCAGAGTACCAGCAGGCCTGGCTGGGATCCTGCCTCCATCCAGCTGAGTATCCAGGGTGACTTTCAAAACATTGAATAACTAGTAGCAACAGGCAGCAGCCAATCAGAACAGACCCTACTATAAACACCTGGATTCTTCAACCTCACTTGGCCTCAGTAGGATAAGTACTGGATTGCAAGGTCAGTGTAAACCGCAAGGGTGGCAGTTCAAACTCACCGGCCACTCCTCGGAAACCCTATACAGGGTTGCTATGAGTCGGAACCAACTCGACGGCACTTAACAACAACAGTAATAAAGGATAGTGATTATGCAATGGTTAAATGGGTGAAGTGTTGGGCTGCTCACAGAAGAGTGGTTTGAACTACACACAGCAACTTGGAGGGAGAAACACCTGGCCATCTGTTCCCATAGAGATTGTTACGTGTCATCCAGTAGATTCCAATTCATAGTGACCCTGTTCAGAGTTGCTGAGGAGCAGCTGGTGAGTTTGAACTGCTGACCTTGTGGTTTACAGCCCAGTTCTTATTCTACAGCGCCACACCAGCCTAGAAAACCTTATGTGGCAGGCAGCTCTACCTTGTCACCTGCAGATGCTTATGAGTCTGAATTGACTAGAGGATATCCAACAACAGGGTCATTGTAAAGACTAAATAAATGAATGCATGTGTTGGGTTGAGAAGCCAGTGCCTAGCACAGAGGAAGTACCCAATAAAATGTATTACTGATCCGGCCTCCTCAATGGGAGAAGTGACTCACCCCAGTGACTTGGGAGACTACACCAAGTGATCCACTGTGTGCCCCAGTTCCCCCACCCCCTGCCCACCTTCTGCTCTGCTCTTTCTCAGGGGATCGCATTCACCCCATGGTGCTCCTCAACCCCTCTTTGGCTGAAGCCTCCTCTCTGTTTCCCCATCCTGACCTGTATCTTGTGCCCTAGCTCCCTCCCTAGCCAGACACTTGCCACAGCCCATCTCCCTCCAGCACTTGGCTCATCCCTGGACTCAGCTCCTAGCCTAGAGCCACCTGGATCTCTGTCTGCCTCAGCCTCCAGGGCAGAAGCTTCCGGCCTCCCTGTTGAGAAGTCTTTGTGTCTCTTGCCCTCATAACAACAATTATAACAATAATCTTCCACCAGCCTCTGCCGCCTCTGGTCCCACCCATTCCCTGTGCTACCAATGGACTCATCTTCCGAAAACCTAGGCTGCAACACGCTTCTCAGAAGTCTATGCTTCTTTATCCCCATTTTACAGAGAGGAAAATAGGCTGAGAGAAATTAAGTAACTCGCTCAAGATCTCTCAGCTAGTGGGAAGCGAACTCAGCATTCAGTCACACAATCTGACTCTTAATCTGATGCTGTTTTGGGGACATTCCCTGTTGGGTCCTGCCTTTCTGGCCATCTCTACTTCCTCATCCAGCTGGGGCTGGGCCTACATAGCACTGGTTTCTGTCCCCCTCCTCCCCTCGACAGACACACACACACACACACACACACACACACACACTCTCTCACACAGGCTCCCCCTTCCCTTTCCAGCTTTTCTCTTTGTCTGGAATGTACGGTCCCTCCAGCCCAGCTGGGCTCAAGGCCTCCCTCCTTTGTGAGCTCCCCCACATCCCTCTGTTCATGATTGTTTTCTTGGAGGCCCTCAGGTTATTCTCCCTTCTAGAAGTGCTCCTCAAACATCACTAAGTATCAGAATTTCCTGGAGAACTTGTTAATCTGCAGATTCGACTTCAGTAGGTCTGGGGTGCTGGTGGGGTCTACTATATTCCCTACAAGTTCCCATCAGCTGGTGCTGATGCTGATCTGAAGGCCACACTTTGAGAAGCAGGATGCTAGAAGAGCATAGCAGAAACAGACTATCAGCTGGTCCATCCATAAAGTGTATTGAGCACCTCGTCAGTACCAGGTAGAGTGGGATCTAGACAAGTCCAAGCAGCGGACAGGGACTATTCCTGGAATGTCCATGAAAGGGACTGGAAGCCAGCAGGCATGGGCAGGGAGGGGTTGGGCTTTGATTCAGGGTTGGACTCCCTGCCCCCAGGGGGAGCTCCAAAGCAGTGGTGGAGTTTTATCATGGTCTTAAGTGGGGCTAAGCTGGACCTTTTACCCTCTTGTTCATTAAACGCCAGGAGGCGTTTTCTTCTGTGGAGGTCATCTCCAGAGTCAACTGATAACCAAAGGTCATCTTGACAGTGACCAGCATTCCAAGCACTGGGGCTAACCCCTCCAGTCCAGGGCCCCTCATGTGGGCTCACTTTGATAGAGTAGTGTTCAGATAAACCTGGAAAAGGGGGGAAGGCAATGCAGGGACCCCAAAAGGGAATACTGTCACCATAGGGGAACATCTAGGCCCTCATGACCTGTCTGTAGGGAGTCTCTACCTCCGGTTCCAGTCCCGTGAGGCAGTGGCTTTCTTCAGTGACTGGTGCCACTGTTTACCTGCAGAAATAGACTTTCACTCTCTTACAGTATGGACTAATGCCAGGCAGAAGGGCAGAGAGAGATGCATCGTGGGTGAGCTGTAACCTTAGGAAGCCACAAAAATCTCCTTGAGTTTTGGTCTGATGTTTTGCTTTCATTTTGACGAATGCTCAATTCTCATCATCCGCTGCTATACATCATATTTTATCATCTCATATAGATCCCTCACTGCTGTTGATTCTGACTCACAGTGACCCTTAGAATTGCTCCCTAGGGTTCCTGGGACTGGAAATCTTTATGGGAGTGACTGCCTCATCTTTCTCCTGAGGGCTGCCTGGTGGGTTTGAACTTCTAACCTTGTGGCTAGCAGTTCAATGCTTAACTTTCCTATTTTCCTCAAGAGTAAGTATTCTTCAGATGAAAACTGCAAATTTCCCGGGCCTTTTAAAAATAAGAACAGTAACAGAGTGCTGGTGTGGCGCTGTAGGATAAGCACTCAACCATAAGGTCAGTTTGAACCGCAAGGTCTGTGGTTCAAACTCACTAGCTGCTCCTCAGAAACCCTATACAGGATCGTTATGTGTCGGAACCGACTCAACGGCACTTAATAAGAAGATCCCTTGGGTGGCGTAAGTAGTCTGTTCTCAGCGCCTAACCATCAGAAGAAAGGCCTGGTGAGCTGCTGCTGTAAAGATTGTTGTTGTTAAGTGCCATCAATTTGGTTTCAACTCCTAACAACCCTGTATAGGGTTTCCGAGGAGTTTTGGTGCAGTGCTGTGGGATACAGCACTGAACCACAGGTCAGTTTGAACTACAAGATCAGTGGTTCAAACTCACCAGGCGCTCCTTGGAAACCCTATAGAGAGGGTGGCTACGAGTGAGAACCAATTCCACGGCACTTAACATAGGATTTCTGAAGAGCTGCTGGTAGGTTTAACTACCGACCTTGTGGTTAGCAGTCCAGTGATTATCCTACAGTGCCACACCTGGATCCCTCTGTAAAGATTACAACCAAGGAAACTATATACAGCAGTTCTACCTTATTACACATGACTCAGAACAGACTTGATGGCAACATTGTTTGTTTGCTTTTTTAAATGTGATCTGCTTTGAATCCTTTGAGGGGGAAGTATTATCCCTTTCTCCGCATGTGATCTTTGGTGGGCCTCTCTAGGGACTCCCTGGATGCCCTGACTGGTGAGTGGGAGGTCTGGGCAGTACCCAGGAAGTGGCCAATAGCAGTGTGGAGAGAGGCTTTTAGAGGGGGAGGGAATTAACTGCTCAGAAAGCAGGCTTGAATTCCAGGAACCACCAGCTGGGTGGCTTCATGTACTCATGGAAGGCCCCACACTTGGTGTAATGTTCTATTGCTGCCCTCTTGAAATGCTTAGTTAGGAATTTGTATTTTCATTTTGTGGTGGACCCCCAAATTATGTAGCTCCTGGGCCCAGGGCCAGTTCCAGAGGGAAAAACCCTGGAGAGAACCTGGGTTCGAGATGGGCCGTGGTGCGTCCTTGGACAAGTCCTGTAACCCCAGAGCATCCGAGTTCCTGGGCATGAAACAGGGATCTTGGCACCTGCCCCACCCAGAGGGAAGGTGGTGGTTGTTAGGTGTCATTGACTTGGTACCGACTCACAGTGACCCTCTGCACAACAGAACGAAACACCGCCTGGTCCTGGGCCAACCTCACAGTCGTTGCTACACCTGAGCCCAATGCTGCTGCCACTGTGCCAATCCATCTTCCTGAGGGTCTTCCTTTTTCTCTGGCCCTCCACTTTACCAAACATGGTATCTTTCTCCACTGACAATATGTCTGAAGTATGAGAGATGAAGTCTGGCCATCCTGGCTTCCAAGGAACACTCTGGCTTTACTTCTTCCAACACAGATTGGTTTGTTTTTTTGGCAGTCTGTGGTACTTTCAATATTCTCGAACACCATAACTCATATGCATCAATTCTTCTTATGGTCTTCCTTATTCACTGTCCAACTTATGCATGCATATGAGGTTATTGAAAATACCATGGCTTGGGTCAGGAGTACCTTAATCCTCAGTTTGAGGACTAAGGTGTGCCAAGAAGGGAGGCTTTCCTAACTTCGGATTTGGCTGTGGAGATTCATTCACTTCCCAGGAAAGCCAACCGGAAAAGAAATGCTAGATGCCCCAGTTCTCAAGAGTCCTTGGGAGCCTGTCAGATGGTGGCCGCAGAACTTTGAGGAGAGACACTGGAGTTTAAGGAATGGGACAGATGTCTCCCTTGGGACTAGTCAGGCAGAACTGTGCCGTGGCTCCCGGGCAGACAGCTGGCCTGAATGCCGGCCTCAGCCCATCCTCTGAGGTTTGGGCGCTGTGATCCGTGTCCAGGGTCCATCCTGATCTGACCCAGAGACTGCGTCCCCAGAGACAGACTGCGGTGAGGGCGGGACACTAGAAGCAAATAGCTGGGAGTCTTGTTGTTGTTGTTAAGTGCTATAGCGACCCTATGCACAACAGAGCAAAACACTGCCCTATCCTGGGCCAACCTCACAATAGTTGCTATGTTTCAGCCCATTGATGCTGCCACTTTGCCAATCCATCTGGTTGGGCGGGGGTCTTCCTCTTTTTCTCTGACCTACCACCTTACTAAACATGATATCCTTCTTCAGCAACTGGTCCCTCCTGACAATATGTCTGAAGTATGAGAGACGAAGTTTGGCCATCCTGGCCTCCAAGGAGCACTCTGGCTGTACTTCTTC
>NW_006408614.1:3229973-3266379 GCF_000296735.1 Chrysochloris asiatica | reverse complement strand
TGGGCAAACTTCACAATTGTTGCCATGCTTGAGGCTATTGATGCTGTTACTTTGCCAATCCATCTCACTGGGGGTCTTCCTCTTTTTTCTCTGACCTTCCACTTTACCAAACATGATATGCTTCTCCAGAGACTGGTCCCTCCTGACAATATGTCTGAAGTATGAGAGACGAAGTTTGGCCATCCTGGCCTCCAAGGAGCACTCTGGCTGTACTTCTTCCAACACAGAGCTGTTTGTTCTTCTGGCAGCCCATGGCACTTTAAATATTCTCCTCCAACACCATATCTCAAATCTGCTGCACAAGACATCTGTAAAGTGTTGAAGAGCAAAGATATCAGTTTGAGGACTAAGGTAGGCCTGACGCAAGCCATGGTATTTTCAATAACCTCATATGCGTGCGAAAGTTGGGAGAGGCCTTTGAGAGACGTAATTATCTGAGGCCCACGTCTAGTCCCAGTGGGCTGAATTGAGTCGCTGAGGTGGAAATCTAGGTCACTGATTTGTCTTCACACCTTCACTTTCTGCTCCATCTTGTCCTACTCCAAATTCAGATCTTACTCTAACCTCAGTGACTGCTGTCACTTGCCTCAGGTTACCCAGGCAAACAAACTTTCACTCTCTTGCAGTCCTGGGGCAGAGGTGGAGCTGTTTCTTCCGCTGTCCCTCAACGAGGGGCCTCCTGTGTTCACTTTGCACAAATCATGTAGCTGATCCTGTTCATCAGGTGTGACCAGAAAAAAGCCCACATAGAAAAACCCCACATACTAATTAGGGTTAAACTTGTTATTGTTACGCGCCCTTGAGTCGGTTCCGACCCATAGCGACCCTGTATAGTATTTCCGAAGAGCAGCTGGTGAGCTTGAACCAACTTTGCAGTTCAAACGGCTTTGCAGTCTGACCCATTAACCCACAGCGCCAACCCAGGTTAGCAATGGTTCCATGTGCCTTTTTCTTGTATGCATTTATCACAGTGGGGTTTTTTTCTGTGTGGACGTTTTTCATAAGACGTTGGGTGTCAGAACAGAGCAAGGGTGCGGGATGCGGTGGCCTCTCTCTGAAAGGGAGTAGCTTTCGGCAGTCTCGGCTGCCAGGTCCCATGAGGAAGCCATGCTGAGCGCCTACTGTATACTCGTGAGGACGGCAGTGTGGGCCGGGCTACTCCCCATAAAAGCTCCTTTCTTCCAAGAGTTTACCAGCGGGAGGGTTTATAAATAGGACAAAGCCGGGCTGGCCTCGCAGGCCCAAGTGGGACCAAGCGGGGCGGAGCGAGCGGAGAGAGGCCTCTAGTGGGGCAAGGGCCGCCCCCGCTGGTCAGCAGCCTTGCTGGCTCTCAGGGCTGAAAAGGCCTCTGTGTCCGGTTCCCGCCGCCCCGTGGGCCAAGAGCGCGTTTCCTCAGCTGCGCAGACCCTGGGGCTCCGCGGCCCTCTGGGGACAGACACAAATAGTTCCCGGCTCAGCTGCCCGGCCAGTTACCTTGGGAACCAAACTCAATAGGCTGACGTCACTGGACCGTTGCATAGCAACCGGTGCCGACTCTGGCTCCCTTACCCCCAACCCCCGCCCCGGCGCTGAGGTCACCGTCGTCCTGGAGACGGTGGGGCGGGGCCTGGGCGGGGCGGGGGCGGAGGCCTAGCGGGCCCTTGGGGTCTCTGCCGCGCCCTGGTCGCGCCCTGAGTTGCGGTTTCGGCCTCGGAGTTGCTCTTCGCTTTGCCGGAAGGGACTGGTCCTAGAGGCGGAAACGGCGCCGCCAGGCTCGTGACGCCCAGACACCCCGCCCTACCCTAGGGGCTGCCAGCCGGGCCTTTGGCCGAGAAGGGCCCATTGTGACTGCCGGCCCCACTGCAGAGACTGGCCTCCCCGAAAGAGTCCTTTGTTCGCCTCGCCCTGTCTGACTGCCCGGGTTCCTGTTCCAGACTCTTTTTCTACCGGGCCGCAACCTGGGTTTTTGCGTGGGTGGCAAGATGCTGGTGGCAGTGCTGTTTTCATCTGCAACAGCTTCGGTCACCAAGGCCATCTACCTAGGGGAGGAGACAGCAGCCCTGCTTTTGCCAGTCTGTACCTTCCCAGGTTCCGTCCTCTACTCCTGAGCCTTTCCCCCTCGGGGTGCCCTTTGTGCTATTTCAAGGCCAGCCCACCCCTAGGCCTTGTTCTTAGTCTCTGATCATATGTTGCACGCCATAAACCGAAAAAAAAACAAACCTGTTGTGGTATCCGACACACACGGCGGCCCCCACATGTTACAGAGTAGAATCACTTTACAGGGTTTTCTTGACTATAAATCTTCATACAGAGCCCTGGTGTGGTGCTGTGGGCTAATGCAAACGACTGCAAAGGTCGCTGGTTCAAGCTCACCAGTCGTTCCTCGGAAACCGTATACAGGGTTGCTATGGGTCAGAACCGACTTGACGGCACTCAACAACAACAATTTTCACGCAGATCGCCAGGCATTTCTTCTGCAGCTCCACTGAATGGATTGAAAGTGCCAACCTTTCTGTTAGTAACTGAGTGTATACTGCTTGAGCTACCAGGGTCCCTTTATAGCTCTAGAGCCAAAGCTCAGAAACCTAGGCTAAGAGATGAGGCCCAGAATTTATGCAGAGGATAGCTGCAATCTTGTCCTGTTCTGCCTTTATATACCTATCAGTGCCTGGCGACAGTCCTAACCACCTTCTCTTGTTTGCCCTGTTCCAAGTTCAATGTGATGAAGGCCTGCTGTCTGTGGGAGATGTTTTTCCTGGCCCAAAGACTAGTTAGAAACATGCTAATATAGGAGGTTAGTAGCAAAGCCAGCTTTTTAGGTGAATCCTGCCTCCTCATTGGTTGACATTTAAAATTCAGATATGCAAAGGAATGTTTTAAATTCAGGCACTTGGGAGTACCCTTAAAGCCTCAGATCTTTCCAAAGAACTCTGTTAAAGGAGTTCTGGTTGTCGGCAGAATACTCACAGACAAGCTCAGGTGGCGTGGATGGACACACAGCAGACCTCTGAGCCTAGGGGTGGGGTGGTGTGATGTCGGGTGGGGTCCTCTTCTGATTCTGTCACCTTGGACAAATATCTGACCCCACTGGAGACATGACTGGATTATGGGGTGGGGGAGGTGACTTTACCTGCCGGCAAGGGAGGAAGGTTAGGGTGGTGTCCCTGGCTGTTTGGTTTGGTCTCCTTTCCACTCTGGGAGAGGTATCTGGGGTGCAAGGAAGCCTTTCCAACATGAGGTTCAGGCACAATGCACTCCTTTGTGATAGTCCACGGATCTATCACTTAAGAGTGGGAGAGACAGCTTTGGGTCCCTGGCACCAGGTGTCCTGAGGATCAGTTTCAGGCTAGCCCTCCCTGGTCTAGCTCATCAATCCCATTTGTATCTAAGAGACCCACCCAAGGAAGAGAATCCTGAACTGACTAGGATTCCCTGGGTAGGACAAATAGTGGCTGCACCAAAAGGTTGCAGGCTTGAGTCCACCCAGAGGCACCTTAGAAGAAAGTCCTGGTAATCTCTGGGGGTGGGGGTGGGGGGTGGGACAGCCATTGAAAACCCTGGAGAGCACAATTCTTCTCTGACCCACAAATGGTCGCTGTGAGTCTGAATCAACTCCATGGGAACTGGTGGAACAGTAAAACAACGGCAATGCAGAAACCCCCCAAAGAGTGTAACCGTGGCAATGAAATATACGATAGAATGAATAGAAAACTAATGTTCTCCCATGTAAACTATCACATAATTCACAATGAAACATTTATTAAAAAGAAACCCCCCAAAGATGGAAGGAAATAGACATTTGTCTCACACCCATCAGTGTTTTTAAGAAATGCACATATCACAGCATCCCTTTGAGGCAAATGGGAAACCCATTTTACAGAAGAGGAGACTGAGGTTTGGGGGACCTTGTCCAGAGCTACACAGTGTTCACAGGGTGCGCCAACTGGTGTCTAGAAACTGATTAAATGGGTACTGTCCAGCCAGAGACCTTGTTGGCCAGGCCCCACCTGAAGATTTCAGGAGGAATCTGTGCCTTTGTCCTCCAGATCTTGTTCCTAAGAGCTTCCAAAGGCATGTTTCCAGGCTGAATCATTTAAATTAGTGGAGTCTAAAGATATATTCTGAGCCCCAACTTCTCTTTATACACGCATACCTCAGAGATACTGTGGATGGGGTTCCAGACCACAGCAGTAAAGCAAGGATCTCAATAAAATGAGTGGCATGCAAATTTTTTGGTCCTGATGTGGTGCTGTAGATAATCACTGGACTGATAACCACAAAATAGGCAGTTCAAGTCCACTAACTACTGCTTGGATACCCTATAACAAGTTGGCAATGAGTCAGAACCTGCAGATCCTCCTGGTTGGGCTGCGTTGTTACTTTCATTCCAGCAGAGGGCGTGTTCCATGTGCTTAGGGGCTCGGGAACCTCTAGACCCATTGCCCTAAGAAGGTTTCTTTTCACCCCTGAGAAACCCAGTTTCATTTTAGTATTTAAATGTGTACTCAATACTTCAGTGTACCTTTCCACTTTATCACATCCTCCTTGGAGGACTGCCCTTTCCTATGATTGCTTTGTTTTGGAGACAATCTTTTCTTTGTTTTAATCGGCCTCACCCAGCCAAACCTTTGAACTTTACTACAGTCACATGGCGATGTTAACCAATTAGTCTAGTGGTCACAGACTAAACAAGAATATTATTGTGTGGACAAAGCAAGTATATGCAGACAGGTCTGCGGGTTAATGTGCTGAACTGCAAAGTCGGTTGGAACTGCAAGGTTGGCTGTTCAAGCTCACCAGCTGCTCCTTGGAAACCCTATACGAGATTTCTATGAGTCAGAACCAACTTCATGGCACTTAACAACTATATTCTCAAACTGGTGCTATTTAAATACCTTTTACTATTTTTAAAAAAGACATCCTTAAGAAACATCTTTAAGCTTTTCTATCATTTGAATTTGGATCTCGGGGTCCCCTTCCACATACATCCCAGATTGGAAAAATGATGACTTTTTTCTCACATTGGGTTCTGAGTGATGAGGGGTGTAGTGCATAGGCTTCTAGAGTCTAACTTGGGATCAACCAAGGAGGATGAAGCTGGAGTGGCCAGAGATGTGCAGCTTCGGTACATACGTAATGAACACCCTAGCCAACCCAGCCAGCCCATGGAAGCTCAGGAGCTAAAATTGTCCCATGTAGGTCAGGCTAAGCCTTATCCCCAAGAAGGACTTGACCTTGGACCTACAGACCTGAAGGGGCTGACACTGAAGGATGCCTGCCGACGGCACTCCCGGCATCCGTGGGAAGGAACAAGCCCTTCATTGAAAGGGGTCTGGACACATGACCTCTGACTTCCACCTGGCCTGTGCATCCCTGTCTTAGGCAGTGTTCTCCAGTGAAGCTTGTTGTTAGGTGCCATCAAGTCAGTTCGGACTTATAGCCACCCTATACACAACAGAAGGAACACTGTCTGGTTCTGTTCCTTCCTCACAATCTTTAAGCTTGAGCCCATTGCTGTTGCCACTATGCCAACATATACATGCATATATAAAGAGACCAAGACCACAGTTGGAGTCCCAAGTGACTCCTGTAGTTGTAGGGCTGGTGAACAAAGGTCAGCGGGTCAGACAGCAGGCAGGCAGGTCTGAGATGGCAGGCTGCTAATGACTCCTGAGATCAGCAAGCTACAGCGTGGGCCACTGATTCAAGTCCAAGGAACCGGAGGTGAGATGACAAGCCAGATACAGGGTCCAGACCCAGCAGAAATCAAGCAAGTTTCGCCTGAAGATCAAGAGTTAAACAGCAGACCTGGGCTTGAGGGGGTTGCAGCAGCTCTTGATCCCTTGTCAAAGAAACTGAAGCCACTCTGAGAGTTGAAGTAGAGTTTCAGATTTTCTTAAACAGGCTGGCTCAGAGGAGCTAGCTTCTCCAGATTCTGAGCCCCGAGTACCGGGCAGTGCAGACTTTATATAGAATCAGAATCCGGGAGGGGTTAGGTTGTGAACCTGTTTGAAGACAGGAGGGAGACCTGGGCAGAGAGGATTGGTCCCACTCAGTAACCTGATTAACATTTTAGCTTGTCTCCTGGGTGGAGAGGGCAGTGAATGTTTTTACCTCTTCCTGTTCATGAGTCTTCAAAATATTGGAAGTAGGTCACCCCGAGGAAACTTTCTTTCAATTAATTGGCTGCTCATAGCAGATCTTTTCCTTCTTTCTTGTCTTCTTAATGACTTTTTGCTCTCTTCATGTATGATATTCTTGATGTCATCCCACAACTCTTCTGGTCTTTGGTCTTTAGTGTTTAATTCATCAAATCTGTTCTTCAGATGATCTCTAAATTCCGGTGGGATAAATTCAAGGTCATATTTTGGCTCTCGTATATTTGTTTTTATTTTCTTCAGCTTCAGTTTGAGTTTGCATATCAATAATTGATGGTCTGTTCCACAGTCTGCCCCTGGCCTTGTCTTCACTGATGATATGGAGCTTTTCCATCTTCTCTTTCCACAGATGTAGTCAGTTTGATTTCTATGTGTTCCATCTGGCGAGGTCCATGTGTATAGTCGTCTGTTATGCTGTCTAAAGAAGGTATTTGAAATAAACAAATCATTTGTCTTGCAGAAATCTATCATTCGTTCTCCAGCATCATTTCTATCACCAAGTCCAAATTTTCCAACTACTGCATTGGGCAAATCTGCTGCACAGGAACTTTTGAAAGTATTGAAGAGCAGAGATGTCAGCTTGAGGACTAAGGTGCACCTGACCCAAGTCATGGTATTTTCAATAGCCACATATGGATGCGAAAGCTGGACAGTGAATAAGGAAGATCGTAGAAGAACTGATGCCTTTGAGTTGTGGTGTTGGAGGAGAATACTGAAAGTGCCATGGACTGCCAAAAGAACCAATATATCTGTTTTGGAAGAAGTGCAGCCAGAGTGTTCCTTGGAGGCCAAGATGGCTAAGCTTTGTCTCTCATACTTTGGACATATTGTCAGGAGGGAACAGTTGCTGGAGAAGGATGTCATGCTGGGTAAGGTGGAGGGTCAGAGAAAAAGGGGAAGACCCCTAATGAGATGGATCGGCCAGGTGGCATCATTGATGGTGTCAAGTGTGGCAGCAGTAGTGAGGTTGGCCCAGGATCGGACATTGTTTGGTTCTGCTGTGCATGGGGTCACTATGAGTCGGTTCCGACTCGATGGCACCTGACAACAACAACAGCATAGCAGATCTGATCATGGGGGTTACTCCATCTTAATGCCAAACCACTGGAAATAGTGGCCCAGTCAAATTGACACAAAACCTTAACTCTCAAAAACCCAGTCCCTGAGGCTCAGCTGTTACGATGCTGTGCCCACTCACTGGCTCTTGGCCAGCCTGTATTTCTTTCAATAGAACCTCTGCTGACTAGCCCCATCTTTCAGTGGCAGAACGTGAAACTGAAGAGGTGGCCATCACTCCTAAAGAAAACTGGTTTTCAGACATACTCCCTAACAAAGAAATGAGAAGGCACTTGGCTCCCTGATGTGGAATGAGGAGGTGTCAACATGGTAAGGGGGTGAATCTGTAACTGTCAGGCCTCAATTCTCATGAAACACCGTACGTCTTTCTGAGCACTGTGTGTCCCCTGAGAGGTGGCTTCTGTCCTGCTAACTTCCTCTCCTCAAGAGGGCGACCCATCCAACACAGCAGGCCCTGGGGAGTCTTCAACTTCCTCTGCTGCTTCGCTTGCCTTTGGAGTGGGGCCTTTCCTCAAGCTCCTGCCCTTGGGTCTTCCCTTCTTACCCTACAATCTCTCCTTGGCAGTGCTCATTCACGTCTCCCTGTGTTGGACTCCCTATCCCTGAGTGTACAGCTCTCACCTCCAGCTGGGGTTAGAAGCCTGGGGTCACACCTATGGAGAAGACTCTTTGCCAAGTGACTTTGCCACCACAGCTGTTCATCCCACAACAAAGAGGATGGCTGGGAAGCAGCAGAAAGAGTCAGCCCAGCTGATGCCATTTTGCTGTCCTTCAGGATAGGACAGACTACATCAGTCACTGGTGGAAGGACGGATCCAAAGGGACCAATGAGGCCTGACCACCACCTCTTTCAAAGGGATTCAGGACTTGCTGATGTAGAGTCCAATGGAAGTTGGGGTCACAGGTTCCAGCCTGAACTGGATTAAACAGTAGCAGGCTCTGAGGGGCACAGGTCAGTTTCCAAAAAACGGGGGACAGTAAAAGCCATGGTGATTAGAGCTTGATTTCTGAGGGTAGTTACAGGCAGAGGTTGGCACTCAGTTAACTTCCAACAGTAACATGTTGAGAGCCATCTGGGTAAAGGGCCATGCAGTCAGTGTGGGTTTATACACCATCAGATGTGTTGGAATACAACTCACTCATCTATCAGGGCGTCATACTATGGTGGCTGTGTGTTATTAGGCCACTGGGATTTTAAATACCAGCAGGGTTGCCCATGGTAGACAGGTTTCAGTGGAGCTACCAGACTAAGACAAAGAAGGAGAGGTAGAGCCACTGAAAGGTTAGCCACTGAAAACCTTGTGAATAACAGCATTGTCTAATATAATGCCTAAGATGAGCCCTTCAGGTTGGAAGGCACTCAGAATACAACTAGGGAAGAAAAAGCTGCCTTCTCAAAGTAGAATTGGCCTTAACAACATAACAAGAATTGTGAGGACGGCGCAGGACCAGGCTGTGTTTCGTTCTGTTGTGCAGAGGGTCACTATGAGTTGCAACCAATTAGATGGCACCTAACAACAACAACAACAACAACAACATGTAGAGAAAACGACAAACCTATGTCCAAGGAGACATTCAGGGGAACCAGGAAAAGACATGCCAAATCTATGGTGGATGAGGTGGTTTTTGTACTAATTACTGGATTTCAACGGATGTTCCTATGAAGTCAGGTGTTCATGTGTTTACTCTTGACCAAGGTCACTGCTCGGTTACCTCCTCTGGTTATTCACTGGATTCCTCTGCAGCAGGATCCATCTTGCACTCTTCATGGCCCTCACATCATCTCTTGGACATCATTGTGAATAGGGCCCTTGATGTGAATAGTAGCCACATCCTTCATGAGTTCATAAATACACTGTCATCAGGTTGTTCCTGACTCATAGTGACCTTAGAGAACAGAGCAGGACACTCCCTAGGGTTTCCAAGGCTGTAAATCTTTACAGAAGCAGACTGCCTTATCTTTCATTCCAAGAGCCACTTCTCCAGGGACTGGTCCCTCCTGATAATATGTCCGAAGTATGAAAGACAAAGTCTTGCCATCCTGGCTTCTAAGGAGCACTCTAACTGTACTTCTTCCAACAAAGATTTGTTTGTTCTTCTGGCAGTCCATGGTACTTTCAATATTCTCCTCCAACACCATAAATAAAACACATCAGTTCTTCTATGTTGTTGTTAAGTGCCATCGAGTCCATTCTGACTCATTGCGACCCTGTATAGGGTTTCGGAGGAGCAGCTGGTGAGTTTGAACCACCGACCTTGTGGTGAGTGTTACACAGCTTTTTGAGCTCTCACAATAAAGGCATCTCATTTCTTTAGCAAGCCTCCTGCCAGAAGGGACTCAGCTTTGTCATACCACGGGCCCGGAAATCCACCATGCCAGTCTGCCGGTTCTGCGGCTGCAGTTTCTTTGCTACTGTCTCTCACTGTCTCTAGTGTTAACAACTCTCTTTCTCTGTTTCCAGGGTCCAGGAGGACAAGCTCCTGTCCCAACTCTTATTTTTTCGATGATCATAAGGTTCCGTTTCACCTCTGGGATGAGTCATTTTAAGCCTAGTGGAATGGCAACGCTGACCAATCCCCTCGTTAGGGTTTCATCCATGCTGTTTGCAAGGTCCCACCCTGACAAGACAAGAAGACAAAGCCAAGTATTATAATGAGATATGCAGAGACCTGGAGTTAGAAAACCAAAAGGGAAGAACACCGTCAGCATTTCTCAAGCTGAAAGAACTGAGGAAAAAATTCAAGCCTCAACTTGAAAGGTTGAAGGATTCTGTGGAGTCCTGCAGGATAAGCACTGGACCACAAGGTTGGTTTGAACTACAAGGTTGGCAGTTCAAACTTATCAGCCACTCCTCAGAAATCCTGTATAGGATTGCTACAAGTTGGAACCAACTCAATGGCACTTAATGACAACAGATAAAATATTGACTCAAAAGAAGATGGAACACACAGAGTCACTGTACCAAAAAGAAATGATCAGTGTTCAAGCATTTCAAGAGGTAACAGATGATCAAGGGTCGATAGTAAAGATGTGCAAGCAACTTCAAAGGCGCTGGTGAAAAAACAAGTCTCTAGGAAGTGACAGAAGATGCTTGGAAATCTTTCCACAAGCTGATGCAGCACTAGAGGTGTCCACTCGTCTATGCCAAGAGATTTGGAAGACGGCCACCTGGCCAACTGATTGGAAGACAGCCATAATTGTGCCCATTCCAAAGAGAGGTGACCCAACAGAATGCAGAAATCATCAAACAGTGGCATTAATATCACATCAAGTAAAATTTTGCTAAAAGTAATTTAACAATGGTTGTAATAGTACAATGACAGGGAACTGTCAGAAATTCAAACTAGATTCAGAAGAAGATGTGGACTAAGGAATATAATTGTTGATGTCAGATGAATCTTGGCTAAAAGCTGAGAATATCAGAAAGATGCTTACTTCCACTTTGTTGGCTACGCAAAGGCTTTCGACTGTGTGGACCATGACAGACTATGGACAACATTGTGAATAATGCATATTTCAGAACACTTCGTTGTGCTCAGGAGGAACCTGTACCTAAGCCAAGAGACAGTTGTTAGAACAGCGGAAACTGAATGGTTTAAAATCAGGAAAGGGTGAGTCAGGGTTGTATCCTTTCACCATACTTATTCGGTCTGTATGCTGAGCACATAATCTGAGAAACTGGATTATATGGAGGAGAATGTGGCACTGGGATTGGAGGAAGACTCATTAACAACCTGTGATATGCAGATGATACAACCTTGCTTGCTGAAGGTTGAGAGGATTTAAAATACTTATAGATGAACATCAAAGACCTTCATAACCTTCAGTATGGATTGCACCTGAATGTAAAGAAAACAAAAATCCTCACAACTGGACCAATAATAACATTATGATAGAGAAAAAATTGAAGTTGTCAAATACGTCATTTTGCTTGGATCCACTATCAACATTCATGGAAGCAGCAGTCAAGAAATCGAATCAAATGACATATCGGATTAGTTAAATCTGCAACCAAAAAAAAGTGTTTAAGAGCAAAGATGTCCGTATGAGGATTTAGGTGCACCTGACCCAAGCCATGGTATTTTCAATAGTCACACATTCATGTGAAATTTGGACAATCAATAAGGAAGACCATAGAAGAATCGATTCATTTGAATTACGGTGTTGCAGTACCATGGACTGCCAGAAACAACAAATTCGTGTTGGAAGAAGTACAGTCAGATTCTCCTTAGAAGCCAGGATGGTGAGACTTCCTCTGTCATATTTTGGACGTATTAGTAGGAGGGATCAGTGTCAGGAGAATGTAAAATGCTCAGTGACGAGGAAGAGCCCCAGTAAGATGACTTGACACTGTGGCGGCAGAAATGGACCGAAACATAACAATTGTGAATTGTGAGGAACGGGCAGGGTTTTGTGCGTGGGGTTGTATGCGTCAGAACCAACTCAGTGGCATCTAACAACAAAATGTAGGAAAACAAATCCACCACTGAATCCTGTTTGGAAATAGTTTTCTATTGTTGTGTTAATGAGGTCATGCCAGGATAGGGTAGGTCCTAAACCTAATCCCTTCTGAGCTATAAAAAGAAAATTACAGACATGGAGACACTGACAGGGGGAGACAGAAACAGCTGTTGCATCTACAAGAAGCCCGGATGGTTGCCAGTAGCTACTAGAAGCTGAATAAGACAAAGGCCTCCCCTGAGAGTTACGATCTGAATGTGAACTTCATTAGGTCCTGAACTATGAGACAATACATTTCTGTTCTTTAAAAGACACCCATTTGTGGGGTTTTTTGTTTGTTTGTTATGTTAGGACAGGTCAGGAGCCAATGTATGACCCCCATGGTCAAGGCTATGGTGCATAGGTATGTGGGTGCCACTTGCATGAGGTGCCTAGCTCATGAGGGAAGGACTTGGGGCTGGTGTCCAGTGGGGGCTTCTCTCATAGGCTCTCCACCAGCTGAGGCACTGTGTCCAGCCACGATAGCTCCTGAGTCCCTGTGTTCAGAACTGCCCCAGAAAACACATTTCAGTGTGGACAGGCAACAGCAGAAACTGCATCAAGACACTTGGGTCTAGGATGACCAACCACCCTGGTTCCCCAGAGGTTTCCTGCTTTTCAATGTGAAAAGTCCCACCTCCCAGAGGCTCCTTGGTCCCAGGTGGACAGGGCCAGCTGGTCACTCCATCAGGTCCTTAGCTCTTGGCCAGCCTGAATTAAGGATGATAACGATGGTTGAAATGTGTACCTTCATTAAATGAGTCCTTGGGTGGTCAAATGGTCAATGCCCTCAGCTGCTAACCAAAAGCCCATGTCAGGAAGAAAGACCTGGTAATTTATTTCCCAAAGCTCAGCCACTGAAAATCATTTGGAACCCAGTTCTGATACGTGTGGGGCCATGGGCTCGCCGTGAGTCTGAGTTGACTCCCCAACAATTGTTTTTTGTTTTGTTTTTAATTAAGTGTCAGCTCTGTGGGCTCTGGCCAGCATTGTTCCACATGCTCACACCATCTCTAGGGTGGGAATTTTGTATATCTCCGTTTCAGGGAGGCGGGGTCAGAGGTCCCAAGGGCAAAGTGGTGGGTTTGAACCCACATTTGTCTCAGAGCTGTCTACCCCCACTGTCTGTCTCTCAGAGAGCCCCCACCCAGCAGAGCAGCCTGAGTCTTCCAGGCCAGTGTCCATCGGGGGAGGGTCAGGCCTTCGTTCTGCAGGAAGGCACTTCCCTGGCTGAATGTCCTGTCAGGATCCTTTGTACGGGCTTGAGACTCCTCCTTCTCGCCTTACCCCCCCCCCCCCCCCCCCCCCCCCCCGCCCCCCCCCCCCCCCCCCCCCCCGACACTCCCCTCTGTCCCCCGGTCCTGCCCTTGCTCTTCTCTTTCTGCACACCTGCCCCAAAGCCCAAATAGAAAGGAACCACCTTTCTGATTCCAGAGGCCCTCAGCCTGCTGTGGTCCCTTCGCCCTGCTGCCCTCTCGGCTTGGAGAAGGGGAGAGGCTGGCACTTAGAAAATAAACACTCGCTGGTCGTTTATTGCCTGTTCTGGAGAGCGCCATCCAGGGTCTGGGTAGGCAGGGCAGCTGGGCTTCAAGGGCCCCCCTCGGCAGTCCTTCTGGGGGCTCTAGTCACAGTTGGGGCCATCCGAGTCCCGGTGTGGGGTGAGGTGGCTGGTCAGGAAGCGCACGGCTGAGCGGATGCCCTCGATGGTCCGCCGTTCAAAAGTCTCCAGCATGTGGGTGAGAGAGCGTAGGGCGGAGCCCGTGCCTGCTGTCAGCCCAGAGGAGAAGGCTGAGCTGGCACTGCCCAGGATGCTGGAAGCTGAGCGAAGGCTGGGCCCCGTGCCCTGCAGCAGGTCCGTCACGGAGCTGTGGCCGGTGCCCAGGAAGCCCGTGGCCATCTCTATGGTGGTTTCAGACCACACCAGAATGTCTGCCAGGGAGCTGATGGAGCCCTCGCCCCCGCCCAGCAAGCTGGTCATGGACCGCATGTAGTTGTTCTCCTCGTCGGCCATGTATAGGTTGGGGTCCAGGAGCCTCCTCCCCAGGGCCACCGGGCGTGGGGCAGGTGATGGGGGTGCACTACTGCCTGAGGCTGATGAGAAGGACCAAACCTGTGGCTCCTCAGGGCTGTCCTCAAAACTGTCCTCAAGGCTCAAGGTCTCTAGGCCCCCAGGTTGCTCTGTGGCAGGCTGACCGTGGGCATCTACAATGTGCTGGGCAGTAGGATTCAAGGCAGTGGCGTCTAGAGCGGGTTGACCAGCAGTGTTCTCCTCAGGTTGTGAGCCCACATTTGGGGAAGGGGGTGCTAACTCCAGTGGCCTTTGGCTCAGGGATCTCTCTTCCTTCACCAGAGAATATTGTTGCAAACTCAGCTGACTGTAATGCTTCTTGGCATCGTTAACCAGCTTTAGTAACGGTGGGTTCTGGAAGCTTGTGGACGTTTGCAGAGCACCCGGGGCTTGGTGGAGGACCATAGATGTAATCTCCTTAGATTCCGTGCTGTCCACTGGGACATGCTTCGATGCCGACATAGGCTCCGGGGTGACTAGCTGGACCAAGGCCTGACTCCCATCCTCTGTCAAGGTGCCACTTGCCTGGCTTTGTGACTCTCCTGCCACGTTCTCCAGAGACGGCTTATCTGCCACACTGCCCAAGGAGGCCTCTGGAGTGCCATATGGGCTGTTGCTGGCACCTTTGGCCTCTCCCAAGGGCTCGGTGGTCATCTATGCCCGGTGGTGGTTCGAGGGAGTGGCTACCCCCTGCCAGGCTGTGCTGACCAGTGGGTGAGGTCACAGGGGCTGTGGGTAGCTGGCAGGCGATGTCACAGGAACCTGTATACCAAAGGGTCCTGAGTCTCTTGAGGGGCTGGCCAAGGGCATGCAGGGAAAGAAAGCCAATATCTTGGCAAAGGTGGAGGTGTGTGTGCAGAGTCCAGGAGTCAGGTTGGTTGGTGACTAACAGCTGGATTGGGATGCAGATGTTGATTTATTTATGGACACCTCCCAAGTCTTCACCGTCCATACTGGTGACTCAAGACCAGACTTGGCCTGTCCTTCTGCAGAGGACCCCTTTTCTAGCAACAAAGAGTAGGAACAAACAGCCCCTGACTCTGGCTGTCGTTGGCGGTGGGGCGTGTCTAAGTTACGGTAGGTATTGGCACAGACCCTGGGAGCCACTGGAAGGGCCGGTTCTATGAACCATGGCAGTTTCCATTGTTGAGAGATCATCCAGCAAGTTAAAATGAATACTTTCATATTTGAGAGGTTTTGCCTGACTTTAAGGATTCCTATGTGCTGACCTGCTGACCGCAAGGTCGGCAGTTCACTCTCCCTGAGAGAAACAGGCAGGCTGCTCCTGCAAAGATTTAGTCTCGGAAGCCCTACAGAGCTGTTCTGCTTGGTCTTATAGGGTAGCTATGAGTTCGAATCAACTTGATGGCAGTAGGTTTGTTTTTTTCCCTGGGGTGGTTGTTGTTGTTGTTAAGTGCCGTTGAGTCGATTCCAACCCATAGCGACCCTGTATAGGGTTTCCAAGGAGCAGCTGGTGAGCTTAAACCATCGACCTTGCAGTTCAAACAACTTTTCAGTCTGACGCATTAGCCCACCGCGCCACACCAGAACTCCATGGGGTTGGGGGAGGATTATACTGACTTCAGGGTTATCTTCTCTCGCGGCCTCCTCTCCTACCTACTCTCCTTTCCCCTCTGATTCTCCCTTCATTCTCCGCATCTCAACCCAACACCTGCTTTGGGCATTCGAGACATGCGCACCCAATGCAAGCCTCCCATCCATCCATCCACCCACACATCAGACAACCTCTTGATCCCTGAAATATTTTCACTTCATGTAATGGCCTGACGTGGCACTGTAGGATAAGCACTCGACCTCAACGTTGGTTTGAAACCCAAGATCGGCGTTTCAAACTTACCAGCCACTCCACAGCCACTTGTATATAGCTGAGTCAGAATGGACTCGGGTGGCATATAACGACAGTGTAATGTTCCATCTAACTAGAGTGAAAAGGCACCAGTGACCAAGAAGAGTCAAGGCAGTGGTGGGGCGCTGGGAAGGAATGGGTTAGGGCTGGTTTTTTAAACAAATGGTTTCCCTTCCATGAAAATGACTAATTGGACCCCCGAGGCAGAGTTTTTGTTGTAGGCTTAATGGTCTGAGGTGCACGATGATGCTAAATGTTTAAGATGGGTGTCACATCTGGACAGTGCTTGCCTTAGGTGCTATTTCTGTAGCTAGGCCTCTGCTGTGGCTTCAGCGCTTTTGGCACAGAACAAACATGTCTACTTCTCTCTAGTCAACTGGGCTGGAAGGACAGAGGATAACAAGAGAGCTGCAAAATGCTGACGGGCTCCTTGGAAAACTGTAGATCCAGATTAGCCTACTGTGATTATACTTGTCATTAAGAAAAGGCTTTGAGTGGAAGGTTCTACCTGTGCTTCCCCTGGGGTTATCAGCTAACTTTAGTGACTGCTTATCACCGGCAAGAGAAGGAGCTAAGATTTGGATCCTCCCAATGACCCTGACATTTCTAGGTTGATGTTATTTGGTGCTAAGGAGCTCTGGTAGTGTAGTGGTTACGAATCAGGCTGCGAACCTTAAGGTCAGTGGTTTGAAACTGCCAGCCGCTCCGTGGGAGAAAGATGAGGCTTTCTACTCCCGTAAAGATTTACACCCTCGGAAACCCTGTATAAGGTCGCTATGGGTCGGAACCGACTCGACAGCACTTAACAACAACAACAACAACAATAGTTCTCTAATGCTGTTCTAACAGAAATATCGTAGTGGGTGGGTTCAATAAACAGAAATATATTTCCTCACAGTTTAGGAGACTTGAAGTTGGGATTCAGAGCGTCGGCTAAAGTCCTTGTCTCCATTCAGCATCTATGGGCCCTCCAGTCCTTGGATATCCCCATATGTCTTGGATTTAATCTTTCCCTGGGTCTAGGAGGTTCTCTTCACAGGAAGACCGATCACTCCATTCCTGGCTCTTCTTTCTTGGTGGTAGTTGGGTTCCCCTTCCATCAGATCAGGACTGTAAGCTGAGGAAGGGTGTTACATCCTACCCTAATCCCCTTACAACTGACTGACTGATCGCATCATTACATAACTGCCAAACCACGGAGAATCCTGGTCCAGTCAAGTTGACCCATATGTTCGGGGGGACACAATTTAACTATGAGAGGTGCCATCACGTCAGCTTCTACTCAGAGTGACCCCTGTATGACAGAAGGAAACAGTGCCTTGTTCTGCACTGCCCCCACAATCACTGCTATGCTTGAACTGATTGTGGCAACCACTAAGCCAATCCATCTCATTGAGGGTCTGTGTCTCTTTCACGGACCCTCTGCCTTACCAAGCATGATGTCCTTCTCCAGGGACTGCTCCCTCTGATAACTTATCTGAAATCCTTACTTCTAAGGAGTCTTCTGAGTGTATTCCTTCCAAGATAGATTTGTTCATTCTTCTGGCAGTCCAGGATACAGTCAGTATTCTTCTAGGTAGAAATGAATCTATTATATTCATTTTACACACGTAGAAGCTGAGCTTCAGACGGATTCCTGTATGCAAAGTCATACTACTCATAAGCACTGAATGTAGGATCGACCCTTGTCTGACTTTAGAATGCAAGCCTTTCAGCACTCTCAGACCTCAGAGTGACATTTTAAATATGCAGTGACTGGAAGGGTGAGGACCGTGAGGAATGCAGGTGGAGATCCACAGCGATAACTGGTCCAGCCACACCAGTTGGAAGCAGCTGGCTGTCAGCCCTGGTTTATTCCATCTTCAATATGGTCACAGGATATAGACAACTCTCCTTCCTGAACTCTCTCGATGCTTTCTCTTCTGCACCTCCATAGTCTCCATCCCAGCCCCTCCGGATTAGGCCCTCCACATTTCTCTTCATTCCCTTCACACACACCCTCAACGACTCTCAGTGTTCGCCTGCTGCAGTTGCCTACCCATGTTCATTTTCTGCCACTTCTGAGTCCCAAGCCCAACATTTGCTAAATGTTTATTCTTCCCAGGAATGCCCTGTTGCCACATCAGAGGTCACAGAGCAAACCTAAGTTCCTTGAGGTGAATGGGACCAATGGGTACAACCCCTACTTGGAGGAGGGAGAACACTTGTTGTCTCTTTATTCCTCGGTGATAGAAGCCCGATTTCATTCAGGGTAGCTACCTGCTCTTGGAGTTCTGATGTGGTGCTATAGGATAAGCACTGGACTGCTAACCACAAGGTTGGCGGTTCAAACTCACCATCGGCTCCTAGGAAGTCCTATACAGGGCTGCAATCAGTTAGAACTGATTCGATGGCATGTAATGAAAACAATAACCTGCTCAGTTAAAAGCATACTTTCCCAGCCTCCCTTGCAGCTAAGTAAGAGCATGTGACCATGTTTGGCCAATGAGAGGTAAGCAGAAAGTATTAGTGGGCTTCCAGAAAGGTTTCTTCAAGATGCACCCTTTGGGTATGGTGAGCAAGAGAGACTCAGGGCCTAGATTGGTCAGTTCCTGCCATCAACTGTTCATCCAAATGCCTCAGCCCATCTCCCTGAAAATTGAGTCCTCAGGGCCCCCTTTCCTGCAATTACACTTGAACTGACTCAGGTCACTGTGCATGGAGCCCAGCCACCCCTCCCAGGGGCCTCCTCTGAGCTGGGGGCAGTCACACTTGGACCTTACCAAGTCCCCTTTTTGCCTCCATGCTGTGAGGAGCACTACTCACTGTGGTTACTGCTTAGCTGCTGCCACCTCAGGTTGACCACTGGGCTCTGCCTCTTTCTAGACTCCCATGGCTGCTCCTGAGTGTGTAGGCTTGGAGTTTTCCAGAACTCTGCTGACTCAGATAGCAGACTCCACACCCCTACACCCAGCCCATAGCCCCAGTTCCTACTTCTAGGGCACTCCCTGTTCTGTAGAACTCCCAATTCCTGAATGTTTCAGAAACGCTAAGGAGGTAGAGAAACCGGGTCTCCATTAGCAGGTGGTCTGGGAATCCTGCTTGGTCGGTGCTCGCTGGATTTGTTTGGAAGAAATAGGTTAATAAGCCCCAGGGGTGGGGGCCAGGACCCCAAGGGCATTCTTAAATGACAAAAAGCTGTTGCTACCCTGCTGACACAGTGGAGTGGGTGCTCTGAGTTGAGGGGCTGGAATAGGTAGGACTTAGGGTTTTGATGGGGTGTTAGAGCCCTATTCTGTGGGAAAGGGTGAGGGTCCCACATTCTTCAGAATGCAGGCATTGGGGGAGAGCTGCAAGGTCTGGTTGTGGAGGAGCAGGCAAGGTCAGGCAGCCCTGGGACGGGCGGGGGCAGGTGGCACTTGGGGAGACTGAAATACCCACAGGGAATTTTTAAGGTGTTTGTGTTGCAGTCTCCAAGGTAAACCCCTCACCTATTCCACAATATCAGAAATCTTGCCTTGTTTTCCAGGACTTTTGTGTGAATGCTGGCATCCAGGGGAACGTTTTTCTTCTGGAGGTTGACTTGGGAACCCAGACAAGGCCAGAGAATAGAGCGGTGGATGTCTGAGTCACAAGCTGGTGCAGCGGCAACTGGTGAAGTATTTGGAACAAACATTGCGTTAGCTTCTCATTTTCACTTCCCGGTGTATTACAGAAAAGAAGGCAAAGGAAGACAAAAGAAAAAGAGAGCTATAGAGAGGAAGGAGTGTGTGGGCAGGGCACTCAACTAACGGCTGAGAGGTTGGAGATTCAAATCTACCCAGAGATGCCTCAGAATAAAGACCTGGCGGTCTGTTTCTAAAAGAAAACCCTGTGGAATGATTCTATTTGACATGCATGGTATTGCCATGAGGTGGAATTGACTCAGCTGTAACTAATAAGCAGAGACACAAAGAGATGGAGAATCATAAACTAAACTAAAATAAAATAGTTATAGATTTGGGGATGGTAAAGTACTTTCTAGATATAAAATTAAGTAAAAAAAATTCCAAAGAGAGGGGAAGACAGATAAACATTAAAAAAAAAAGAAAGAAACCACTAAAGAATTAAAAGGTAAACCTGTGGCGTTGTTGCACTGGACTACTAACTGAAAGGGAGGTGGTTCAAACCCACCAGCAGCTTTTGAGAAACCCGACACAGGGTTTCTATGAGTCGGAACTGACTCACTCAACGGCACTTAAGAACAATTTGAAAAAAAAAACAAAAAAAGACCATATTTGCTACAATTACAATAAAGGGCTAATGGCCAGTCGCTCCTCAGAATCCTATACAGGGTTCTTACCAACAACCAACAACCCGTAATTACAGAGACCCTGATCAGATTGATGTTGTTGTTAAGTACCGTTGAGTCGGCTCCGATTCATAGTGACCCTGTATAGAGTTTCCAAGGAGTGGCTGGTCAGCAGTTCAAATCCACTAGTTGCTCCTCAGAAACTCCATACTGACTTGAGGGCATTTAACAACAATAAATTTACTAATTACCATTTAAAAACATATCATTGTGAGATATCATTACGTAATAAATGAGTAGCCAGGATTAGCTAAGCTGCAATGGGCATAGACTTCTAGCTCAGGTGGAATAATTTTCTCTCAAATTTTTGTGCATTTTAGAACTTAAATTTATTTGCCCTTTCAACACTGAGTAAAAATTCCTTTATAATCAGAACAAGTTTGCAAGTTAAAATAAACTTCTTCCTATTGGAACACCAGAACAGAAATGAGAACGTTTACACAATGTCAGATTACCCAGTAAGCAAGGTAAGCACGGGATGACTTGTGTTTACTTAGTACTATGCAGTGGAGTCCTGGTATGACCCTGTGGGTTAATGCGCTGGACTGCAAAGTCAGTTTGAACCGCAAGGTCTACAGTTCAAGCTCACCAGCTGCTCCTTGGGAACCGTATACAGAGTCGCTGTGGGTTGGAACTGACTCGACAGCACTTAACAATAAATGAAGTGTATGGGAGTCCTGTTGTGGTGCAGTAAGATAAGCAATCGACCACAAGATCGGCTTGAAGCACAAGGTTGGTGGTTCAAACTCACTAGCTGTTCCTCGGAAACCCTACGAAGTCGCTATGGGTCAGAACTGACTCGACAGCATTTAACAACAACAACAATGCATGTATGAAACCCATGCAAAATGGTTTATACTTCAGATTAGTAAGTAAGCACAAGTCAGTCTGTGCTTACCTTGCTTACTGGGAGCTCTACCTTTGTCAGGGCTTGTAACTGTGAAAAGAGACTTTGATTCTTTAGGAGGTAGCTACAGGATTCCGAAAGAGACAGATTCCAGCCAAACCTAGAAGCAGATTCTTTGATGTGGTGAAAAATATGAAATTATTCACTACAGATGAGTAAGCAAGCACAAATAAGTCTGCGCTTACTAGGGAATCAGACACGGTGTCCAAACATTATGAAGAATGGAACCAATGTCACTGAACAACTTGTGTAAAAATTGTTGCATAGCAACCTAAACTGCTGTGTAAACAAACCTTCACTGAAAACAATGAAATCTTATTATTTTAAGTTTATTGTGATCTAAGTGAAAGTTCACAGTAAAGAACAAATTGGCTTTCTATTCTACAATTAATGCACATCAGTAGCGTAGTGGTTATGAATCGGGCTGCGAACCCCAAGGTCAGCAGTTCAAACCTACCAGCTGTTCCATGGGAGAGAGACGTGGCTTTCTGGTCCCGTAAAGATTTACAGCCTTGGAAACCCTGTACAGGGTCGCTATGGGTCGGAATCAACTTGACAGCACATAACAACAACAACAATTACATGACACATGTTAACATGGATGATGGGGAAGGCAATATACAAGAGGGAAATTGGCAGAGGAAAGATGAAGGTATCTATTGGAAGACATAGGGAGGAACACAAGAGTTAAAGGGAATTGAGGTAAATACTGTTAACTGATTGCACACTGGAGAGATTGCAATCACTGTAATGAAACAAAGTATATGATTTGTAGAATGTAGAACTGATGATCTGCTCTGTAAACCTTCACTCAGTTCACAATAAAAAGTAAAAAAAATTCCTTCTTTCAACCCTTCTAGAAGGTGGGGGCAAATACGATTTGCAAATAGGATTCCTGAGATCCACCAGGACTCCCACAGTCTCCAAAAGGAGATCATCTCCACCCCCATGAGTCAAGAGAGACTCAGCCTTCCCCCACCCTCTCCCACTGTCCCAGTTCTTCCAGCTCTCCCTTGTCTCCAGGATCCACTGCCCCACCCTCATGCTTGGCTGCCTGAAGACCAGGATGTGGGCTATCCTAGGTTTCTCACTGTCTGCATGTTCTCTATTCATCCTTCAGATGTATTGCCAAGGTCCTCAGACAGAATCCTTCAGTAGTTAAAAGTGGATGTCTGGTTGGGCAAAACGTATCACCCAGCATGAGAAAAGCTGGAACCCAAGGGATCAAGGGGTTCATACAAGAGTTCTGGGTAGGAGGAAGCAGGGCCAGGGAATGACTTTGAGAGGAGATCTCTCTTCACTCTGCTTGTTAGAGCCTCTGCCAGTGAGAATCTCTTTTGGCAAATGTTCCCTAGAAAGACAGGCTCTTCCCGGACAAGACAGGAAGAACAGGGCCAGGAAGTGATTTGCTGGATTTTTGGGGGTAGGTGGGTGGGGGCATTGAACAAGAAGTCTTAATCTGTCCAAAACAGATATATTTGTTGGGGGAATGGTCAGCAAGAAGTTTAAGAGATAGTAAGTATCTAGCTGTCCCTCTGTAGGATAAGCACTAGACCACAAGGTCAGTTTGAATCACAAGGTCAGCAGTTCAAACCCACCAGCCGCTCCTCAGAAATCCTATACAGAGTAGCTATGAGTTGGAACCGACTCGACGGCACTTAACGACAACATATAACTGTCCCAGCACACCAAGCCAGGTCTCTGGAGGGGATGGACCCTCAGCTTGTAGACACCAGTCCTGGGGGGGGGGGCACACTCACTGCCAAACTACATCCACACTCACCCAATTTCCTTGGTGGTTCTTTTGTTGCTATAATGGATTTGAACCACTGACCTTTCGGTTAACAGCCAAGTGCTTTAATGACTGTTCAACCAAGGTTCCTGAAATCCAGTGGTTAGTGTCCTTATAGGAGAAAGGGGAGAGAGATTTGAGACTGAGACACAGAGGGGAAGGCCACCTGAAGATGGAGCCGAAGATTGGAGTGGTGCAGCTACAAGCCAAGGAATGCCAGGAGTTACTGACACTCCCAGAAGATATCACAGAAGCGTGGAATAGCCGACACAGTGATTTTACAAATCTGACTTTCAGATCTGGGAGAGAAGACACGTCTTAAAAATACATACATATATATACATACACACACAAACGCACACACATATATAGTCAGGTGAAAGTTTACATTACAAGTTAGATTCCCATTAAAAAAAATGCAAATTGTTCTGTGACATTGGTTACGGTCCCCATGATGCGTCAGCATGATCCCCATTTCCATGCCCCTGCCCGTTTCCAGCTATCTTGCCCTTTCTCACTTTCTCATCTTTGCTTCTGGGTAAATGCTGACCTTTTGGTCTTGTATAATTGATTGTTGAAAGGAGTCCTTTTCTCACAGGTGTCGTTGTTTATTTTATAGGTCCATCTATAGTATTTAAGGAGCTCTGGTAGCGTTGTGGTTACGAATCGGGCTGCCAACATCAGCAGTTGGAAACTACCAGCGGTTCCACAGGAGAAAGATGAGGCGTTCTGCTCCCGTAAAGATTTGCAGCCTTGGAAACCCTGTGCAGGGTCATTATGAGTCGGAACTGACTCCACGGCACACAACAACAACAACAACGTAGTATTTGGCTGGAAGGTGACTTCAGGGAGAGACAGTGACTTCAGTTTTAGGTTTAAAGGCTATTTTAGAGTGAGGGTCTCGCGTCTCTTGAGGTCAAGTCAGTCTAATTCTTTTTATGAATTTGAGTTTTGTTTTACAATTTTTTCCCTTTCTAATAAGGGCTTTCTACTGTGATCCTGGTCAGAAGAAACAATAAATTTCAAGCATGTGGTCATTTGTTCTGGCAGCCACAGACGAATACAGCTTGTCTGGTGGTATAATGCTTACGAGTCGGGCTGCTAACCTCAAGGTCAACAGTTACAAACAACTAGCTGTTACACGGGAGAAAGATGAGGTTTTCTGTTCCCTTTAAAGATTTACAGCCTTGGAAACCCTTTACAGGGTCACTATGAATCCGAACTGACTCCACAGCACATCAGCACCACCATGGTCATAGTATAGAGTTCTGGTGTGGTGCTGTAGGATAAGCACTGGACTGCTAACCATAGGTTAGCAGTTCAAACCCACTAGCTGCTCCTTGGAAATTCTCTGCAGGGTCGTTCTGGAGTTGGAACTGACTCAACAACCTGGTCATTGTATAAAGTCCTGGTGTGGTGCTGTAGGATAAGCACTAGACTGCTAACCACAGGTCAGCAGTTCAAACCCACCAGCCTACTCCTTGGAAACCCTATCAGTGATTTGAGTCGGAACCGATGCCACAGCACAGAACAACAGCAAATGGTCATCCTATGTGTCGAAAAAGGAACTCAAAAAAAATGAGGAAACACAATTTCTTTCTGGTAACTTCTCATCATAATAGCTTTATGAATCCTCAAGTCAGTAGTGAATGCAGCATTTTCCCAAACTTACTTATCAAGGCATAGTTACTTTGTGGGACCGGTGTTCCTCCAGGTATACCTGAGGGAATGTGCATTTAATTCCCTTGAACTTGATTCCATGTGGAGACTATTAGGATGTCCCGTGTCACTGTTTCAGTAGAGGCAGAAGAGAAAACATGCAGTAGATATATTTTTTAAGGTCACAGTATTTTGCAGTTCCTCCTATTAAAAAACAAAAAAGCAAAAACAGGAACCCTGGTGGCATAGTGGGTTATGCTTTGGGCTGCTAACTGCAAAGTCAGCAGTTCGAACCCACCAGCTGCTTCTTGGGTGAAAGAGGAGTCTTTCTGCTCCCATAAAGATTTGCAGCCTTGGGAACACTACATAGGGTTGCTATGAGTAGGTAAAGCTATCTGCTTCTGTAAAAATTTACAGTCTCAGAAACCCTGTGGAGCAGTTTCCCTGTCCTATTCAGGGTCACTATGAGTTGGAATGGACTCCTGGTGTGGCGCTGTGGGATCAGCACTGGACTTGGAACAAAGAAGTCAGCAGTTCAAACCCACCAGCTGCTTCAAGGAAACCCTTATAAAGGGTCTCTCTGAGTCAGAGCCAACTCACCAGCACTTAACAACAACATGAGTTGGAATGAACCTGATGGCATAAAGTTGGGTTCCTTATGTAATGTTAATTGCCGTCGAGTCGATTCTGACTCATAGCCACCCTGAATAGGGTTTCTGATGAGCAGTTGGTGAGCTTGAACCGCCGATCTTGCAGTTCAAATGGCTTTGCAGTCTGGCACATTAACCCACAGCGCCACACCAGGACTCCTACTTATGTTAAGATGGAGACTATTTCTCCACCCCTTGAACCAGGATGTGACCACGTGAGACAGAAGCAGAACGTTTCAAAGTGTGCATTGGCCTTGACTTCTCTGGTTCCATTTGAAGCCCAGTCGCCCAGTGAGGATGTTAGCATCAACATGTCCCAACTGGCCCTGTCACCCCAGGCGTGCCAGTGAGGCCATCAGAGACCAGCTCCTCGCCCACCCCTACCTGACTGCTGCTGTAAAGTGGACTCCGCAGACCAACCACCCACAGCAGAAGAACCCAGCCCAAACATTAAAAACAACAAAGTTGTTACTGTAAACAAGTAAATTTTGAGATGATTTGTTATACAGAAAAGGCTATCTGGTATTCTGTATTTTAGATGCACCCTGTGATTGTTGCTTTGTTGTTAAGTTCTGTTGAGTCAATACCAACTTGTAGTGACATTATGTACAACAGAACAAAACACTGCCCGGTCCTTTGCCAACTTCACAATCGTTGCTACACTTGAGCCCATTGATGATATCACTGTGCCAATACCTCGATGGGGGCCTTCCTCTTTTTCCCTGACCCTCCACTTTACCAAGCATGATGTCCTTCTCCAGGGACTGGTCCCTCCTGATAATATGTCTAAAGTACTTGAGATGAAGCCTTGCTATCTTTGCTTCTAAAGAGTATTTTAGCTGTACTTCTTCCATGATAGATTTGCATATTCTTCTGGCAGTCTGTGGTACTTTCAATATTCTTTGCCAACACTGTAATTCAAAAGCATCATTTCTTCTATATCTTCCTTATTCATAGTCCAACATTCACATACATATGAGGTGATTAAAATACCATGGCTTGGGTCAGGCACACACCTATGTCCTCAGACTTTTTTTTTGCTCTTGAACACTTAAAAGAGGTCTTTTGCAGAAAAATTGCCTACTGCAATATGCCATTTGATTTCTTGATGGCTGCTTTCCTGAATGTTGATTGTGGACCCAAGATAAATGAAATATTTGACAATAACTTCAATATTTTCTCCTTTTATCATGATGTTGGTCCAGTTGTGAGGATTTTCGTTGTCTTTCTGCTGGTACTCAGTGGCTAACCTTTGAGAAGTGGTTTTCAATGGCTAACCTTTGAGAAGTGGTCCATCCCTCTTTCTTCCTAGTCTGTCTGTCTTAGTCTGTAAGCTCCGTGAGAACCTGCCCACCATGGTTGACCCTGCTGATATTTAAAATACCGTTGGCATAGCATCCAGCATCACAGAAACACGTAAGCCCCCACAGTACCACAAACTGACAGACAAGTAGTGGAGTTATGAATTGTTCTTGTGTGCCTTCAAGTAGGTTCTGACTCATAGCGACCCCGTATAGGGTTTCTGAGGAACAACTGGTGGATTTGAAATGCCAACCTTGCTGTTAGTGGTCCAGTGCTTATCCTACAGCGCCACCGACAAATTCAAAACATGTTTGAAATGATGGCTTGGGTTAAACATGTAAAAACTGATTTTTCATGAATACTGAAAACAAACCATTGGGAAAGAGCCTGAAACGCTTTAGGTTTATCTTTCGGAGCAATTTCCTTTTGAGAAATAACACCATCTTCTGAAAGCTAAGCTGAAGCAACGTCTTGTTGTTGCTGTTGTTAAGTGCCGTGGAGTCAGTTCCGACTATAGAGACCCTGTTTTACGGTTTCCAACAAGTGGCTAATAGATTTGAACAGCTAACCTTGGTAGAGAAAGGCCGGACAGAAATGGCTATAGGAACGCTCCGAGGTGCCGTCCCCAGATTGATTTAGCTCTCCGCTGCCTCCTAGTGTCTGTTATATAGAATTACAGAAAGGCGCGGCCTTTGATGTTGGCTGTTCTCTGCGTAGAATGACAGGCTAACCCTCTCCAAATTCGGGGTAGCAGCTTGGTGCCTCATTCCCACTTCACCCCACTTCACTGTCATCCACAAGGCGTCCCGTGACTATAAAGCACAGACCATTAACAACTGCTGTGCCTTCTGAGGGCTTGCCCAATGCCAGGCATAGTGCTTTAATCCTCCCCAGGTATAGTTAGCCCATTTTAAGGATGTGGAAACTGAGCTCAGAGAGGTTGACTTACTTGTTCAGAGTTGTAGGACTGTTTAAAGGTGCAGCTGTAGTTTACAAAGCTTTAGGAAGTTCTCCTTTTGGGGCCATTTGTATTTTGCAAGAGACCCCGACAAACACAAAGTTTGTGGGAAATTGCACTGTCTTTTCATTCTATTTTCCCACGAAATTTTTGAAGCCCTCTTGTATTTGTAGGGTTACTCAGTGAGGGAAATGTTTGGGACTGGGGCAGGGTCATGGACAGACTTGGCCCCTCACCACTGGGGAACCAGGTGGGGAGCCACAGGATGGTTCCTAGCAGCAGCCTGGGGGGCTGACTCCCTTCTGGATTTATTTCCCACGTTTCTTACCTGGAAGGCCATACCATAGGTAGAATAGGAGAGAAAAAGAACAGGAGAGCTAGTCTCTATTGGCTTCTCTTGGTTAGGAGCAGAGCTATCTTCTTGTTGCTGTTGTGAAGTACTGGCGAGTCGGTTCCCACTAACAGCTACCCTGTATAGGGGTTTCTGAGGCGTGGTTGGTGAGCTTGAACTGCCAACCTTGAGGTTCACACCAATCTTGCAATCTAGCGGCAGTTTTGTTTGGGGGACCCACTCACTTCAAATCAGATGCACTGACGATCGCCCAGTATATCTGGGTGACCTTCGGTGAGTTTTGTACAACTTTATGAGTTGACTTGCATTGCGGTTGGTTTTTTAACTCAACTTTACAGTTTTCAGACATTTTCACTTTTAACTTTGCTATCACACTTTTATTTTCATACCTGTGGTCAATCGTTTTGTTTTGTTGTGTCTTACATATTCTCATAGGACTTTAAACAGCTGTTTATGTTGTTAGGTGATGTCGAATCGGTTTTGACTCTCGTCACCCTGCGTACACCAGGAGGAAACACTGCTGCTAAATTATACATGAATTTGTAAAAAAACAAAACAAAACAATGTTGAACCTGCAAGTGTTTTGTTGCATGTATATCGCTGCAATAAAAGGAAAAGAGAGAGAAGGGAACGATGATGCATTCTGTGCCGTCCTCACAATCATTGTTGTGTGTAAACCATTTGTGACAGCTATTGTGTTAATCCAGGTCCTTAAGGGTCTTCCTCTTCTTCACTGACTCTCTACTTTGTCTTCTCCAGGGAGCTGGTAGGCCCTAGGCATAGGAGCCCTGCTGGTCAAATAGTTAAGTGCTCAACTGAAAAGTCAGCTGTTCGAATCCACCAGCTACGCCACAGGAGGAAGAACCTGGAGATCTGCTCCTATAAACTCCTAGGGAACCCTAGGGTGCAGTTGTGCTCAGTCTAGTAGGCCTGCTCTGAGTCAGAATTGACTCCACAGCACACAACAATAACACGATGTAGTCAGGGAATGAGACCCCACCTCCTTGCCCTCCCAGGAGGTCCTGGGACTCCAGACTCTCCTATTGGCTACTGACTCATTAACACTTGATATGGGCTCTGGTAGCGTAGTGGTTATGAGTAGGGCTGCCAACCTCAAGGTCAGCAGTTTGAAACTACCAACGGTTCTATGGAAGAAAGATAAGGTGTTCTGCTCCTGTAAAGATTTACAGCCTCAGAAACCCTGTGCAGGATCAGAATCGACTCCACAATAATGAACAGCAATGGGCTCTTTTTAATATGCATGTCCAGCATAGTTATGCATTCTACATTATGAAATCATTATATGGTTATGATAGATAAGTTGGACAGTGTTGTTGTTGTTAGGTGCCATCTGGTACTGACTCATGGCGACCCTCCGAACAACAGAACGAAACACTGCCTGGTCCTGGACCAACCTCACAATTGTTGCCACGCTTGAGCCCATTGATGCTGCCACTTTGCCAATCTATCTCACTGGGGGGTCTTCCTCTTTTTCTCTGACCCTCCACCTTACCAAACATGATATCCCTCTCCAGCGACTGGTCCCTCCTGACAATATGTCCAAAGTATGAGAGACCAAGTTTGGTAAGTGTGGTGGTGGTGATGTGCCGTGGAGTTGGTTCTGACTCATAGCGACCCTGTATAGGGTTTTTGAGACTTTATGGGAGCAGATAGCTTCATCTTTCTCCTGTGGAATGGATGGTAGTTTTGAACCGCACTATCCAGAACTCCTTTTGGAAAGTGTTGTTGTGAAGTGCCGTTGAGTCGGTTCCGACCCATTGCGATCCTGTATAGGGTTTCCGAGGAGTAGCTGGTGAGCTTGAACCGCCAACCTTGCAGTTCAAATGGCTTTGTAGTCTGGCGCATTAACCCACAGCGCCACCCCAGGACTGTGTAGATGAGCATAAAAGCAAATAATCCTCTTCCTTAATCGACTACCTTGAGCTAACCATCAGTGTTTATGGTTAGGCATACATAAGGGATCCAGATTCCTAATGTGGCACTGTAGGATCAGCACTGGACTGCGAACCACAAAGTCAGCAGTTCAAACCCACCAGCTGCTCCTCGGAAACCCTCTACAGGGCCGCTATGAGTCAGAACCGACTCAACAGCACTCAATAACAACAACATAGGGAATCGAGCTTTATTTACAAAACAGGGATTCCATTGTATTTTGCAATTTTAAAAATTATGCTAAAAGCATATATAACAAAACATGAGCCGATTCAACAGTTTTTACGTACAATCGCGTGGCAGGAATTACGTTCATCTTATACAAGCAGCTCACTGTCCTTTGCAGCCCATCTGCCACCACTCACAGAAACTCAGTGCCCCCAAGCAATGTCTCCTTCCACCTTCTCTCCTATTTCTGTTAACCACATAATTGTTGGTTTCTATAAATTTCACCTGTTTCATAAGCTTCCTGTCCCTCCTTCCATCCCAATGACCACAAGTCAACCAATTGATAAAGACGTTTTTCTTTATCAAGACTTTTTCTTTTTCCTTATTATGGCTCAGGCACTGCGTTAAATCCTTTACTCAGGTGGTATCACTTAATCCTTACAACGATCCCAGGAGACAAATGTAATACTATTCAGTGGATGATTTTTCAGAAGTCAATTATCAGGACTTTCTTCTGCGGTATCTCTGGAGCATCTTAATCTTACAACCTTTTGGTTAGCAATCATTTGCACCATTCAGGGGCTCCCCTACGCCCATATGACAACTCATGTATGTCAGAGTAGAACTGTGTTCCATAGGCTTGTTAATGTCTGATTTGTTTAGAAGTAGATTACCAGGTCTTTCTTTGGAGGTACCTCTGAATGGACTCAAGTCTGCACCCTTCTGATTAGCAGCAGAGGTCACATTAACTGTTTATACTTCCCAGGGACACATCATATAATATATAACCCACTGCTGCTGACTCAATTTTGACTCATATTGGTATTGTTGTTGTTAAGTGCTGTCGAGTCAGTTCCAACTCAGAGTGACCCTGTAGAGGGTTTCCAAGGAGTGCCTGGTGCTTTTGAACCGCTGACCTTTGCCATTAGCAGTCCAGTGCTTATCCTACAGCGCCACACCAGGTCTCATATTGTTGCTGTTGTTGTTAGCAGTCTTTCGAAGGAGCACTGATAGTGCAGTGTGTTAAGCTTTGGGCTTAACCACAAGGTTGGGGGATCCAAACCCACCAGCCACTGTCCGGGAGAAAGGTGAAGCTATCTGCTCTCAGAGTTACAATCTGAGAAACCCAAGGGTTTCTCTCCTAGAGGGTGGTTAAAAGTCGGAATTGACGCAATGACGCTGGGTTGGGTTTAGTTTTGGTCCTGAGGTGGCGCTGTAGGATAAGGACGCACACACAAGGTCAGTGGCTCAAACTGACCAGCTGCTCCTTGGAAACCCTATACAAGGTCATTATGGGTAAGAACCAACTTGACGGCATTCAACAACAACAACAACAACAGAGATGAAGAGATTTAGGCTACCTAGTTATTTCTTTGGCTGAAGAGGCAGACTAGAGATTTAAATCCACATTGCAGACATTGAAACCTTTCTCAAAGGGTAGTGCTTACCTCTCATCATCCCAGTGCCCAGGGAACTTGTTAGAAATGCAAACGCTAGAGCTCTAACCCAGACCTACTGTCTCAGAAACACTTGGGGGGGCGGTGTTTCGGGGGGGGGCTCTGCCTTTTCACAAGCTCTCTGGGTGACCCTGCTTGCCCCCTTCTTCTGTGAGGCAAGCAGGAAGCCTTGTGTCTTGGCCTCTCCCCTGTCCTCTCCAATGACCTCCCTGCCCACTGGGCACAGGTGAGAGCCAGTGGGGATGCTACCCTTGTTCTCCCCACCTTTAGAGAACCCCTCCCAATGATATCTCCTGACTGCAGCACAGCTCCCGGGCACCTAGATGAGGACCAGAGGCCCCTTTGAGCAGAATGAGTGGAGGTCTCTGGTTCACACCTAGGGAAAGGTATGTATGTATGTGTGTGTGTGTAGAACCTGGGGTCAGAAGGAGAAGGGGGAGTCTGAGGCAGAGAGGGCAAGGTCTCAAGTCAGAGGGGGAGCTTCCTGGATAAAGGGGAGAGTCTGGGGTCCAAGGATTTTGGTCAGGACAAGAAAGGATCCCCAGAGTCTGAAAAACCCAGAGTGTCCCTCCAAGGGAGATTCCAATAGCTTACTTCCCCAGTGACACCTCTTGGAAATACAGCAGACGAAATGACCACCTGTCTCTCCCAGCCTGAAACCAGGTGGCCCCTTGCTCCCGGGTGGCCAGCTGCGGGTTTTGGTATCTGCTCTGGAGCTTCTGTTAGGTCCCTGCTGCACAGTCTAGGACCCACCAAGATGGAGACCCTGTTGAGGCTTGTAGGAGATGGGAGTAATGGTCCGGACTTCGTCCAGTTGAGACTTCAGCCATCCTAACCCACTTCGGATACCAGGTCCTTTCCTGTGCCTTCCTTGATTTTGTTTGTTCACTTCTGGGAGTCTATGAAAACATTACATTTGAGCTAGACTTCTGACTTAACAATGGCCCTCCCCACTGGGGTCCTCCTCCATGTAGTCCCCACCTCCAACCTCAGCAATCTGCAGGGACAGCCACAAGTGGAGGTGGTGGGGTGGGGTTAGGTGGCTGCTCGGCTGTAATGCCCTCTGTGGTCCTAGGAATCGCCCCCACACCATGGGGATGGACCCTGGGAGTCGTTGCAGCCCTACCTTGGCCAGGAGTGGCCTGATGCTTGGTCTGCATCCAACTAATGTATAAGGAGACATGGTGGCACAGTGATTAAGCGCTCCGTCCTTAAATGAAAGGTGGGCAGCTGGAACCCACCAGCCGGCTCTGAGGTAAAGAAGAGGCAGTCTGCTTCCAGGAAGATTCAGCTTCGGAACCCCCCTGGGGCCGTTCTACTTTGTCCTGCAGTGTCTCTGTGAGTTGCAATCCACTCAACAGCACTGATTTGGGTTTGTTTCATGGGATTTATGCACATTCCATCCAGTAAATAAAAAGTTATCGTCACCAAGCCTATGAATGTTGTTAAGTGCTGTCGAGTCAGTTCTGACTCATAGCGACATTATATAGGGTGTCCAAGGAGTAGCTGGTGTGTTTGAACCACAGACCTTGTGGATCAAACTGACCTTGTGGTCCAGTGCTTTATCCCACAGCACCACACCTGTACTCCAAGCCTACGAAAGTGAGCTCCAAATGAAACTCATCCCTGAAACTTGAAGGCATAAGGTTGTTTACACACTTAGCTCTGCGTCCAGACCTGCTTGGTGAGTTTTATGGCAGCTTTTGTAACAGGGCGCTCTCTGCCCAGCTCTGTCCACTGCTCAGACCCTGAGAGCCTTGAGGGGCTGCTCCCCACAACTGTGTGGCTGCTCTTGGGGCCCAAGTGCTTAGGTGACTGCCCGAGCCTTCTTTCTGGGTGCACCAGGCTAGCGACCCTTTCTTTCTGTGGGCTTACTACTCTGCGAAACAGGGTGCTCTGCCCCACAACTACCGCAGACCCCACCCTCCCATCCCTCTGCCCTGCCCTTCCTCCTAGCCTGAGACTCAGACACCTTTTCTACCCAGACACCCTGCCCTCTGCCTTCTTCCCAGATGCCGCTGAGTGGAATCTGACATGGCAACCTCATGGGTGTTGGAGAAAAACTGTGTGCTCCACAGGTTCATTTTGTTTTTCAATATTTTTTATTTTATTGTGGTGAAAATAGATACAAGGAGTTTTCAAAACCTTCATGGAAAATTTCCATTATCTTTTCATTCAATTTTTCTACAAACTTTTTGAAGTCCCCTCAAACACTGAAACATTTGCCAGCTCAACAACTTGCCCATTGACAATTCAGTTCACAAGGTTTTGGGGGGGAAACGCTGAACTACTAACTGCAAGGTCAGCGGTTCAAACCTACCAGTCACTCTTTGGAAACCCTTTATGGGGTTGCTGTGAGTTGGAATTGACAACAACACTTAACACCGACAACAGATCACCAGGCCTTTCTTCTGAGGTACTAGAAATGTGGATTTGAACCTCCAGCCTTCCAATCAAGCAGCCAAACGTGGACACTGCCCAAGACTCCGCTTCCTTTTTGACTTCCTCAGTAATCCAGGTTTTTCTAAGGCTTTCAACATCTTGAAAACACATCAGAAGGACCTTAGGTCACTGAGAAGATGAAGAACCGAGTGACTGTAACTGCATTTTGAGGCAGAGAGGTCCTACCTGAGTGGGTGTCTGGGGGCAGGGGAGATATTTAAAGGCTGAATCAATAGGACGTGGTGGCCGGTGGATAGCAAGGAGGGAAATCCAGAAGTGAATTAGAGTGGACGCCGTCAGCAAAGCTGGAGATGTGGAGAAGCTGTTCCTTCGTGTTTACAGTTAAGGGTGGGAACCGCTGAGCTGGGCGCTTTACAAGGAAGATCCTTGGTGAGGATCATTCCCAAGGGAGGAAGAACACGAATGTGTGGAAACGAGGGCAGAGGGTGAGGCAACAATCTTGGAGACTGACTGCTTGTATTTAGGGGGTGGACACAAAGCAGGAGCTGCCAAGGGGGCCAAAAGTGCTTATAAATAGCTGATGGGGACCACCTGTCCTTCAGCCACACCACAGTCTGAAGAGGAGCAACTGGTGGGAAACGGAAGCAGAAAGGCCTAGAAGAACATTGGTGGTTCAGGGGTAGAATTCCCTCCTTCCGTGCCAGAGATCTGGGTTCCATTTCTGGTCAGTGTACCTCACGCAGAGTGACTACCTGTCTGTCATTGGTGGTTTACATGTTGCTAAAGTGCTGAGTAGGTTTCAGCAAAGCTTCCAGACTAAGACAAACAGGACGGAAGTTGTGATTACTTCCAAAAATCAACCAATGAAAAACCTAGGTCTTATCTGCAACTGATTGTGGAAATAGGGCAGCACTAGGCAGTGGGTTTGTTTTTTTTTAAGTTATTATTGTTAATTGAGTGATAGTTTACATGGGAGAACAACGGTTTTACACTCATCATTTCATTGCAATGATTACAATCTCTTCTGTGCATCATCATTCAGCAGTATTTACTTCCATTCTGGGTTTTTTTGTTTTGTTTTGTTTTTTTTGGGGGGGAGGGAGGCTGGGGGTGTGTGTACACAAAAACACTCAGGAATATATAATCATTTAAATCACCAAAGGGCACATTCTGTAGGCCTAAGGCCTATAGTGTTTTATCCCTTTGTGCATACGGTTGCTATGAGTCAGGGCCCATCCCGATGGCAGTTCACAATCATAACAACAACATAGTTAATCAGTCCTGGGCCTGGTGGGTTCTCAATATGTATGTGTTGGTTCACTACACACGTGAAGGGGTGGAGCATCTGCTTAAATTACGAACAAGATGGCATGCATCTCATTACTGATTTGTGCCTATGGATGTCAAGAGACTAAGACAGTATTTAATAGAGGACTGACTACACATGGTGATAAAGTCCTGGTGTGGCACTGAAGGATAAGCACTGGACTGCTAACTGCAAGGTCAGTGGTTCAAACCCACCAGCCACTCTTTGAAAACCCTATACAGGGTCGCTATGAGTTGGAACCAACTCCACGGCAGTTAAGAACAACATATGGCGCTGCTGAATAAGGTTCTGTAAAAGAACTTTTGAATACTTGTTGTTAAGTGCCGTGGAGAAGATTCTGCCAACTCATAGCGACCCTGCATAACATTTTGGAGTTGTGGCTGGTGGATTTGAACCACTGATCTTGTTGAACCACAGGTCAGTACTGATCCTACTTGTTGTTGTTATTGTTGTTAGGTGCCATTGAGTCGGTACCGAACCATAGCAACCCTATGCACAGCAGAACGAAACACTGCCCGATCCTGGGCCAACCTCACTATTGTTGCCACGCTTCACTCTACTGATGCTGCCACTTGGCCAATCCATCTCACTGGGGGTCTTCCTCTTTTTCTCTGACCCTCCACCTTATCAAACATGGTATCCTTCTCCAGCGACTGGTCCCTCCTGACAATATGTCCCAAGTATGAGAGACGAAGTTTGGCCATCTTGGCCTCCAAGGAGCACTCTGGCTGCACATCTTCCAACATAGATCTGTTGGTTCTTTTGGCAGCCCATGGCACTTTCAATACTCTCCTCTAACACCATAGCTCAAAAGCATCAATTCTTCTACTTCTTTATTCACTGTCCAGCTTTCACATGCATATGAGGTTATTGAAAATACCATGACTTGGGTCAGGCACACCTTAGTCTTCAAGCTGAATCTTAGCTCTTCAATACTTAAAAAAGGTTTTGTGCAGCAGATTTGCCTAATTAAAAACATCGTTTGATTTCTTGACTGCTGTTTCCATCAGTGTTGATGGTTGATCTAAGAAGAATGAAGTTCTTGACAACTTCAATCTTTTCTCTGTCAATAGGAATGTTGTTTATTGGTCCAGTGGTGAGGATTTTTGTTTTCTTTACATTGAGATGCAATCCATAATGAAGGCTGTGCTCTTTGGTATTCATCAGTAAATATTTTAAGTCCTTTCCACTTTCAGCAAGCAAGGTTGTATCACCTGCATATTGCAGGTTGTTAATGAGTCTTCCTCCAATTCTGATGTCACGTATTTCTTCATATAACCCAGCTTCTTGGATAATTTGCTCAGCATACACGTTGAATAAGTATGGTGAAGGAATACAGCCCTGTCACACATCTTTCTAAATTTTGAATCATTCCGTGTTCCCATGTTCTGTTCGAACAACTGCCTCTTGGTCCATGAGCACAATTAAGTGTTCCGGAATATTCATACTTCTCAATGTTGTCCGTTGTTGTTGTTGTTGTCAGGTGCCATCGAGTCGG
>NW_006408614.1:3196637-3228546 GCF_000296735.1 Chrysochloris asiatica | reverse complement strand
CTCTGAGTATCATTGGCTCTTGTTCATATGGTATCTCTTGAAATGGTTGAACATTAACCATTTCCTTCTGGTACAATGACTCTGTGTATTCCTTCCGTAGCTTGTCATGATCCACACAATCGAAAGCCTTTGCGTAGTCAATAAAGCACAGGTAAACATCTTTCTGATATTCACTGCTTTCAGTCAAGATCCATCAGACATCAGCAGTGATATCCCTTGTTCTACATCCTCTTCTGAATTTGGCTTGAACCTCTGGACGTTCTCTGTCAATATATGATTGTAGCCGTTTCTGTATTACCTTTAGTAAAACTTTACTCGCATGGGATATCAAAGATATTGTCTGATGATTTCCACATTCCGCTGGGTCACGTCTTTTTGGAATAGGCACAAATATGGATCTCTTCCAATCAGTCAGCCAGATAGTTGTCTTCCAGATTTCTTGGCAGAGATGAGTGAGTGCCTCCAGTGCTGCCTCACTCTCTTAAAAGATTTCAATTTTTATGCAATCAATTCCTGATGCCTTGTTCTTTGCCAATGGCTTCAATGCACCTTGGACTTCCTCCTTCAGTGTCATTGGCTCTTGATCATATGCTATTTCTTGAAACCGTTGAACATCAACCATTTCCTTTTGGTACCGTGACTCTGTGTATTCCTTCCATCTTCTTTTAATGCTTTCTGCAGCATTCAATAATTTGCCCAGAGAATCCTTCAATAATGAAAGTTGAGGCTTGATTTTTTTTCTTCAGTTCCCCCAGCTTGAGAAATGAAAAAAGGAAGCGTGTTCTTCCTTTTTGGCTTTCTGCCTCCAGACCTTTGCACATTTCTTTGTAATAAATATTTGACTTTGTCTTCTCTAGCTGACCTTTGAAATTTTCTGTTCAGCTCTTGGACCTCTTCATTTCCTCCATTTGCTTTAACATCTCTATGCTGAAGAGCAAATTTCAGTGTCTGTTCTGACATCCATTTTGAACTTTTCCTTCTTTCTTGCCTTCTTAACGACTTTTTGCTTTCTTCCTGTATGATGTTCTTGGTGTCATTCCACAAATCTTCTGGTCTTTGGTCTTTAGTGTTTAATGTATCAAATCTGTTCTTCAGATGATCTCTAAGTTCAGGTGGGATATATTCAAGGTCATATTTTGGCTCTTGTGGACTTGTTTTCATTTTCTTCAGTTTCAGTTTTAATTTGCATATGAGTAATTAATGGTCTGTTTCACAATATGCCCCTGGCCTTGTTTTGACTGATGACTACATCTTTCTGCAGATGTAGTCAATTTGATTTGTATGTATTCCATCTGGCGAGGTCCATGTGTATAGTCATCTCTTATGCTGTCTAAAGAAGGTATTTGAAATGAACAAATCATTCATTTTGCAGAATTCCGTCATGCAATCTCTAGCATAATTTCTATCACCAAGGCATATTTTCCAACTACTGATGCTTTCTCTTTGCTCCCAACCTTTGCATTCCAATCACCAGTAATGATTAAATACATCTTGATTACATGTTTGATCAATTTCAGATCGGAGAAGTTGGTAGAATTCTATTTCATCCTCACTAGCTTTAGTGGTTGGTGCATAAATTTGAATAATAGTGGTATTAACTGGTCTTCCCTGTAGGTGCATGGATATTATCCTATCACAGATAGTGTTGTACCTCTTGACTGATCTGGATATGTTCTTTTTGACACCATTCCTCTACAATTTGTCATTCCTGGCACAGTAAACCGTGTGGTTGTCAGATTCAAAATGGCCAATATAAAGAAGTTATTTATATTATCTGAGCATAAAAGGTAATCAATATTTTCAACATTATCAGTTTCTTACATGTCAAGTGAGCAGGAATGAACTGTTATTGGCCATTTTGAATCTGACACTCACATGGTTTACTATGCCAGGACTGACAAATTGAAGAGGAATGGCATAAAAAACTTCATTTTGCTTGGATTAATCACCAACAATTGTGGAAGCAGTAGTCAAGAAATCCAGTGACATATTGTATCAGGCAAATCTGTAGCACAAGACCTCTCTAAAGTGTTCAAGAACAAAGATGTCAGTGTAAGGACTAAGGTGCCCCTGACCCAAGCTATGTTATTTTCAGTAGCTTCATCTGCATGTGAAAATTGGACAGTGAATAAGGAAGACCACAGACGAATTGATGCATTTTTTAGGTATGGTGTTGCAAAGAATATTGAAAGTATCATGGACTGCCAGAAGAACAAACAAATCTGTGTTGGAAGAAGTGCAGCCAGAATGCTCCTTGGAAGCCAGGATGGACAGACTTTGTCTCTCATACTTTGGACATATCATCAGGAAGGACCAGTCCCTGGAGAAGGACATCAGGCTTGGTAAAGTGGGGGGTCAGCAAAAATGAGGAAGAGCCTCAATGAGAGGAATTGGCACAGTAGCAGCCACACTGGGCTCAAGCGCAGCAACGAGTGTGAAATTGGCTCAGGACAGGGCAGTGTTACATTTTGTTGTGCATAGCATCCCTATGAGTAGGTACGGACTCAACCGTACCTAACAACAACAATGTATCAAGAAGAATAAATCTTGAACTCTATCTCTTAGTGATGAATACTCTAACTATTTTGAGCTCCTTGTTGTCTGAGCACTTGGAAGTATCACACTTCCTGTCCTTATAGTTGACTGGGTAGGTCAGAGCGCTAACCGTGGCCAGATAATTTGGCACAAGTAATTTGAGTGACCTCCAGGCTGCATGTTTACTTGCCAAAGCAATACCTTTCAGAAGTCCGGCACAATGATGTTCAAGTTCATGGTTGTTGCATCTGCCTGTACCCATGAATGACACAGATGAGAACTCTCCCCTCATCTCCCTGCAGAGATCTATGATAGACATGTAACCTGAGTGGGAAATAAACTAAGTCCAGAGCTGGTCTAGAAGCGTCACTGCAACATCAGAGACTCATATTTCCTCTTCCTTTTAGCTGGTGTGGCACTGTAAGATAAGCACTGGACTACTAACTAGAAAGTTGTAGTTCAAACCCACCAGCTGCTCCTAGGAAACTGTATGCAGGGTTGTTATGAGTCAGAACAGACTCCACAGCACTTAACAACAGTGCTTAGGATGGAAGGAGCTCTGGTAGCATAGTGGGTTATGAGCTGGGCTGCTAACCGCAAGGTCAGCTGTTCAAATCTACCAGCTGCTCCATGGGAGAAAGATGAGGCTTTCTGCTCCTATAAAGATTTATAGGCCCTATATACTGTCACTATGAGAAACTATAAGGACAGGAAGGGACTCCTCAGCATACCACTACCACCACCATTCTTAGGATATGGCTTCCAGTTTCTAGAGCATGACAGGATGACTGCTGGAGCTCCAGCCATCACATCAGCATCCCAGCAAGGAAATAGGAGATGAAGTCTAAGGAGAAAGTAAGAGTAGCCCCTTGTCATCTATCTGTTGCTGTCCTAAAGAGTTTTCCTATGAAGTCTAATTTGACAGCTTTTTCTCAGTGGCCTCTGATAGTTGGAAAATGCAATCTCTTTGTTGAATACATGCTGTAAATTGGTCACCTGAGAAAAACAACAAAGTAGGATTTTGTCTGTGTGGAAAGAGAGAAGGGAATGGCTGTTGGTTGGATAGGCTGACGTCTCTCTACCGTAGATGCCTACCAAACTCCCCTCTCATCTCTTATAACCCAGACCTCACCTTTTTCCAATTTTATGGTAAGTCATACACATGATTTAAAAAAAAAAAAAAAAAATCTAACAATGTAGATGTTTCTGTAGTTAAAAAAAAGTCACCATGTGAGACCCTTTGCCTCCTTGCCCTTCCCTGGGGGACTTGACGGAGTCTTGCTGGCCCCCTAACTTCAGGTCTGGGCTGAGCAAGCTAGGCCCTTCCTGCTTCAGTTATGAATGTAATCAGATAACCCAGAGCTCAGTGGAAGGCTCTGACCTTTCCCACAGAGTCTACTTCCCACCCCGCTGTAACCTCCTACTTCTCAGACCTGGTGGTTTGTGTGGTCACATGAAGCCCAGCCACAGGGACAGGCAGACTCAACCCAAGGGGGAAGTGAGCACATCCCTCAGACCTCTACTTGGGTAAAGGGCAGCAACGAGACCTGCTTATGTAATTGTCCCTGCCACCATTCCCAGGCCTGAGCAGTATGTGCAAATCATATCCGCCTGGTTCTAGGTGAGCTTGTGGGGCTGCATCTGGCACTGGGGCTATTCTTGAATTTGGCACAAGCCTTCTCCTGGGACAGCTAACCAATGGGGAAAGTCTTCCCAGCTGGATTTCCTGCAGATGACTGCAGACCATCCCCACACCAAGGGAACCTTAACATCAAACCCAAAGAGGGAAACAGTTGCCTTAACTTGAGTTCCCTTAAAAGCAGACCTTGGTCTACCTTGAGAATTATGTATGTTCTTTTAAGAACTATCAATACTGAAATGCAGTGATAACAGCAACACAAAAGAAGAGCTAGGAACCTTAGGGAACTGTGAATTTATGTTCATTGGGACCAAACATCTCAGAAAAAGAGGATGAAAAGGGTCACACAACTTGAAGAATGCCACCCATGTCACTAAATTGTACATATGGAAACTGTTGAGTGTGTGTTTTTTTTAAAACACAGCAAAATAAAGAAAACTTAAAGAAAAGGTGGGAAGGAAGCAGACCTGGAGACAAGAATTGGGTGAAATCGTTTCTTTGGGAGGAGATCTTAGGGACCATGGTGAAGTTGAAGTGAGACAAAGAAGGAGGTGAAATGAAAGTGTGTGTAATAGGCAAATTCTGGCTATGGGCAACTGGGCTCAATCCTACTGGGACCCTCTGAGAGATTTGTGGAAGCTGCCTCAGAGCTGGCCTACCAAGGGCAGAGAAGCTGTAGTGTATTAGTTACCTACTGTTGTGTAACAAATTGTGAGAAATTCCCAAGATGGTCCATCTTCAGGAACAAAGGGCACACGAGATCTCTAGACCAGACATAGTTGTTGATTCACATCCAGGGATATGTAAGCAGGATGAATTGGGGGAAGGGAGGAAAGAAATCTGTTCTAGGACTAGGAACTTTAAACAAGAATACAGTCATTAAGACCCTAGGCACCACGGGTTAGATTGTGGAACTGGGGGGAGGGAAAATGGGACGTTGGAGATTGATTGTAAAACTCCATGTTGTTATGTGCAGTGGAGTCGGTTCCGACTCATAGCGACCCTGTACAGGGTTTCCGAGGCTGTAAATCTTTACGGGAGCAGAACACCTCATCTTTCTCCCGCAGAGCGGCTGGTAGTTTCGAACTGTTGGCCTTAAGGTTCGCAGCCCGATTCGTAACCACTACGCTACCAGAGCTCCTTGCTGACCTCCATAGTACCCAGTAAAAAGGGAACTGGAGGAGGGGCTTTTTCAAGACACGGGAATGAAACTGCCCGCTGGCCATGAGATGCGTCTGCCCCTGTCTACTGGGTTGGGCACCTGATTTTGCAAAATCGAATTTAAAAAACCTCTGGTGGTAGCATAGTGGTTATGAATCGGGCTACCAACCTCAAGGTCAGCAGTTCGAAACCACCAGCGGTTCTGCGAGAGAAAGATGAGGCGTTCTGCTCCCGTAAAGATTTACAGCCTCGGAAACCCTGTGCAGGGTTACTATGAGTCGGAACCGACTCCATGGTACTTAACAACAACAACAACAACACTCTCACTAAAATGAGTACAGATTGGATTTCTTGAGTGTTTACAAACGTGGGTATTGAAAACGTTTCTTACAAAATGACCCCAAATTTACCAGCTTAAAACAATCAACAATAATTACATGGTACTGTTTCTATGGGTCAGGAATCTTGGAGCAGTGCAACTAGTGTTTCTGTCTGGGTCTGGCTCTTTGATGAGATTGGGATCATCTGAAGCCTTCACTGGGGCTGGAGGCTCTGCTTCTAAGGTGAGTGACTCTGCTTGGTCCTTGGTTGACAGAAGTCCTTGGTTTCTCACCCTAGGGCTGCTTGAGTGTCCTTAGAACATGGCAAGTAAGTGAGCCCGAAAGTAAGTGATCCCAAAGAGCAGAAGCTGCAATGCTTTCTGGTCTAGCCTTTGGTGTCTCACACAATTCCACAATATCTCATTGGATGACTCAGCCTTAGTCAGTGTTGGAGGGGACCACAAAGATGTGAATACCAGGTGATGTAGGAGATACAAGTCAGACAGGCTCCAATGTTCAGGGAAGGTAGGGTCTTAGATCAGCAACTAACTCTCAAAATGATTCTGTGCAAGAAGTTATTTGGGGGATCATAAATTAGTCTGTAATGTGTTTTTGTTCTTTAGAAGACTCCACTTGCCCCAGGGACTCTCCAAGGGCCAGCTCAATTATTCCTCACAGCAATCAGCTAAGGGTTGGGACCCCTATTTTATGGATGAGAGAGAAGAGACTGCAGAGGAGAGAACCCTTCAGGTCACACATCGTGGGGGCAGGTCTGGTCTGACATTGAGGTGTGTGGTCATTCAACAAGGTCACCCCTCCCAGAGGCCATATGTGGCTTTGAGCTTTGAGTCAGCGTGGGTTCAGGATATGTTCCTTCCTCTGAGGACCATGCACCCTCCCTACAGCCTAACAAACAATGCTTGCTTGGAGCCAGCAAGAGCTTACCAACAGCGCTGTGGGGGCTTCTGTCCTGGGTCACATGGGCATGTGAGCACTGGCCTAGTACTCAGTGGAGGGCCCCTGTATGCACTCTGCTCAGCTCAACGTCTTCTCCTATCCCTAGCCCAGCTCTGTGAAGCTCACAGAAACCCTGGGACTGAGATGGGAGGCTGGTAGTGAGGAGTAGGGAGGTGAGAGGGCTGTTGTGCCTCTGCCTTCTCCACATGCTGGACCTCCGGTGCCCAGCGGAGGGGACACACTGGACAGGTAGGGTAGGGGCGCACAGTGGAAATGCTGAGAGTTGAACATACAAGCTGTTGGAGATATGAAAGGGACTTGAGGTGCACAAGGATGTGTGGCAGGGTAGGTAGGGGTGATGTGATGAAGGGTGTGACAAGATGGTGATGTGGAGGGAGCCTCAGTTGTGTGGCAGCATGTGACAGAAAGGGGAGGGGGGACATACTGAATGAATCTCTGTGTTCAAGTTTCCTCGAGCCATCCTTAAGAAGTCTGTGATGAAACTAACAACAGGAAAAACCCAGCACATTCTCATAAAGCTGATTCTGACTCATAGCGACCCCGTGTGTCATTGACGAGAACTGCTTCATTGGGTTTTCCTGTGACACTGTGGGTTAATGTGCTGGACTGCAAAGTCAGTTTGAACCACAAGGCCTGTGGTTCAAGCTCACCAGCTGCTCCTCGGAAACCCTATACAGGGTCACTATGGGTCAGAATCGACCCAACGGCACTTAACAACAACAACAAAAACAAGATATGTTGTTGTTGTTGTTAAGTGTCATCGAGTCGGTCTATCTTCTGAGGGGCTGTTGAATGGGCTAGTAGCTGAATGTAAACTGTTTACACCCTTCTGGGATATGAGGAAACTTGGTCTAATCTTAGTGATGATCTGAGGAAAGGCCTTGTTCAAAGTGAAGTTACGAGAACAAAATAAGTAACTGCGTTTAATAATGAAAAAAAAAATGTACAAGGGCACTTTTAAAAGTTCCTGGAAAAATTCCATTATCTTTCATTCCATTCTTCCATGAAATTTTTGAAGCTCCCTTGTATGTTTCTACCTATATAACTATTACAGGAATGCTAAGTACCATCCAGTAAGTTCTGACTCATAGCAACCCTGTATAGGGTTTTTGAGGAGCGGCTGGTGGGTTTGAACCGCCAAACCGTCTGGTTAGCAGTCCAATACTTGTCCTACAGTGCCACACCAGGACTCCATTACAGGAATAGTAAATCTTTATTGTTGATTTTTTTTAAATTAGTGAAAACAAAAAGAAAAAAAAAATTGCCTCACCTGCTCCCTAACCCCAAACTATCTCCCAGAGATAACAAAAAAATCCCAACAAAACCCCTTTGCAGTTGAGTTGATTCCAATTTACAGTGACCTTGTAGAGCAGAGTAGAATTGCCCCCAGAGGGTTTCCAAGGTCGCAATCTTTATAGAGACAAGCAGTCACATCTTTCTCTTAAGGAGTGACTGGTGGGTTTGAACCACTGACCTTTTGGTTAATAGTTGAACACTTAACCACTGTGGCACCACCATCAACTTCTGAAACAGATTCCCAGAGAGAAGGCGCCGCCCCTTCCAGGGCAGCCTGAGATGCTTCGGTCATCACCGATGGTCCAGCCCCGCCTCATTCTCTTCTCAGCACCTCTTTAAGGGGTTTGTGTTGTTAAGTGCTTTGGGTTGGTTCCGACTCATAGTGATCCTGTATAGGGTTTCTGAGGAGTGGCTGGTGAGTTTGAACCACCGACTTTGCGGTTCAAACCTACTTGCCATTGAGTGCTTATCCTACAGGGCCACACCAGGTGTATATACACACCCCTTTTACAGATGGGGAAGCTGAAGTTCGAGAGGACAAGGGACTTCCCATGGCCAAGTCCTTGTTCTTGTCCTTACTGCTCAAAAGGAGACTCTGCCCAGGAGAATAGAGGAGCGTGCAGTAAAGTGGGGGTAGGGGGTCCCCCTGGGTTTTTCTGGGATTTTTTTCCTGTGGCTGGGATCCAGTGTGGGCCTGACCAGAGCCCTTCTGCCCTTACAAAGGCCTGTCTCTTGCAACCTGCTCCTTCCTCCTTGTTGCAACGTCTCACCAAACACACTTGAGAACTTTCTGGAAGCAAGAGAAGATGGAAGGCAGGATCCTAGAGATCACGAGAGGCACAAGGGCAGTCTGACACCTATATGTTCACAGGGCCTGGGTTCTAATCTCTCTTAATCACTCATTTCTTTCTCCACAGCCCTTTCATCCTAGGGGATAAAGAGAGACTTCTAGGTTATTTTCTCGTATTGCCTTGGAAAAAAAGTATAATCAGGCACTTCCTTTTTTGTTCAGGAAATGTATCAAGTTTCTGAGAGAAGCACCTACTCTCATTTGTTTGAAAAATAGTTATCAAAGCCATCTGGACCTTCTGCAGTCTTTATCATTCGATCCTGTGAAGCTAGTACTATTATCACCCCCATTTTACAGATGACAAAACTGAGGCAACCTGGCCTGAACAAACTAAGGATGAAGACAAAGAAAATGTGCATCACTGAGAACATCTCTCCTTGCCTCTTCTCAGCAATGCGTGGGCATGGTACCCTCTTGTTGTTAAGTGCTATTGAGTCCCAACTCATAGTGACCCCATATAGGGTTACCAAGGGTGGCTTATGAGTTTGAACCATCAACTTTGAGATTCAAACCAACTTTTGAGTCCAGTGCTTAGCCTACAGTCTATACAGTACCCTCTTGGAAGCCATCAAATTCTAACATGAGAGTTCTTGAATTTTTACCAAACAGTCTGGAGTAAATTGACTATCTACTTGGACTTCCAGGGGAAAGGTGTTGAGTGGACCTGGCTGGTTTCAGAGTAGCTGCCCCCGACCACCCACAAGCAATTGAGAGACAGTTAAGGACAGCAACAAGGCAGGGCAGCTCTTGTAGAAAATTTGAGCTAGCATAACCAAATGAAAGGAAGGCACAGCAAACTTCAGGAGGGAAGTAGACCAGGGGACTGCAAACTCCCAAATCTCTGAGGGGGTCCACACCTAGGCTTTTGACATTTGACCCCATTGGGAATTGAGAGAATGAGGGTCAGAACTATAGAGTAAAAGGTGGTAAGATATTTATTTGTTATTGCGGTTAAGTCAGTTCTGACCCATAGCCACGCTGTGTAGAGTTTCCAAGAAGTGACTGGTGAGTTTGAACTGCTGACCCTGAGGTTCAAACTGATCTTGCAGTCCAGCACATTATCCTGCAGAGCCACACCAGGACTCCTATTTAGTTAGGTAAGAGAAAACCAAATCCATTGCCGTTGAGTGGACTCCGACTCACAGCGACCTTGTAGGATGGAGTAGAACCGTCCCATATGCTTCCAGAACTGCAAATCTTTTACAGAAGCCAACTGTTACACCTTTCCCTTGAGTAACGGCAGGTGAGCTCAAACTCCTGACTCTTTGATTAGCAGCCAAGTGTTTTAATCACTGTGCCACGAGGGCTCCTCATTAAATCAATTTAGGTTCAAGTTCCAGCTCCGTCACTTGGCTGTGTGACCTCAGGCAAGTTACTCAACTCTGAGGAGTTACTGCTTCCTGGTATTTAAAGCCACCATGGCTCCCAGACCACCTCTTGCGGTAGTTGAGAGGAACAGTTGACATTTGGAAGGACCACTCTGTGTGAGCAGTGGTTCATACATCTGCTGTTTTGTGAGTCCATGTGCACTGAGATGGCTTTAAATTTCCAGTTCCCAGAAGTTGTTGTTGTTGTTGTTGTTGTCAGGTGCCATCGAGTCGGAACCGACTCATAGCGACCCCATGCACAGCAGAACGAAACAACGCTCCTGGGCCAACCTCACCACCGCTGCCACCCCCGAGTCCATCAATGATGCCACCTGGCCGATCCATCTCGTTGGGGGTCTTCCTCTTTTTCTCTGACCCTCCACCCTACCCAGCATGACATCCTTCTCCAATGATTGTTTCCTCCGGACTACATGTCCAAAGTAGGAGAGACGAAGCTTAGCCATCCTGGCCTCCAAGGAGCACTCTGGCTGCACTTCTTCCAAAACAGATCTATTGGTTCTTTTGGCAGTCCATGGCACTTTCAGTATTCTCCTCCAACACCACAACTCAAAGGCATCAATTCTTCTACGATCCTCTTTATTCACTGTCCAGCTTTCGCATCCATATGAGGCTATTGAAAACACAATGGCCTGGGTCAGGCGCACCCTAGTCCTCAAGCTGACATCTCTGCTCTCCACAAATGGGCATGTGGATTAGTCCTTCTCAGTAGAAGATTAGTAGAAGATTAGTAGAAGAGTAGAAGAATTGCGTATCTTCTACTCTTGGACATCTTTTTTCCAAACTGGTTGTGTCAACCTTGTAAACCAGTTGGGCCCATGTGTGCCTGAGGTGGCCCTGGGACTTCACCACAGCCACCCTTGTTACTGTCACCCTCTCTGGGGCAGCAGTAGGCACCTTTGTTCTGAGGTCAAGCTCCAAGCTTTCAAAAACTGAACATGTCCAAGTGACTGGCTTACAAGCTTTCAAGAGGGAGCCTAGATCCAGAGGGCATGAAGGAAGGTAGAATCTCCACCGAGTAGTATCCAATCTGTCTAGGTGGGGCTGATGAAAGGAAATGCGGGTAGGTCTCTTGTGGTACAATGGTGAATAATTGCTATCAGGACTGACTGTGATGGTTGGAAATGGAAAAGTAGACGTTGTGTAGCAAAAGGAAGGGAGTGATTGACTTTGCAGTCCATGAGCAGAGGTCCCTGGGACCATCAAGGGAGAAGAGCAGAGTGTGGGACCCTACCCAGTGAAACAGTAATGCCGGGGATGGAGGCAGAGATGGAGATGATGACGATAACGTGCAGAGATGGAGCGGCCAGGGACTCTAGACTCAGAGAGGGAGAGGGGCTGTGTGCTGACCACTGGGGCCGGGGGGGTGGGCAGGGAGAGGGAAGGTTTGAAAGGTATACCCTTTGTTGATTGATGATGCATAGAGGGGATTGTAACCATGACAATGAAACGATATATGATAGGATGAATGTAAACCTAATGTTCTCCCATGTAAACTATCACATAATTCACAATAAAACATTTAAAACAACAACAACAACTGAACATGCCTGGAGGACTTTCTGAAATGCGTGTGCACGTGGTGTGTTAGTTGGGAAGTCTGCTGTGGACATGAGGGTAGCCTTAGTTGCCTTGGACAAGGAGGTACCAGGAGCACCACAGGGGAACTCAGTAAAGCTGACCTCAACCTGAGGTGTCCTGAGAGGCACAAAACTCAGGAAGCGGACAGCACAGGCTCTTTCTGTCCTGCATGGTGTGACCTGGGTGTGTCCTGCCTGTGACTACAGTACAGGTGGGGTGCACTGGCTGAGCCCTGGAGGGGTAGCATCTCCATGTGCCACTGTCTGAGACCAGCAGCTCCTTCTAGGGTAGGCAAAGGGCCAGTGGCTGGTCCCAGGAGGTCCTCTCTACTGGCAGAGAGGGCAGTTACCAGCCCCCTGAAATCTCCCGGCAGGTCCCGGACCTGTCTACATTGTGGCTGTGTCCCTAACAAGTCTGTGCGCTCCTTCTTCCCATTGGAGCTCAGCTCCCCAGCCATGGTTGTAAAGTGCACCTTGTTCTTCCTAACCCCTCTTTCCTACAGCTCGCACCCCAGCCCTGACTCCCAGCGGTGGCTTTCTGCCATCTCCCAGAGAGTCTGGGGCGTGGTTATGGCTGCTTAGTGTACCAATCCTGTGCTGAGTGTTTGCGAGTGCTTGAAGACAAGACACATAGTCTTGCTAAGTCATCGGGAAACTCTGATAGACAGACCAGGAAGATGTTTTACAGACTAGGATGGGGACTAGAGTTGGCAAAGAGCTCCTGGCAGATCAGAACTCAGCATCTCCAAAGGTGGGTCATGCCTTCCTTGGTTATTGTCTTGGGAGCAGACTTGAGGGGCTGCGGCAGTACAGATAATTAGACACAATCCACGCAGTTCACTAAGGTGCCATCTGAGCCCTAAAAATGGGGACTGTCATAGTTAAGTAGTGTTGTTGTAGCAGAAATAACACAAGTGGGTAGCTTTACCAAACGATTTTTTTCTCACACAGTTTAGGAGTCTGTTAGGTACCAGGAGTCAACCCTTTACACAATAGAATAAGTCTGAAAGTCTGAATTCAGAGGGTCAGCTCCAAGGGAAGGCTCTAGAGGAAGGTCCTTGTCTCCTTTCAACATCGGCAGGACCAGCATCCCTTGGAGAGAGATCTTCATGGCACCAATCTTCCCCTGGGTCTAGGAGGTTCCCAGCACCGGGAGCCTGGGTCCAACGACAGTTCCACTCCCAACTCTTCTTTCTTGGTGACAGTAGGTCCCTCTGATCTCTGCTTGCTTATTTAATCTCCTTTCTCTTTCAAAAGGGAGTCTTGGTGTGACTCTGTAGCATCAGCACTGGACTGCTAACCATAGCAGTTCAAACCCACCAGCTACTCCTTGGAAATCCTCCTTGGAAAATTGTCTCGACAACACTTAACAATAATATGATCTCAAAAGAGATAGACTCAAACATACAATTAACCCTGTAGATTTTGTCATGCTTTATTAACCATGTTGCTCTTGTTGTTAAGTGCCATCCAGTTGGTTCTGACACATAGTGACCCTATATAGGATTTCGGTGACACGGCTGGTGGGTTTGAACTGCCGATATTGTGGTTAGCAGTCCAGTGCTTATCCTACAGCCCCACACCAGGACCAACGACTTCTCATCCTGCCTCATTAGCATCTTATTGTTGTTGTTGGGTGCCGTCAAGTCCGTTTTCACTCATAGTGACACTCTGCACAAAAGAATGAAATACCGCCCAGTTCTGTGCCTTCCTCACAATTGTTACATTTCAGTCCATTGCTGCTACCACTGTGTCAATCCATCTCCTTGGGGGTCTTCCTCTTTTTCTCTGACCCTCCACTTTATGAAGCATGATGTCCTTCTCCAGGGTCTGGTCCCTCCTAACAGTGTGTCCAAAGTATGAGATGAAGTCGTATCATCCTGGCTTCTAATGAGCCTTCTGGCAGTACTTCTTCCAACACAGATTTGTTTGTTTTTCTGTAATCCATGGTACTTTTAATATTATCCTCAACACCATAACTCAAATGCATCAATTCTTCTATTGTCTTCCTTATTCATTATTCGACTTTCACATGCAAATGAGGTGATTGAAATACCATGAGTTGAGTCAGGTACACCTTAGTCCTCAAACTGTTTGCTCTTTAAAACTTTAAAAACTACTTGTAAACAACAACAACAAAACGACTTGTACAATAAATGTGCCCAATGCAGTATGTCTTTGATTCCTTAACTGTGGATCCAAGCAAAATGAAATCTTCAATCTTTTATTCATTTATCATAACGTTATGTGTTGGTCCAGTTGTGAGGATTTGCATTCTCTTTACATTGTGGTGCAATCAGATTAACATCATGTTGTTGTTGTTAAGTGCCCATCAAGTCGGTTCCAACTCAGCTGGTGGGTTTGAACTGCCAACTTTGTGGTTCGGAGTCCAGTACTGATCCTGCAGTGCCACACCAGGAGTCCCATTAACATCATAGAGAATAGGATTTACAACACAAAGATAATTATATCAGACCACAAAATGGAAGATTATTGCTTAATCTTGAGACTCATGGTCCTGAAATAAACTCTGAGGGGTCTGTGAAGATCTGGCTGGGGGCAACTTACCTTCTGTGGCAGTCAGGGGAGCCAGCAGGCTGAGGAGGGGCTGTGCCGCAACATTTACCTACAGCTTTAAATGTCCTACCCAGGTATCCAGAGGCTCCCCAAAGTCCTGAGCTGTGCTCCCTTGTGCGTACTTGCTTTCATTCATAATTGAGCCCTCCGCATCCTGATGTGGGCAACTCAGGAGATGGAGGCCTACCCCCAACAAGCCTCAGCCCCATGGGGAGGCCTGTGGACCCAGCCCTGGGGAAGTCACCTCAGGACCAGAGCTAGGATGCAGCAGGATGTCACTGGGTCCTGACAGGACAACTTTGTTGAGGTGGTCTCTAGCATTAAGTCAATCAGTCAGCACTGTCCTATGGCTGTGATGGCCACTGCTTTCCCCCCCCCCCCATTTTGGGACTACCCTCTTAGCCTGAAGAGGAACAGAGTTGTTGTTAACATTGGGTGAATGTTGGGGCAACAGTTGTGGAAATTTCTGACTGGCCAAGGCATTCCATATCTACAAGGCAGGGATGAGTCTTCCCCCAGCTTGGAAGGATGTGTGTGTATGTTGGGGGGAGTCGGGGGGGGGCGGGGGGAAAGCATGGTTTGAAGGACATTCAGATTGTAAGCAAAGTGTGTGTGTGTGACCGTAATTTATCAAGTGTGGGTGGAGGAGTCCGGGGAAGGAAGGGAGCACCTCCCATTTTGATGAAAAGGAGATGATGGCACCGAGCCGATTATTGTGCTAAGTCCTCACCTTCAGTGTCTACACACCCTTACACAACAGGGAGGGGCGCTGGGGTCCAGGGGGGTTAATCACAGCCTCGACTCCCACAGCTCACTAGCAGCTGTTCTGGTTCGCGAACTTTGGGATTAACCTTTCCCAGTGCTTCTCCAAGTGCGATTCCAGTCTGGAATATCTCTGGAGGGTGCTTGTCAAAAATGAGTATTTCAGGGTCCTATCCCAAACTCGGTGAAACAGACTCTCTGGGAAGAGGTCCAGGAGCCAGCATTGTAGCCTGTGAAGTCCAATGTTTCCAGCAAGTTTCCTGAAGGAATAACTTCCAATTGAGGAACAAACCAAGAAGGAGTGGGCAGGGAAGACCCTGAGAGGGAGGAGGTTTTCCTAGGAAGTTTGGGGGAGCCTGAAGAAACTAGGGTCTGGCTTCCCCATTCCTTCTCTGCATTCCCCTCCACTCCCACCATGGTAGGGAAAGGGGCAGGAGGGGTTCTCAGTGGGTGAAGGGCAGTGTGTTTGGGGCTGAGGAAACACAGTGAGAAGAGGGGAGTACCATGAAGCAAGTGAAGGTGTATGTTGTCAGAACTAAGAGACCTCTGGAAGCCTAGCCCAGGCGTGCCCCTCTAGGCAGCTCAGGAAGATGACCTAACTGTGGGAGGTGGGGGCTGCAAGGAGAAAGAGGCTTCAGTGGTGCTCTGGGTGGGAGAGGACAGACTGCAGTTCTGGGATTGAGGAGGCGAGGGGGAGTGGGGAGTACTGTTAGGGGATGGGGTGAAGGGAGGGAGTCTGGTCCCCAAGGCGAACCCCAGTGGGGCACGTTGATTTTGAGTAGCTGATGGTGCATCTTTGGAGGTGCGTCTGAAATGTGAGGCAAGAGGAGGTAGGGACTGGAGGGACACGATGGCAAGATTATCCTAAAGTCCACACATTGGAGGGTGGGGACAGTGTGTGAACCAGATCTGCATCACTCTAAGGCTCAGTTTTCTCATCTGTAAAATGAAATGTGGGGATGGTTTTGTGAGATACAGAAACATAATCACAGCATTGAAAGAGTGTAGGACTTGGGGGCTGCCCCAAGGGGAAAGGAGAGCTTGTCCGGGTTCTGCCGCCCGGCGGGCTGGAGGCAACATTGCCTCCTGGTGGTGGCGCTCTTCCCTGAGCGACTGAGCCGCGCAAGGGGGGGCGACGACGGGGCGGGTTGCTTGTGGGCTGCCGGTCCTAGTCCGTGAGTCAACCCGCACCAGGCGCTGCGCCTGCCCGTCCGCTGACTATTCCCGCGGTGGTATCCTGGCCAGGATCGCCCCGTCGACGGCATGGTAGGTGCGGGGGCTGGGGGCGCGGCCGGGTGGAGGAAAGGGAGCGTAGGGCGCTCCTGGGCGTCAGGGTCGTAGGCGATCTCATCCACGCCGTGGGGCCGAGCCCTCCGGTGCGGCTACGACCCTTCCCCGGGTTTGGGAAGCCGCCCCGAACCCCAGACGGCGCCTGCGCGCTCCGGCTCATCCCCAGAGTGCGTAAAATGCACTTGGGCCCCCAATGCGGAGATTCGGTGTGGTAGAGGCAGGGAGGCTGGGGGAGGCAGGATTGGGAGAGAACCAAGGACTAGGATGCAGCACCCGAGAAAAGGAACGTGGGTGCCCAGGCACGCAGGCAGTGGGGAATGAAGCCGAAGCGAGGAATCGAGCCTGAAGGGAGGAATGGGGGGGACACTTGACCCACCCACAGGCGGGACCAGACTGGGGCGGGCATCTGGCCTTTCCTGACTGGACACATGCCCAGCCGAATTGGGCTTCAGCTGCTGCTCATTATCCCCTGGTCTCTGCCGGTCCCTTTCCTTCTGGGGCAATGAAGATCATGCTAATCTAGATTGAATGAACGTTTAGAGTACCAGCCACACTTCTGTGAACTGTCCGTGTGTGTTCAGCAAATCTTCACAGAACTCTGAGGTAGGACGCCCATTTTGCAGATCAGACTGAGGCACAATGAAGAAAAGTCATAGCTGGAGTGGCAAAGTCAGGGTTTGACCCAGACGCGGATTCCTAGCCAGTAGAGTCAGTGACTGAGCAGAGCGCTGCTAGAACAGAAAGACCACACGTGGGTGTGAATAAACAGAAATTTATTCTCTCACAGATTTCCTAGGCTACAATTCAGGGGAAAGCTTTCTCTCTCTGTTGTCTCTGGAGGAAAGTTCTTGTCTGTTTGCGCATCAGTTCCTGGGTGATCTTCGTGTGGTTGGCATTTCTCTTCTCCCAAGTTTAGGAGGTTGTCAGAGCAGGGACCCTGGGTCTAAGGGATGCACACTGCTCCAGGCACTTTTATCTGATAGTAGTCGGGTTTCTCCTTCCCACCTGTGAGGCGGCTAAAGCCAGTTCCTCATTAGGGTTCCATACACCTTATTTAATAAGGAGCTCTGGTACCGTAGTGGTTACGAATCGGGCTGTGAACTGCAAGGTCAGCAGTTCAAAACTACCATACAGCCTCAGAAACTCTGTATAGGGTCGCTATGAGTCGGAACTGACTCCATGGCATATAATTACCACCACCACCACCACCACACACCTTATTTGCATGTGATACAACCAGAATACTCCTTAGAGATCATGAGGGCCAGACTTCGTCTCTCATACTTTGGACATACTATCAGGAGGGACCAGTCCCTGGAGAAGGACATCATGCTTGGTAAAGTGGACGGACAGCAGGAAAAGAGGGAGACTCCCAACGAGATGGATTGGCACAGTGGCAGCAACTGGGCTCAAGTGTAGCAGCAATGTAAGGAGGGCGCAGAACCAGGCAGTGTTTTGTTCTGTTGTACATTGGGTTGCTATGAGTTGAAACCCACTTGACGGCACGTAACAACCACGCACCTTACTTGTATTCGCAGTAAACTGCCCAATCCCATATTACAAGCACCCTATTTGTATAGTCCTACAGAGTCCTGGTGTGATACTGTTGGATAAGCACTGGACGCAAGGTCAGTTTGAACCACAGGTTGGCGGTTCAAGCTCACCAGCTGCTCCTCGGAAACTATACAGGGTTGCTGTGAGTCTGAACTGACTCGATGGCACTTAACAACAACAACAACAACAAGAAGCTCTTCCTGTGGTGCGGTAGGATAAGCACTGGACTGCTAACAAGATTGGTGGTTCAAACCCACCAGCTACTCCTCAGAAACCCTATACTGGGCCACTGTGAGTCGGAACTGACTAGACGGCACTTAACAGCAACCCAGTCTTTTGTTGGGAATTAGAAGACTATGGATAGAAAGGCCACATGAAAGCGATCTGTATATCTATCACTATACATCTGTGAAATTGTAGTACCTGTAACTTTGAATGACAGTTCGTTCTTTCTCAATAGCACATAAAATAATGGCCATCTTATCATCAATAACTCTTGGTTTGATGAATTAATTATTACAGAGCTAGTTAGTATCCAAGGAGCTCTAGTAGCATAGTGGTTACAAAATGGGCTTTGAACCCCAAGGTCAGCAGTTCGAAACTACCAGCTGTTCTGAGGGAGAAAGATGAGGCTTTCTGCTCCCATAAAGATTTACAGTCTCAGAAACCCTGTACGGGGTTGCTATGAGTTGGAACAAACTCCAAGGCACATAACCAACCAACCAAGTTAGTATCCATTTGCTTTAGCATCTCTACGCTGGAGAGCAAGATTCAGTGTCTCTTCTGACATCCATTTTGACCTTTTCCTTCTTTCTTGTCTTCTTAATGACCTTTTGCTTCCTTCCTATATGATGTTCTTGATGTCATCCCACAACTCTTCTGATCTTCGGTCTTTAGTGTTTAATGTATCAAATCTGTTCTTCAGATGATCTCTAAATTCAGATGGGATATATTCAAGGTCTTATTTTGGCTCTCGTGGATTGGCCAAGTAGCAGCATCAATGGGCTCAAGCGTGGCAACAGTAGTGAGGTTGGCCCAAAATTGGGCAGTGTTTCGTTCTGCTGTGCATAAGGTTGCTATGGGTCAGTACCGACTCGGTGGCACCTAACAACAACAACAGTTGATATCCACCAAGTGACTTATCTGGGGGGTTCTCCCTTTTGTTCTGCAGACCCCTTTTTGCCTCAATTGCTCCACCCCTCCTGAGGACCTGACCCCAGCGAGTGCAAGGAGCTCTGTCCTCTGCAATGGCAATAGGACTTGGGAATTCTTTGAACTCGAGGACCTGACCCTGCCTGATGAGGTGCTAAGAGTCAAGTACCTGGGACCCCAGCAGACAAAGCTGTTCGTGCCCATCTGTGCCATGTACCTGCTGATCTTCATGGTGGGCACCGTGGGCAATGGGCTGACCTGCGTGGTCATCCTATGCCACAAGACCATGTGCACACCCACCAACTACTACCTGCTCAGCCTCGCCGTGTCTGACCTGCTGGTGCTGCTCATCGGCCTGCCCTTGGAGCTCTATGAGATGTGGCGCAACTATCCCTTCCTGCTGGGCACCGGTGGCTGCTACTTCCGCACACTGCTCTTCGAGACAGTCTGCCTAGCCTCTGTGCTCAACGTCACTGCCCTGAGCGTGGAGCGCTATGTGGCCGTGGTGCACCCACTACGGGCCAGGTCCTTGGTGACACGGACTCACGTGCGCCGCGTGCTGGCGGCTGTCTGGGCCCTGGCCGTGCTCTGCTCTCTGCCCAACACCAGCCTGCATGGCATCCAATGGCTGGTTGTGCCCTGCCGAGGCCTGGTGCCCGACTCCGCCATCTGCACTGTGGTCCACTCACGGACCATCTACAACCTGGTGGTGCAGACCACCGCACTGATCTTCTTCTGCTTGCCCATGGTCACCATCAGCGTGTTCTACCTGCTCATCGGGCTGCAGCTGAGGCGCGAGAGGTTGCTGCTCATTCAGGAAATCCAGAACAGGGGTGCCACCAGGTCCCGAGATATCTGTGGGCTCCAGCGGCAGCAGCTGCAGGAAAAGGGCCGGCGGCAGGTGACCAAGATGCTGTGTAAGTGCTGTTGCTGGGCAGAGTGGACTGAGCCAGGCATGGGATGTGAGGCTGGGGGATCAGGGCCTGCAGGGAATCCTGGTGTGTGCTGGGTTTATGGTACCCAAGGGTGTAGTTTGGGGTAAGTATTCCCAGCTTCTCCTCACCCGTGTGTGTATGTGTGTGTGTGTGTATGTGCGTGCTCTTTGAGATTACCTGGCTAGAAATTTACATTCAAGGTAAATGTTATTGGCTCACTGCAGGTTGGCGACATCATTTGCGGGTCCAGTGTAAACTTCAAATTCAAAGTCCTTGCTGGAAAATTAGAGTCAAGACCAATAGTAGAGCGGGAAAGCAAGTGTGGGGACTAAGCATGGGGCCCTGTATGTATAATCACGCAGTCCACACCCATGAATCAAACCGCTGAAAGGGGCGTGGTATGGACTGTGTGTGATGTTGTGTGTATGGTGTATGTTTGTGTGCATGGTATGCAGTGTGTGTGGTATGTATGTGGTGTGTGGTATATGTGGTGTGTGTGTGTTGTCATATTTATGGTGTGTGGTTTGGTGTGTGTGGTATGTATGTGTGGATATGCGGTGTGTATAGTATGTCTTTGGTGTGGTGTTTATGGTGTACATGTATGGTGTGTATGTATGTGGTATATGTAGTGTGTTTGTGTGTATGTGTGTGGTGTGATGTATGTATGTGTGTACAGTGTGTATGGTGTATGGAGTGTGGTATGTACTGTGTGTGTGTGTAAGGTATGTGTTGTGTTGTGTTGTATAGGTGTGTGTGTGTGTATGTGTGTGTGTATGAGGGCATGTGAATGACAAAGCAGGGCCTGGACCTTCCAGGTCTTCCATCTTTGTTCCTAAACCTGTCTCAGGCCCAGGTCCTGGCTCCATCATCATATGCCCTCATACACACATATACACACACACATACACACACATGCCACGCCACACCCAGGCACTACCTGCACACCACACCATGCACCTTTTTGTGATTTGCAAGGTAAGCTGATATTAAGCAGCCCAGGGGCAGTCCCCGCTCCTGATGCACTCTGCTTAGTTGCTATTGAAAAGTCCTAGGGAAGCATTTTGATTGGTGGACCATAGGTCATGGCCCACCTGCCAAGGTGGCAAGGTGCTGGGGAGATCAGCCCCTGTGAAACTACATGGCAGAAAAGTTCCCACAAAAAGGGAAGGATCATGCTAACCCCAGAAGATGGGAAGAATACTGGAGAGGCCAGATGATGAATTTCTCCCCTGTGGCGTCTGTGGCTTTTCAGAGAGCATGGAATGTACACAGGAGTGACAATTTGTCTACAAGAGACCGACCAGGAGACCTGTTTGTGAGGGTCAGAACACTCCCTGGGGGATGCAAATGGTTTGCGCTCAACTAGCACCGTGTCTCCATACGATAATCACTGGACTACAAACCACAGGTCCGCAAACCACAGGTCCGTGGTTTGAGCCTACCAGCTGCTCTGTGGGAAAAAGATGAGATGTTCTGTTCCTGCAAAGATTTAAGATTTAAAGCCTCAGAAATCCTATACAAGGAAGCTATGATTCGAAACCAACTCAGCAGCACTTAACAACAGCTAACCTAAAGGCTGACAGTTCCAATCCACCCAGCAGCCCTGCAGAAGAAAGTCCTGGCGATCTGCTGTCATAAAGATTACAGCCAACACAACCTCCGGAGCCGTTCTGCTCTGTAACACATGGGGCTTCCAGGAGTCAGAACTGACATGGCAACATGTTTTGGTCTTTTGGTGCCAGAGCCCTAGAGCATCTGGACAGAAATCCAAGTGTGGATGGGGCAGCCCAGGTCCTGCCCAGCCGAGTGGAACTCTGTTGGCCTTTCCATGGCTCTTCCCCCAAAACAGTGGCCCCTGGGAAACAAGACAAACTGATAGAATAGACCATTAGTTCCCATAACACCCCACTCCAACCCGGCACAGCCCCACCTCAGCAGACCCCAAATCAGGTAGGTGGGGCAAGCCAGGGCAGGAGACGCATGGGAAGACCCATGGTCAAATCCTCAGGATTCTGGCCAGCTAACTGGGGACAGTCCCCTTTCCCAGAGAGGCGATCCCTCACGCCCTCAGACAGGACTGACCCCAGAGCTCTGGGCTGGCCTCCCAGCTTGGCATGAGGGTGAGGCTGAGGCAGGCCTGTGCTAAAAAACCAATTGCCTCTCTGCTCTGTCACCACCACACAGCTCAGAAAACATGTCGCTAACTGCAAGATAATGCACTGGACCGCAAGGTCGGCATCGCAAACTCACCAGCCGCTCCTCGCTCCTCGGAAACCCTATACAGGATTGTTATGAGTCAGCACTTAACAACAAGCAACCTGGGATAGGCTCTTGCCTCCAAGAAGGTGGTGGGGCGTTTCCTTAAGGTCACCTTGCTTACTGACCTGGGCCTCACTGGCGCTCTTGTCTCCCGCCCCCATCTCCTGTCAGTACCTCTCAGGGTCTACTGTGTACCAGGCTGTGGGCTGGGGACTTACTAAGCGGTAAGAGTCAACACAAGAAATACACAAACACAAGGCAGCCCCTCAACACAAACATACACCACACACTACACACATACCACACAAACACACATACACTTCACATTCAACACACAGAGGCCCAAGAAAGGACTTGATTGTGAAGACCAGGGCCCAGGAAAGTGAGGCCCGGCTGGCGCACCAGTCCTGCCTTTTGGAGGGGGTGGGTGGCCTGGGGCTACTCTTTCAAGGGAAGGCGGAGTTAGTGCCTGGCGCTGGGGCAGGTGAGGCTTCCAGGGCCATGGCAGACATATGTGATAATGTGAAGTGTGTGCTGTGTGTGGTGTGGTGCGTTTCTATGGGATGGTATGTGGTGTGTGTGTGTGTGTGTGTGTGTGTGTGCATGGTATGTGAGAGAGGTGATGTGGGTAGTGAGTTTGTACAGTGTGTGTAGTTTGTATGGAGTGTGTGGTGTCTGTGGAGGGTGCCATGTGTTTATGTAGTGTGAGTGTGTGATGTGATGTGGTATGGTGTTTGTGTGGTGTATGTGGAGTGTATGTGTGTTTGTGTGTAGTGTGTGTGGTGTGAATTGTGAAGTGTATGTTGTGTGCAGTATATGGTGTGTATGGAATGTGAGGTAAAAGTGTGGTGTGTGTGGAATGTGTTGTGTATGTGTGTTCGGGTGGTATGTGTGTATAGGTGTATACATGGCATGTACGAAGTGGTGTGGGTGGTATATGAAGTGTATTGTGTGGTGTGTGAGGTGTGTGTGTTTGTGTGGTATGTGTGTTTGTGTGGTATGTGTGGAGTGTGAGGGGTGTGTGTTTATGTGGTATGTGTGGAATGTGAAGTGTGTGTGTTTGTGTGGTGTGTGTGGAGTGTGAGGGGTGTGTGTGTGGTGTGTGTGGCGTGTGAGGGGGGTGTGTTTGTGTGGTGTGTGTGGAGTGTGACATGTGTGTGTTTGTGTGGAGTGTGAGGGGTGTGTGTGTGGTGTGTGTGGAGTGTGGTGTGGAGTGTGAGGGGTGTGTGTTTGTGTGGTGTGTGTGGAGTGTGAGGTGTGTGTGTTTGTGTGGTGTGTGTGGAGTGTGAGGTGTGTGTTTGTGTGGAGTGTGAGGAGTGTGTGTGTGGTGTGTGTGGAGTGTGAGGGGTGTGTGTTTGTGTGGTGTGTGTGGAGTGTGACGTATGTGTGTTTGTGTGGTATGTGTGGAGTGTGAGGTGTATGTGTTTGTGTGGTGTGTGTATGTGATGTGTGTGCAGTGTGAGGTGTGTGTGTGTGGTGTGTGTGAAGTGTGAGGGGTGTGTGTTTGTGTAGTGTGTGTGTAGTGTGAGGGGTGTGTGTGTGGAGTGTGAGGTGTGTGTTTGTGTGGTGTGTGGAGTGTGAGGTGTGTGTTTGTGTGGTGTATGTGGAGTGTGAGGTGTGTGTGTTTGTTTGATGTGTGTGGAGTGTGAGGTGTGTGTGTTTGTGTGGTGTGTGTGGAGTGTGAGGGGTGTGTGTGTGGTGTGTGTGGAGTGTGAGGGGTGTGTGTGTGGTGTGTGTGGAGTGTGACGTGTGTGTGTTTGTGTGGTATGTGTGGAGTGTGAGGTATGGTGTGTGTATGTGATGTGTGTGGAGTGTGAGGGGTGTGTGTGTGGAGTGTGAGGGGTGTGTGTTTGTGTGGTGTTTGTGGAGTGTGCGGTGTGTGTGTTTGTGTGGTGTGTGTGGAGTGTGAGGGGTGTGTGTTTGTGTGGTGTGTGTGAAGTGTGAGGTGTGTGTATGTGATGTGTGTGGAGTGTGAGGTGTGTGTGTTTGTGTGGTGTGTGTGGAGTGTGAGGTGTGTGTGTTTGTGTGGTGTGTGTGGAGTGTGAGGGATGTGTGTTTGTGTGGTGTGTGTGGAGTGTGACATGTGTGTGTTTGTGTGGCGTGTGTGGAGTGTGAGGTGTGTGTATATGATGTGTGTGGAGCGTGAGGGGTGTGTGTTTGTGTGGTGTGTGTGGAGTGTGACATGTGTGAGTGTGAGGTGTGTGTATATGATGTGTGTGGAGTGTGAGGTGTGTGTGTTTGTGTGATGTGTGTGTGTTTGTGTGGTATGTGTGGAGTGTGAGGTGTGTGTGTTTGTGTGGTGTGTGTGGAGTGTGAGGTGTGTGTGATGTGTGTGTGTTTGTGTATGTGTGTGGAGTGTGACATGTGTGTGTTTGTGTGGCGTGTGTAGAGTGTGAGGTGTGTGTATGTGGTGTGTGTGGAGTGTGAGGTGTGTGTGTTTGTGTGCTGTCGTCTGAGGTGTATGTGCACATGTGTGGTGACTGTGGTGTGTATGAAGTGTGTGGTGAGTGTTTATGTGTCTGCCCACTGCTCTGAGCTATGAGCCCCAGTTTTCTTCTCTGACTTCTGCCTCAGCGAGTGCAGCCTCCAGACGGGCTCCCTCCCGCGTGGGCCTGAGCCCCACAGTTGGCACTCCATTAGTGGTTCAGCACCCACAGCTCAGTGGCACCTGAATCCTCACCCAGGACTCACGTGTCCACCCTGTCCAATCAGCTACAGCTAGGCAGGGAAACTTCCAGATGCAGTGGTGCTGGTGCTCGGGGACAGGAGAGGAGGTGACAGTGGACGGGCCAGGCTGCAGCCAGCGGTGGTAGTGTGAGGCTGGTGGCCCTCAGTTATCCCTCTCTGCTCTACAGTTGTGCTGGTCGTGGTGTTTGGGATCTGCTGGGCTCCATTCCACGCTGAACGTCTCATGTGGAGCTTCGTGTCCTACTGGACAGATGACCTGCATCTGACCTACCAGTACTTGCACGTTGTTTCCGGCGTTTTCTTCTACCTCAGCTCGGCCGTCAACCCAGTGCTTTACAGCCTCATGTCTAGCCGTTTCCGAGAGACCTTCCAGGAAGTCCTGTGCTTTGGAGTCCGGAACCGCCGCTCCAGACACCGCCACAGCTCCTATAGCCTCCACAAGGTGACCACTGGCAGCACCCTGTATGACTTGGGCTCCCCGAACAGCAGGGCTCTCCCTCTGATTGAGGGAGACTGACCACCCTGAGGGATCCTGGAAACAGCTTTACCAGAGGCCTGACGGCCACATGCCTTGACCAATGGGCAATTCAACCAGCCTTCTTCTGCCAGGAAGCCTTCATGACTTGTCCCCTTTGTGTCCTGTCCCCACTCTGACCAGCACCTCAGTGACTCCTGCCCCACCCACATATTTGAGATGGACAGTTCTGAGAGAAACAGTGATTCTGAGGTCTGCGTTGTACTAGGCACCATGTGTCCCCCTCAGAAGGGACAAGTGCAGCCTGCTCTCCAGACCCCCAAGGCCTCCATGCCACGCATTCAAGTGCTTCCCTGCAGAACCATGGGCATCAGTTAACAAGAACAGCCACCTCGCCTTCGCTCACCTCATCTCCCATTTCTGGAATGTTCCCTCTGAGCCATGTTTTCTCCCTGATCTTATCAAACCTCCTGTTCTGGCCCATTCTGTCCCTCGCTAGCTTTCTACCTGTACCTGCTTCCTCTCACTGGCCCCCAGTCACCTGGAATCTGCCTGGTGGGACTGCTGGGGGCGCAGGGGTGCCTTGGGATCCAGGGAATCTGGTCCAGTCTCTGCTGTCCCCTTATCATATTCAAGGGAACTGCCTCCCCTTTCCAGACCCCGGTTCCCATACGTAAGGGGCCCGACACGCTACAGTGTCTGCTTTAACACTTTCAACTGTGGCTTGTTTGTAGGTAGAAGTCACTAGAAACTGTTGAGACCTTCCGGGGACAAGACGTAAATTCCTCTGTGCCTTCTTATCACCTCTCCCCCAACTTCCTTCCTAACCTCCACCTGCCCCCACCTCACCTCCAAAAGCCACTCAGAACTTGTTTTTTGCTTGTGCTAGAAGCAGAGTGGGGGTGTTATGCATTGGATTGTGTCCCCCCAAAATATGTATCAACTTGGCTGAGCCAAGATTCCCAGCATTAAGTGATCACCCTACATTTTGCTACCTGATGTAATTGCCCTGTGTATTATTAATCCTCACCTTGATGTCAATGAGGCACCATCAGAAGCAGGTACGTGAAGGAGGCAGGATGCAATCTCCAAGATTAAGCTGCATCTTTTGAGATATAAAAGGTAGTAAACAAAGGAGTAGACATCTGAGGAACCTACTATCACCAAGAAAAGAGAGTGAAGGGTGGAGTGTGCTTTTTGGACCCTGGGTCACTGTGCTGGGAATCTCCTAGATGCATGGGAAGATGAATGCCAAGACACATGGAGATCGTCAAGGAACTCTGGCCCATGGATACTAGAAGGAGACAAGGACCTTCTCCTACAGCTATGCCCTGAATTCACACTTCTAGTCTCTGAAACTATGAGAGAATAAATATCTGTTAAAGACATCTACTTGTGGTCTTTCTGTTTAAGCAATAGAGGTAACGAGAACAGGATGATGGCCAGGGGTGGAGGATGGGGGGTTTGGGGTGGGGGTGGGGGAGGAGACTTGGCATTGAACCGAGGATCATATGGGAATACAGCCCCTACCTGTGTGCTCCCAGTCTTTCCTTAGTATAGGTAGCTTGAGGACTTGAGGTCAGCAGAGAGCTGGACCTAGCTGCCAGGTGGATTTCTGGAGACAAGACAAAGGCATGGGCCAATCAAACACAAAAAGTAACACTGGGGAGGGCTCTGCTTTGGGCTCCAGGAGGTGAGAAGAGAAAAGGAATGAAAAAGTCCAGGAAACTAAATGTCATCTTGAGTTCCTGGGAACCGATTTGGTGTTCAATCAGGAATCAGTCAATGGATGAAGTTTGTCCAGGGGTCACCCAATCCTGATGTTTTAGGATTGGAGCCATCCTGGAGTCAGGAGTAAAGGCAACCCCAGCGCCCCGGGCTGTGAGCTACAGGATGACCCAGCTGAAGACTGTGGTGAACTATCAAGGATCCATTCACGTCTCCCCAGGTTCCTGCCTGTAAGTGCAACAGATTGTAGAGGGTTGCACATAATGTCATTTAGATTAAAAGTCCAATTATAAAAGCAATAAATGCTCATTGAACATTTGACATGTACAAGTAAGCAAAAAGGAAAAGAATTTATAAATATTCAAGAGTACCCATCACTGTGGAATCCCAAACAGTAAGTATACTTAACTCCTCACCCAATGGTTGGAGGATGGCGTCCACCCAGAGGTACCTCCAAAGAAAGGCCTGAAGATCTACTTCCAAACCTGCCATTGAAACCCTGGGAAGCCCAGTTCTACTCTGAGCCTCGTGGGGTCACCGTGAGTCAGAATTGGCTGTTGGTAAACTGATTACCTATAACCTAGTCTCCAGAAGGCAGATGGTTCAACCCCCACTAGAGGCACCATGGAAGGAATGGGCCTGGAAATCTGTATCCATAAGGATTACAGCCAACTGGACCCTGGAATACATGGGTCTCTCCAAAGGAACACCTCAAGGGCACAGCAAAAAAACAAAACCCAAAAGGCCATATTACATAATCATGATGTTCTCTCTTTGATTTTAAAACGCTCTCTTTTCACACCAATAATCACAGCAGCATTATTTACAATAGCAAAAAGACAGAGACAGTCTAAGTGCCCATCAACTGAAGGATGGATAAACTGTGGTACAACTCACAATGGAATATTATGCTACCTTGAAGAATAACAAGGAAGCTGCAAGCCACAGCATAACATGGATGAACCTTGAGGACATTATGTTGAGTGAAATTAGTCAGTCACAAAAGGAGACATACTGCATAGGACCACTACTGTAAAAGACTAAGAAAAAGAAACCATACTAAAGTGGGGGGGATTCTTTGCTGGTTACCGGGATGTGGGGGCTGGGGTGAGGGGAGGGAAGGGAAGGTGAACCACAGGGTAAGGAATAGACACAGGATAGTTTGGGTGCTAGGGAGGGGGGCAATACACAAGAAGGGGGAGGGGAATGGAAGAACAAACCTGACAGGGAAAACAATTAGGCAGGTTTGCATGGGTTAAGTGGGACATAGGTAAATAATGATGTATGCACAACCTTGGAACAACAGGGCTCTCGGATACAGGGACTGAGACATGGTTGGAATGGGGAAAAGGGGGGAAATAATGTTAAGATGCTTGGCTGTCTTTTGAATCTTGGTTTCCCTGGCATACCGTTATAAAATATACACTTGAGGGGGAGAGAAAGGAATAGCCAGAAATATCATCATAGAAAGTGTGTAAGTCTGTCTTCTCTTTATAACTGATTGGAATACCTAAAATGGGGCTACAATGTGTCCAGTGAAGGAGGCTTCCTGAGGAGTCTCTGCATTACATAAGACCATAGGTGGAATCCTGAACCCTATCCAGAATCTTCTGAGGTGGGAAATTACCATGTGAAAGGACAAGCAGACCAGCCTGGGGCAGCTAGAAGAACAGAAGATACTTCTTGAAAAAACAACATGAAAAATACAAAACAATTTAGGCAGTCCGACTGATTACTACAAGAACAAGCAAGTTGCTTGCCAAGGAGACATCAAGGCAAGTGGTCAGGTCTCCTCAAGGTAAACCCCCTTCCAAGACTAAGACTCAATGGGAATACATGATCTAATTGGTGACCACATTCATCACCAATAAGGGGAAGAGAGGGAAAAACAGCAATGAAGCTGTGAGCTAAGCCCTACAATGTTCAATAGACTCTTGTGTATCCGGGTGGAGACCTGGTTGGCCAGAAGTGTGGCAAGACCTGGGGACTCTTGGGCCCAGAGTTAGTGACATAGCCACAGAGGACTAGAGTGGTGAGTGAAGCATCCAGCTGATAAGGAGAGAGGGCATATGCACAAGAACACCCACACTTGCAGATAATATCCACTTGACCTGACTTCAATGACTGAATGATCAGAGCTCAACTAGAAGAAGAAAGAAGAGGGGGAAAAAAAAGAGTAACCTGATACAATTTGATGAACTTGACCTACACCTATGGATGCAGTGGTTCAAAAGAGGGAACAAATCTTTACAGCGAGGATCATTCCCACCCCTTCCATACACAGAGTAGACAGGGATAGGCAACTTGGACATTGGCTACCCAAAATGGGGGGCTATAAAGGCAAGAAGTGACTGGCTTACAAGCTTTCAAGAGAGGCCCCAGATCCAGAGGGTGCTGAGGAAGGTAGAATCTCCACTGAGTAGTATCCAATCTGTCTGGGCGGGGCTGATGAAAGGAGATGCAGAGAGGTCTCTTGTGATACAATAGTGAATGATTGTTATCAGGACTGACTGTGATGGTTGGAAATGTAAATGTAGATGTTTTGTAGCAAAAGGAAGGGAGTGATTGACTTTGCAGTGTAGGAGCCGAGGTCCCTGGGACCATCAAGGGAGAAGAGCGGAGCGTGGGACCCTCCCCAAAGAAGCAATGATGCCAGAGATGGAGGCAGAGATGACGACATGTAGAGATGGAGCGGCTGGGGACTCTAGACCCTGAGAAGGAGAGGGACTGTGTGCTGACTACTGGGGTGGGGGGCGGGGTAGTGGAGGCAGGCTTGCAACACTTTGTTTTGCTGATAATGCATGGAGGGGACTGTAACCATGACAATGAAACGACATAGTATAGGATGAATGTAAAGCTAATGTTTTCCCATGTAAACTATCACATAATTCACAATAAAACATACAGAAAAAAAAAAAGCTGTCTTTTTTTGTCTCCTATCACATAGTATTTTATTTTATTATTTTTTAAGTTTTTATTGTGAATTGAGTGAAAGTTTAAAGGGCAGATCATCAGTTCTACATTCAATAAATCATACACTTTGTTTCATTACAATGATTATAATCTCCATGTACCATTAGTTAACAGTATTTCTCTGTTCATTTTAGCTTTTTTTTTTTTTTTAAACACTCAGGCATATATAATTTTTTTTTCTTTTTTTTCAAGTTTTTATTGTGAATTGAGTGAAAGTTTATAGGGTAGATCATCAGTTTTACATTCAACAAATCATACACTTTATTCCATTACAATGGTTATAATCTCCTTTATGTACCATCAGTTAACAGTATTTCTCTCTATTCATTTTAGCTTTTTTTTTTTTAAACACTCAGACATATATAATAATTTACACCACCAAAGGGCACCTTCTGCAAGTCTGCCTCCTGGCTGCCAGCTCTCAGTCCCTCTCTTCCCATGAATCTAGAGTCCTCAGCTGCTCCCTCTCTCCATGTCCCCATCTCTGCCTCCATCTCCAGTGTTACTGATTCTCTGAATAAGGTCCCATATTCCATTTGTGCTCTTCTCCCTTGATGGTCCTAGGGTCCTCTGTTTCTGGACTGTAAGATTAACTACTCCCCTGATCTTATTACAAAACTTCTACCTTTACAATTGTGACAGTCACAATTAGTCATGACAACAATTACTCACTACTGAATCATAAGAATATTGTCTCCATCTCTTTTTACCAGACCCATCTAGACAAGACAAAAACTATTCAGTGGGGACTCTATCTTTCCTCACACACTTAAATTCCCTCTTGAAACCTGGTAAGCCAGTCACTTCGTGCCTTTATCGCCTCCTCACTTTAGGTAGCTAGTGTCAAGTTGCCCATCCCTATCTACCCTGTGTACAGAGGGGATAACATTGATACTTGATATGAAGACTCCTTCCCTCTCTATTGGTATTTTGAGCTACTATCTCCATGAATATAGGTCAAGTTCATCAAATTGTAGCAATTTACCCTTATTTCCTTTATCAAAAATGGTTTGTTTGTTTGTTATATCTTCCTCTAGTTCTGATTATCGAGCCATCGAGGCTAGGTCAAATGGGTACTATCTGTAAGTTTGGGTGTTCTTGCGTGTCTCCCCTCACTTGATATCAGCTGGATGCTTCACTCTCAGCTCTAGCCCTCTGTGGCTGTGTCCTTGTCCATGGGCTCAGATGTCCTCAGGTCTCACCACACTTTGGACCAACCAGCCCTTCCTCTTCTCTCTCTCATCTCTAGGTCAACGGGAGTCTATGGACTCTGGCTGAACTCAGCCCATTTCTTCATTGCTGCCTTTTCCCCTCTTCCACTCACCAGTAGACCAATGCGGTCATCAACAATCTTACATTCCTGTTAGTGTGTTCCCTTTAAGTTTCAATCTTAGAGGGGGGTTTGGCTCTCTGTTTTCAAGAGGCAGGAAAATTGAGATCAGATTAAAAGAATTTGATTTTTTCCCAAAAACATGTTTCCAAAGCTCTAAACTCCCTGCAGCGCAAGCAAAGATCATAACTGTGCTTCTTCTATGGACAAATCAGCAGAGAGCCAAGTTGTGAGCAAGGAAGCCCTCAGGCCACCTGGGTTTGGATTCTGATTCAACCTCATAACTACCCTCAAAAGTCAGGCCAGCCTTTTCCCTTGCATGTTGTTGTTGTTAAGTGCCGTTGAGTTGGTTCCGACCCATAGCGACCCTGTACAGGGTTTCCGAGGGTGTAAATCTTTACGGGAGTAGAAAGCCTCATCTTTCTCCCGCGGAGCAGCTGGT
>NW_006408614.1:3194186-3194877 GCF_000296735.1 Chrysochloris asiatica | reverse complement strand
AGGGTGTAAATCTTTACGGGAGTAGAAAGCCTCATCTTTCTCCCGCGGAGCAGCTGGTAGTTTCGAACCGCTGACCTTAAGGTTCGCAGCCCGACCCACGTAATTCACAATAAAAACTTAAAAAAAACATGTCAGGCCAGCCTTAGGCTGAGTCAGACAGGGCTGACTTGTTGACGAGTCTAAAAGTATGGATACATGTGCACTTCAATAACTCTGAGGCAAACACGACAGTAGCCCTGGGACCCAAGTGTAAACACCAGATCAGTCTAAGGTAAAAGGTCCCCTGTATGACTTCTTTAAAGGCTAAATCCAACCTCACCCTATCTTAGTTTTCTGGTGGTGATGGTTAGAGTTTTGTGACGCAGAGTCGGTTCTGCCTTGTAGTGACCATGTATAGAGTTTCTGAGGCTGTACATCTTTATGGGCGCAGAAAGCCTCATCTTTCTCCTGTGCTGCTAGTGCTGTGATAGACATACCACAAGTGGATGACTTCCACAAACAGGAATTTGTTCTCTCATAGTTTGTTGTTGTTAGGTGCCATTGAGTTGTTACTGCCTCATAGCGACCCCTATGCACAGCAGAACAAACACTGCCCGATCCTGGGCCAATCTCACTATTGTTGCCACACTTGAGTCCATTGATGCTGCCACTTTGCCAATCCATCTCATTGGGGGTCTTCCTCTTTATCTCT
>NW_006408614.1:3176708-3193733 GCF_000296735.1 Chrysochloris asiatica | reverse complement strand
GAGTGTTGATAGTTGATCCAAGAAGAATGAAGTCCTTGACAACTTCAATCTTTTCTCCATGGATAAGAATGCTGCTTATTTGTCCAGTGGTGAGGATTTTTGTTTTCTTTACACTGAGATGCAATCCATAGCGAAGGCTGTACTCTTTGATCTTCATCAGTAAATATTTTAAGTCTTCTTCATAGTTTAGGAGGCATAGTTTAGTCTCTCGTCGTTTAGGAGGCTAGAAGTCCAAATTGAGAGGGCTTTCCTGGCTCTCAGTGGAAGGCTTTCTCTTTTGTGGGCTCTGGGGAAAGGCCCTTGTCTTCTTTCAGCATCTGTAGGTCTGGTATACTTGTGATAGAGCAGGGATGTATGGAAGGAGGAGCAGACCGGACACCCCTCACCCCCACCCCACTGGTAACCACCAACGAGCTCAGGTAGAAGAAGATAACTAAATGAGACAAAAAGTAGAAAAGCCTATGAGCTATGAGAACGTCAGAAATGGACATTTTAAAAGAATAAATACCCCTAGACAGCCATGATTGACGTTTCTCTCACTGGCTTTCGGAGACAGACCCGTTCACCTCTCGAGTGTTCTTTCGCTTTCTATTCAACCTGCTTTCTCACACTCCTGTGGTCTTGCTCATGTCTTGCGTCCCACACCTCACCCGAAACGGAGACTCCTTGCTAGAAGTGCAGGAGAATTCCTGTGGCACGTTTGATAACACTTGGAGATCACCATATGGCTTGGCATCAATCATCCCCTGAATCTAGGAACATCACAGGGCAGGGAACCCAGGTCAAAGGTCAGATGCCACTCCCGGCTCTTCAGTGTGGTGGTAGTACAGCCCACTGGACTCTGCTTACTTCTCTCCTTCTGTCTCATTAAGAGAAAAGGTGTTGTGTGCCACACCCCTGGGGAACTCCCTTACATGAATCAGGGTTGTGATAAGATTAAGGATGTTGTTGTGAAGTGCCATTGAGTAGGTTCTGACTCATGTTGTTGTTGTTAAGTGCCGTGGAATAGGTTCCGCCGACTGCCGACTGATAGCAACCCTGCACAGGGTTCCGAAGCTATAAATCTTTACGGGAGCAGAAAGCCTCATCTTTCGGCCGCAGAACAGCTGGTAGTTCGAACTGCGGACCTTGAGGTTAGCAGCCCAATTCGTAACCACTACGCTACCAGAGCTCATAGCGACCCTGAATAAGATTTCCAAGGTTTTTTTAAAAAAAAATCTTTGTGGGAGCAGAAGGCTTCATTTTTCTACCATGAAGCAGCTGGTGGGATCAAATGCCAACCTTATGGTTAGCAGTCCAGTGCTTATCCTATAGAATCACTGCGATCCCCAAGAGGAGTGTGCTGTTGTTGTTGTTAAGTTCTGTTGAGTAGGTTCCGGCCCACAGTGACCCTGTATAGGGTTTCCGAAGAGCAGCTGGTAAATTTGAAGCAATGATGCAGTCCCTTGCATTAACCTGCAGCACCACACCAGTATTTCACCCTCAGTCCTCCTACTAGTTCATCACATCATGGGGATCATCTCAGTGCCAAGCCACTGAGAAATCATGGCCCAGCCAAGCTGACACATATTTTGGGGAGACACAATTCAATCCATGTCACCCTCTTTTAAATTTTGTTTTGCACAGAGAGAGGTAAGAACTGAGGCCCGGCTGAGAGACAATGGGGATTCAGGGAAGGCTGTACCTGGAAGCTTCTCTGGATTCCCACAAGGACCTGGGAGCTGCTGCCAGGGTCTCTGGAACATCTGCAGAGTGTCTGGGAGCTTCTTATCCAAGAATCTAGTCCCTCTCTGGCTCTAAGCAATGCGGGCATCATTCATCCAGCTTACATTTATTGAGCATTAACTATGTGCTAGGCACTCTGGTAGCATAGTGGTTACAAATCGGGCTGCGAACCGCAAGGTCAGCAGTTTGAAACTACCAGCTGTTCTGCGGGAGAAAGATGAGGCTTTCTGCTCCCGTAAAAATTTACAGCCTCGGAAACAGCCTGGATAGGGTCACTATGGGTTGGAACCAACTCCACCGCACATAACCACCACCACCAAACAAGACCAAGACAAACAAATCATCCAGATGAGGGAGACAATCAGCATGAGGTCATAATGGTGTTCCACGGATTGATATCCATGTGGCTGGTTTATAGGGCACAGAGAAGAAACAAACTTCATCACAGTATCATGATTGGCAACAGATCAAGTCATCACTGCCCCAGGTGAGTTTCAAAGGGGACTTTAGACCCAGAGAGGGAGAGGTGCTGTTTGCTGATGGGGGAGGTGGGGGGTGGGAAGGGAAGGGGGGTCTTGCAGGGTATACCCTTTGGTTGGTTGCTGTTGCATGGATGGGATTGTAACCATGGCAATGAAATGACATACGATAGGATGAATGTAAAGCTAGTGTTCTTCCATGTAAACTATCACATAATTCTCAATAAAACATAAAATAAAAAAGTTCATGGAAAATGGAATTAAAAAATAATGGAATTTTCCCACAAACTTTTTGAAGTCCCCTCGTATATTCAAGACACAAAAAGATACCAGCCAAATCCAGGACAAGGACAATTCTATAGATCAAATGATCCAATGACTCAGTTTCTTAAATAAATAGCATTTTAGTAGGGGCAAGAGTTTCCTATCATAGATTAAAAGACTTTTTAAGGGACATACCAACCAAATGTAATGTATGGGATTTTTTTTTTTAATTCAAGCAAGGGGATATCATATTTGATAGGGTGGAGGCTCAGAGAAAAAGAGGAAGCTCCCCAGCGAGATGGATTGGTAAAGTGGCAGCATCAATGGGCTCAAGCGTGGCAATGATAGTGAGGTTGGCTCAGGACTGGGCAGTGTTTTGTTCTGCTGTGCATAAGGTTGTTATGAGTGGGCACTGGCACCTAACAATAACAACACCAATTCAAGCAAGTCAACAGTAAAAATGAATTTAAGATGGAGAAAACTGAACACAGCAAAAAGGTTGGATGATATTTGGGTCCATGTCTTCTAGAAATAAATATTGAAGTGTTTACAGGTGAGGTGGTTTATGTGGAATTCACTATAAATAAGCTACTCAAAGAAAGGAGACAAAGCCGGGAGAAAGGAAGGGAGGGAACGTGGAGAAGGGAGTGCTTGAAAAAAGAAAGGCAGAAACAAACTTTTGAAACTGGGTGATGTGTAAAAGGAGATTGATCATACATTTTCTTCATGTGAATGTATGTTTGAACATGTCCATAATTAAAGGGTTTAAAAAATATATTTCAAATAAAGATTCATGTTAATGCCTCTGCATCAATGTATGAGTGTTTTTCTAGTTAAGTAGAATTCCTAAATGTAAGAATGAGAACTTTCAGCTTTCTTGGAAAGTGTCAAATGTCTCTCCAAGTGTTTGTAACAATTTGCCTTTTCAAACCAGTTTTCCCACAGACCCAAAGCTTGTGATCAGACTGATGCAAAGAAAAAAAGTGTTTATTGTCTTCAATGTCTAAAAATATAACTTCAATTATATTCCCTGGTGGTTGTGGCTACTTAACCTGTTGGTTACCTGTGGGGTATATAGTGCTTACCTACATTTTCTGCCTCTAGGAGTCCTGATGTGGCACTGTAAGATAAGCAGGGGACTGCAAAGTCGGTTTGAACTGCAAGGTCTACGGTTCAAGTATACCAGCTGCTCCTTAGAAATTCTATACAGGGTCTCTGACTTGAAACCGACTCACTGGCACTAAAAATATTTAAACTATCATTCCACTTTGAGTGCATGCTGCCATCTGGTGGGGACCTGTTAACGCAAATCCCAGCACAGAAACCCCTCAGGACAAATGTGTCCCACCTTAAGCAATAATCCTGGTGTAGGGAGTCCTGGTGTGGCGCTGCAGGTTAATGTGCTGGACTGCAAAGTCTGTTTGAACTGCAAAGTCGGTGGTTCAAGCTTACCAGCCGCTCCTCAGAAAACCCTATACAGGGTTGCTATGGCACTTAACAACAGTCCTGGTGTGGAGTCCTGGTGTGGCGCTGTAGCATAAGCTACAGCAAGGTCGGCGGTTCAAATCCACCAGCCACTCCTCAGAAACCTATTTGATGTCACTTAACAACAAGCCTGGTATGGTGCTATAGGGTAATCACTGAACTACTAAGTGGCACTATGGGATAAAGCACACACTGCAGTGTTGGTGTTTGAACCACAAGGTTGGCCATTCAAACTTACCAGCTGCACCTTGGAAATTGAACCGCCAACCTTATGGTTCAAACTGACTTTGTAGACCAGTGCTTATCCTACAGCGCCACATTCCAGCGCTGTGGGGCAGGCCCTTTAAGCGTAGTGGTTACGAATCAGGCTGTGAACCACAAGGTCAGCAGTTCCAAACTACCAGTGGTTCCGTGGGAGAAAGATGAGGCTATCTGCTGCCGTAAAGATTTACAGCCTCGGAAACCCAGTTCAGGGTTTGCTATGGGTCGGAACCGACTCGATGGCACTTAACAGCAACCTTTCCTATTCACATAACTTAAGTCTATCTCAGAGTCCTAGTGTGGCACTGTGGGTTTATGTGCTGGACTACAAAGTCGTTTGAATCGCAAGGTCGGCGGTTCAAGCTCACCAGCTGCTCCTCGGAAACCCTACACAGGGTCGCTATGGGTAGGAATCGAATGAGGGTACTTAACAACAACAATAAATGTATCCCAGAAAGCCTTCAAGTCCCAATCTGGTGCTAATGGCCCTTGAGTGAACATTTGTTAATAGATGGTTTAATTCAAAGAAACCAGAAGGTAGAATTAAGTGATTGAGGGCTTGGGCAATTTCCTTACAAATGTAAAATGAAACTAACACATCTAGCTCACAAATTGGTTGTGAGAAGTCCATGATATATGTATGAAAAAGCAACGGGTACACCGCCTGGCACAAAGTAGGTATAAATATATTTTATTACAATCTTTACAGCTTTGGAGTCCTGGTGTGGCGCTGTGGGTTAATGCACCAGACTGCAAAGCCGGTTGAACTGCAAGGTTGGCAGTTCAAGCTCACCAGTCGCTCCTCGAAAACCCTGTACAGGGTAGCTATGGGTCGGAACCAACTCGATGGCACTTAACAACTTTACAGCTTTAATGGCAGCTTCTGAAACGGGCGCCGGGGCTAGCTCTGAAGTCCCACTACCCAGGTTCGAGTCTCCAATCCACCTCCGCATGGCTCTTGTGACCCTCAGGCATGATCTCTGTGCCTGTCTCGGCTGGAAATGGGGATGACACCAACACATTCTGAGTCGCTGAGTGGCCTAAATGGGTTGGCAAAGTAAGCGCCTGGTGTCGACTCAGGCACATGAACCGTCAATAAAATAGCGGTTAGCACGATCGCTGTTTACGCTCCTGCGGCCCTGCACGTAGTAAAGTATCAGGCCATGTGACCGCCCACCAGCCACCTCAATGCAGCTGGGCCTGCGTCACCTCCCGAGCAAACATGGCGCCCCGTGAGGGCCTTCCCGCCGCAGCCAGCAATGCCACCCAACCAAAAATGTCCGCTCAGCGCGCCTGCACGCACGTAGAGCTGCAACTCGAGATCCCGCCTCCAGGCTGTCACGCCTCCGGGTCGCGGCTCACGATTGGTTCGGGAAATGTGCGAGCTCTGGTTGGTAGAGACGGCGTCACGAGGGCCGATCGCTTTTCCAGCGGTGTTCCTCCAGGTGCTGGATCGCTTGTCTGCTGCTGGGTACATCCCTAAGGGGTCTTAGGTGGACCGCAGATCGTAGCTCGGATCCTAACCCGCCTCTGGGAGGGCGGGACCGGCACCAGTCCCGGTCCCTAGGGAGAAGATCCCATTAGGGACCAGACTCTTAGTTGTTGAGGGAATGAAGACTCTTGGTTGAGTCTCTTTATTTGTGTTATAATTTTGGGAGTAATGATGGAAGCTGCCTTAATTTACAGGGTTTCTCAATTCGGAGTGGTGGAAGCATCTGAGTTGGTTTTCTTCGCATTTGAGGGGGCTTCAATTTTGCCGTGTGCGCTTCCACTTGAGTAGTCTGTAGTGGAAATCGCCTTAAAAAAAAAAAAAAATCCCTAAATTATTTGGAAATACCTGATGAAGAAAGGAGGAAATTCTTGAAGGTCGCTTTTTTACCTTGAATTTCTATTTGTAGATCCTGGCAAAAGAAGAGGTAGGAGAGACCTGCCCATGAGCAGACACCAAAATGTACCTTGCTATTATTATTCTAAGTGCAAAGGAAAAATTAGGATGAGACTTTGCATAAATTTGTTACAGATGCAAACTTGTTACTGCAAATACTAAAGGCAAAACGCGCGTGGCACAATATTGTCCATTTCACACAGGATAAAAGTCATCGTTAACTAAACAAAATGAGTCTTTCCCCAAAGGACATAGAAGATGGGGGAATTAGAGTCAGAAGGTGAAGATGTTGGCGGTAGAGATGAAGTGATTACTCAACTGGAGCCAAGTGGTGTGTGGATTTTTTTTGCAGAATTTAGTAACTTTTTTCCTTCATCTTGCCATATATGTATGTTCTCTTCTTCTTTACGACTGTTGCTAGAGATACCAGCAAATGCCTCCAATTTATTCTTGCACCAAATAGAACAAAAAAATTTCTAATTAATCTTGATGTTAAGTGCCATCGAGTTGATTCCGACTCATAAGCAACCCTGTATAGGGTTTCCTAGGAGCGGCTGGTGAGCTTGAACCACCGACCCAGCAAAACATGCACCAATTCAACCATTTCTGCATGACGTTGATTACATTTTTGGAGTTGAGCAAACATTCTCACCCTCTTCTGAGTTGTTCCTCCCTCCTCCCTCATTAATACACTCTTTGCCCTCTAAGGTTCCTATATACTCTTTTGAGTTGCTGTTGTCACTTTGATCCCAGAGAGATTTTATTAATGTCAGCCATCAAAATCCAGAGTAAAACGGCTAAATTGCACATTCCATCTAGTTTTAGTATTTTTGGTGAAGGTTTCCACAGCAGTTTGGGTTCCCATCAACAGTTTTCACACAAATTGTTCGATAGCATTGGTTACATTCTTCACAGTGTGAATATTCTCACTATTTCCATTCTGGTTGTTCCATTTCCATCTATCTAGTTTCCCTGCTCTACCTTCTCGTCATTGTTTTGAAGTCCTTATTGACCAATTGGTCTCAAAGAGATGCTTTTTTTTGTTTTGTTTTTTTAAAGGAACTCAGTACTCACAGGTGAAGTTCTTTATTTTGTGAGGTAATCTGTTGTTTAGCTAAAAGGTAACCTCAGGAACTAGTTTCAGTTCAAGGTTTAAAGAACATCTCAGGGTGATAGTCTCTGGGGGCCCTCTAGTCTCAACCAGTTCAGTAAGTGTGGATACTTCAATAACATGAGATTCTGTTCCACGTTTCTCTCCGTCTCTCAGGATCCACGTGTTGTGCCCCTGATCAGAATGATCAGTAACAGAAGCTAGTGGCATCTAGTTTATATGCCCACCTTAAGTTTGATACTAAAATATGACAAGAAAATTACCAATTTTTCTCATGAGTACTGACTGACATAAAATATTAAGCACTTAGTTTCTGACTGAAAGGTTGACACTTTGAATCCACCTAGAGGCGTCTTTGAAAAAAGACATGGCTGCCTACTCCCGGAAGGTCACAGGAAACCCTTATATGCAGTTTCTGATACATAGTGTTATCCTGAATTGGAATCAACTTTTTGATTGTAATCAACAATTAGAGGGCAACTGGTTTTGTTTTGTTGTGTTTTTTTTCTTTCATGAATTTTGGGTGTGACGATCCCAAACACAATATTAGTAGATTGAATGTAGTCCCAGTGCATTGTGGTCGAGTAATGCATCATGATACAGGGTTTGGGGAATGTACTACTGCAAAATAAGCACTGGACTGTGAGGCTGATTTAAACTTCAAAGTCAGCGGTTCAAACTCACCAGCAGCTCCTTGAAACCCTATGCAGGGTGGCTATGAGCTGGAACCAACTCAACAGCACTTGACAACAACGTTTTAAAGGAATCCTAATGTGGTGCTTTAGGATAAACAATGGACTGCTAACCACAAGGTTGGTGATTCAAACTCACCAGCCACTCCTTGGAAACCCTATACAGGGTCATTTATGAGTTGGAACCAACTCAATAGCACTTAACAATGTTTGAAAAGTGCTAATGCTCAAAAAGTCAAATTGTAAATAGTGGTTTGAAAGAAAAGCTCTTGATTCTTAACATTGCTGCATTATAATCCATAGGTCTGTGTGTCTATAGTATATATATTTCCACACTTAGTCTTTCAACAGACATTTAAGTCTTTACTGTGTGCCACTTCTGACTGTGAGCTTCTGCATTCGTATTTGAATATGTTTTTTGTTGTTGCATTCTGTTGAGTTCATTCTGACTCATAGTGACCCTATATAACCGATCTGTTGGTTAGCAGCCAAAGTTTTAACCATTATGCCACTAGGGCTCCTGGGGTTTGAATATATACAAGTGTAAGTTAAAAGAACCCCAAAAGAATTGGAGTACCTAGCTACCAAGTATTGAATACTCCCATTTCTGCAGCCACTTTGCTAGTGTTTTTATTCATTGTCTCTGGGAATCTTCACAGCAGGTAGACATTCTGAGCTTCATTTTCTAGATGGGAAAACAGACTGAGCCAGTAACTTGCTCAAGCTTCACATTTCCAGAGTGACAGAGCTGGGAGTCATGTATCAGTTGACTGACTTTGAAGCCCCTACTCTTTCCAACTTCATTTCTCCATCTACACTTGGAAGCCAGGTGGCATTTATTTCTTGTCCACTTTGAGTACCTAGTTGTAAAAGAGGAACTTTTTCTCTCCAATCCCATTCAGTCTCTTGTTATTAAGTGCTGTCGAGTCAGTTCTGACTCATGGCAACCCTATATAGGATCTCTGGGTAGTAGTTGGTGGGTTTGAACCACCGACCTAGTGGTTAGTAGTCCAGAGCTTATCCTACTATGCCCCACCAGGGCTCCTGTTCAGTCTAGCAGTTGTTTTAATTAATTGAAAGTCAACACTGGCAACAAGAAAGACAGTTGCTCTGTTTCTCAGACCAGTTTACTTCCTCTTGGCCCAGGGTGAGCTTTCATTCTCTGTGTACTGTGTGCTTTCATCCCCACCCTGCCTTTACATACTCAAAGAAATCACGATTATTTAATTTTCTAATGACTTGCCCTGATAAATGCATCTTTCCTAGTTATCAAAGAAATTATTCTTGTAAACCATTTGATCTTTTTTTTTTTTAACAGCCAGAATGTTCTTTCTTTCTTTTAACTTTTTTTTTTTTTTTAACAGCCAGAATGTTCTTTCTTTCTTTTAACTTTTTATTGTGAATTGAGTGAAGGTCTACAGACAAGATCATTAGCTCCACATTCTGCAAACCGTGCACCCTGCCTCATCTCAACAATTATAATCCCTTCCCTGCAACAGCAGTTATCTTACTTCCTTCGTGTGAACCCTCATTTACATCTTATAGTTCACAAATAAATAAAGCAAAAATACTGGATGCACACATACAAAACAAAAAAGAAATATTCGTTTAAATGTCCAAAGGTCACATTCTGTAAGTCAGTCTCCTGCCCGCAGGTACAGAGTCCATGGGCCTAGAGTCCGCAGCTGCTCTGTATCTCCATGCCACCGCCTCTGCCACCATCTCTGCAGTCACCACTTTTCTAGGTAGGGATCTTACGCTCCACTTAGGCTCTTCCTTCTTGATGGTCCTGGGATTGTCTGTTTCTGAAATGAAAGATTACCTACTCCCCCCTTTAAGTTACACATCTTCTACAATTATAGTTGTGACCATCACACTTAATCCTGCAAACAGTTACTTACAATTAAATCATAAAATCTTATCGCCATCGTCCCCCACCCCCTTTTACCAGACCCATTTGGCAAAGAGGAAAACTATTTAGGGGGGATTCTACCTTACTCCCCTCATTCTGAAACTAAGCACACCCTTGAGAGCTTGTAAGCCAGCCACTTCATGCCTTTAGAGACCCCATTTTAATAGTCTAAATTGCCCATCCCTATCAACCTAGTACACTCAGGAGACAAGCATGTACCTTGATAGAAAGAATCTTCCATTCCATAAATTATTTCCTCTTGTAAAATTTTGCCAGCGATCCAGATCCGATATATGTTTGCCCTCACTATTCCCTGTCCAGTTTTACGTTTCTGTCCTTTGTTTTTTGTCATTTCATTGTGTAATACCAAAGGAACCCTGGTGGTGCTGTGGGATAAACACTGGACTTCTAACTGCAAAGTTGGCAGTTCAAACCCACCAGCAGCTCTGTGGGAGAAAGATGAAACTGTCTGTTCCCATAAAGATTTGCAGTCTTGGAAACCCTATATAAAGCCACTATGCATATATGGGCTTCATGGTACCTCCCGGAAGGAAGCTATTGACTAGGGGGCAGAGATCGATGGTGTAACTAGAAATCATGGGTCCTTGGGACTTGGTTCTGGTTGCCTGTGTGAAGGAGCCCCTACTTACCATTAGTTTGCAAAGAGGTGGGACCCTGCAGGCCTGTGGAGCCATGTGAGCAGTAATTGGCTTAGGCAGTGATTCTCATATTTTCAGAACCCTAGCTCCTTGCTTCTAGATACTCAGATTTGATAGCTCTTGGGAAAGCTCTGGCATTCTCTTCTTTTTTCCTTTTTGTCTTTAAACAAGTAGGCTAGGTGGTTCTGGTGCGGGACCCCTCACACATGACTCCACCTTGAGAAACTCTTGGAGAGAGAAAGCATGTGTTGACATACAAAAGTGCTTACTGACTGTCCCATGTGACTATAATCTCATGGATGGACAGGAGACTTCTTCATTGTTGATGTGTCTCCCCAGATTGTCATCCCTCTGAAGAGTGGCAGGAAGGTGGCTGCTCGTCCAGGAAAGAAGACAGGGAGGAAATGGCTTCCATGTTTGCTGAGAGACTAACATCACCAAGCAGTAGGGGAACCACCAGGACCAGGTGTGCAAAGGACAGACGCACCAAACTAGAGGACAGTGAGAATGGTTGGGTGAGCTATGAGGAAGACCAAGAGTGGAACAGTAAGTAGGACCCGGACGAGGAAGGCAAAGAATCTTCCGGGTGGTTTCTGGCTGGTGGCTAGCCCAAATTGCCTTTTGGGGATGCCACAAGGAACTCCCTTGGGAAAGTTGCCTTGGCGAGCCCTGGTTGCTGCTCCTTTCTTAGCTTCTTTGATGCTGAGACTCAATAAGCTTTTGAACTGTGCTATCCACGTAGTCAGAATAGGACATTCTCGCAGGTTGAGTATTTCTGTGTTTGTGTTCATGAGCCAGGTAGGTAAGGACTCCCACAGACTTGGTTCTCAGTAAGGTTTTGTTTGGTTGTTTGTCTTCATGGAGTCAAAGTGTGTGTGTGTGTGTGTGTGTGTGTGTTTATAATTCAGAATCAGCCATAGGGTTGCTTCTGAATTATGGCGGCCCCATGTGTGAACAGATAGAACTGCTTCTCTTAGGCTTTTCTTGATTATTCTTCATTCTCACTGAGTTTAAACCAACAATCTTTAGGTTAACAGTCAAGAACAAACCCTTTGTGCCATCCAGAGGCTGTGTGTGTGTGCCTGTGTGCGTGTAGGTAGGTAGGTCTAACATTTAAAATGATTTGCTGTTGTTGTTAAGCACTTTTGAGTTGTTTTCAACAGGGTTTCTGAGGAGTGGCTGGTGAGCCTGAACCACCGACCTTATGGTTCAAACCGACCTTGCAGTCCAGCGCATTAACTCGCGGCACCACCTCAGGACTCCGTTTTAAATGGTATTGCTTCTAAAGTTGCAATAATTCTTATCATCATTTTAAATGACTTGAAAATAAAAAAGTTAATAGGGCAGTAACATTTTCCATAGTGTAGCTAGACAACTCTGTAAGCGGTGTTTCTGCAAGAATCACTTGTGATTCGCATCCTCAACGAGTCTGGCAGTATTTAGTGAGGCGGAGCTCACTTAGACTCTCTTAGAAAGCAGCATAGTATTGTACAGGAACTGAAGGATGGAAGGGCCTTTCCGTCGGTGCCAAGGACAACCTAGACTGGGAGACGGAGGCTGAGGAGGCAGGTCAGGCGGGTCTGAAGCAGCCCAGGGAAGGGGGGCTAGCAGCCAGGGATACTAGTTGTGAGAGAAACCTGTGGGCAGAGATGGTTGGATTCCTTTTATGAATTTGAAGAACGGCTCATAAAGCTACACATATTTTTCCAAGCACTCTGATCAGACCCAGCTCACGTCTAGCACAGAGCAGGCAGAGCTGCTTCCGTGGGAAGTCTGTGGGGGGTATACAAGCTCCTGCTCTGCATAGTAGGAGAACTGGCAGATGCCTGAAAACACACTATCCTGTGTTTTGCCTCCACAACCTGTCCAAAAAACACCTGAAAACCAGAAGAGAGAAACAGCTAAACAGAGAGCAGCCCTAGAAACCAAAAACAGAAACTAGAAGGTAACTTCCTTGCGGTGTTTGCCAGCTTCTCCACAGGAGACACGTGGAGAGTTTCCCACTGAACCCAAAGGATGAACAACCAACAGGCTGTCATGGAAACTTGGTGAGGCAAGATGCCACAAGTTCTTTGTTGTTGTTGTTGTTGGTTTTCTTTGTTTAACTTTTTATTGTGAATTGAGTGAAGGTTAACAGACAAGAGCATCAGCTTTACATTCAACAAATTATACGTTTTGTTTCATCTCATTGATTACAATCCCCTCCCTACTTCCTCCCTACGACTTCCCTTTTACATCTTATATTTCACAAATGAATAAAGCAAAAATCTTTGATGTACACATAACAAAACAAAAATATATATCTGTAAGTATCCTAAGGGCATGTTCTGCAAGACATCCTCCTGTCCACAGACACACAGCCTTTCTCAATCCCTGGGCCTAGAGCCTGCAGCTGCTCTGTCTTTCCCTGCCACCGTCTCTGCTGTCCCCGCTTTTCTAGGTAGGATCTCACAGTCCACTCATGCTCTTCCTTCTTGATGGTCCTGGGACTGTCAGTTCCTGAAATGAAAGATTAATTACTCCCCTCTTTTAGTTACACATCTAATTACAGTTTTGACCATCACAATTAATCCTTTAACCAATTACTCACAATTGAACCATAAGGTGGTTTTCTTTGTAGCAAGCTATGTTTAGCATACAATAGGCTGTTTCCTCATTTTAAAGTGTACAGTTCAGTGGCATTGCATCACCTCTGTCCACTATTTCCTAAGGTTTTTCAGCACCCCAGATGCAAACTCTCACCCCTCGGCAGTAGTCACACAATCTTCCATTGGCCTGTCACGCTTTCTGAGCTCTGTGGACTGTTTTTACTTTTTTTCTTTTCATGTAGCAGCTGAACCATCTGTTGCTTTTAAGCTATTTGTTTGTTGTTGTTAAGTGCCATCGAGTCGTTCCAACTCATAGCGACCCTTGAGTAGGGTTTCCAAGGAGTGGCTGGTGAGCTTGAACTGCCAACCTTGCAGTTCACACCGACTTTGCAGTTCAGTGCATTAACCTGCAGCGTGACACCAAGACTCCAAGCTGTTTGTAGGAAACCTCCTGAATTCAAGAAAACTGTCATCAAACTGAAAACAGGTCTCAGTGAATTTTTTGCTCAAAATGATTTCCCAGTTGTTGGTGTCAGCGTTGGCTTGTCCAGGTAGATTCAGATGAGTTAAGAATGTTGTTAGGCGCCTGTCCACCCAGCCAGGAGCTTTACAGCATTTCACAGAGGCCAGTACGCTTCTGTCAAAACCTTTGGTGGGATTTTTGCTTCAGTCCTTTGCAGTTCAAAATGAGTTATTTAAAAATCCATCAACAGCTTGTTTGGTAAATCCATTATCTTAAACTATGACATCTACACCTGTTTTTCAACCAAAATATTAAAAATCAGCCTTAGTCTTTGTGGAAGCATAATTTTCCAACTACAAGCAATGTTCTTGCCTAGAATCGTTTTAGACAATCTCAGTCACAAGCGGAATGACCAAATACATGGAGCTCTGATGGCAGATACAATGCTGCAAGTTCCACTTTATGCTGAGGTGACTGTGATCCACCCTTACTTCTCCCTCAACCCCAGAAATGTTTGTCTTGAAAGTGAATGTCAGTTTTATATGCAGGGACTTTTTAAATGTTTGTGGGGAAATTTCATTATCTTTTGATTCCTTTTTTCCATGAACTTTTCGAAGCCCCTTTGTAAGCTCAGACTTTCCTAGGTAAAACCCAAAAGATATTAGTAAGAATTCACTGAGCATTAACTCATTCCTCACATCTATTAACTCATTGATTCCTTAAGACAGTCCTTGGTAGTAATTACTATCATTATCCTCATTGTCAAAAGGAAGAGGAAAGTGTTGTTGGTGGTGGTGTTAGGTGCCATTGAGTCAGTACTGACCCATAGCAACCTTATGCATAGCAGAATGAAACACTGCCCGATCCTGGGCCAACCTCACCACTGTTGCCACACTTGAATCCATTGATGCTGCCACATGGTCAATCCATCTCATTGGGGGGTCTTCCTCTTTTTCTCTGACCCTCCATCTTATCTAACATGATATCCTTCTCCAGCGACTGGTCCCTCCTGACAATATGTCTGAAGTATGAGAGAGGAAGTTTGACCATCTTGGCCTCCAAGGAGCACTCTGGCTGTACTTTTGCCAAAACGGATCTATTGGTTCTTTTGGGAAGCCCGTGGCACTTTCAATATTCTCCTCCAACACCATAACTCAAATGCGTCAATTCTTCTATGGTTCTCCTTATTCACTGTCTTGCTTTTTCATGCATATGAGGTTATTGACCATATCAGGCATACCTCAGTCCTCAAGCTGACATCTTTGCTCTTCAACACTTTAAAAAGGTCGTGTGCAGCAAATTTGCCTAATGTAATATGTCGTTTGATTTCTTGACTACTGCTTCCTTGAGTGTTGATAGTTGATCCAAGAAGAATGAAGTCCTTGACAACTTCAATCTTTCACCGTTGAAAAGAATGTTGTTTATTGGTCCAGTGGTGAGGATGTTTGTTTTCTTTACATTGAGATGTAATCCATAGCGAAGGCTGTGCTCTTTGATCTTCATCAGTAAATGTTTTAAGTCCTCTTCACTTTCAGCAAGCAAGGTTGTATCATCTGCATATCACAGATGGTAACTTGCCCAATATCACATAGGTAGAAAGTGGCAGAGGCAGGATTTGAACCCAGCACACCAACTCCATAGTCTACACCCTTAACCACTCATGCTCCGCCTGCCACAACCTGAGTCTCTTGCAATTTTTGTTTCTATGTTCTACAGTATTGTTGTCTCTAAAGTGAATAAAGGAATCCTGTTGTAGGGGGGAAAAGAAAATGTTGTGTGGTAGGCCTTAAGTTTGCCAGACATTCCAATTGGGAATGGCCATTTCTTCCAGTTCACAAATGCAAATAACTATTTCATCTCCTGGACTTTCAGTGATCTTTGAACTTTATAATGAAAAGATTGGAAATGAGATACACATAGTACCTTTTCAGAACACAAAATGCAACTACTTGTAATGTCAGTTTCATTTTCTGTAGCGTTTGGCTCAGTGCTGTGTGGTGCCAAGCAGGAAAGCAAATCTAGACCTCAGTGGGTGAATGCATTCTGACGCTCAGACCTTGCTGGAGAACAGGGTTTCTCAGAACTGCTGGCATTTAGGGCTGGATCATTTTTGTTGTGCGCTGCCTTATGCACTGTAGGATCTTTATCAGTGTTCCTGGGTTTTACCCACTAGGTACCAGTAGTACTCCCTAGTCATCACAGTCAAAAATGTTCCCAGACGTGGTCGAGAACTGCCCCCAGGTGGAAATTGCTACTCTGCGTGGGTTCATGCACTGGACTGCAAGTTCGGTTTGAACCGCAAGATTGGCAGTTCAAGCTCACCAGCCACTCCTTAGAAACCCTATACACGGTCGCTATGAGTTGGAACCGACTCGATGGCACTAAACGACGGTGTGTAGAGCCTTGGTTTTAAAGGGTAAACTCAGCAGCTGCCTTGTCTTCATGCTGGTTCCCACTTTCACGTCCAGTGTGAGCACCCTACCAGGGGACCTATAGCGCTAGATCTTTTCTCTATGTGTGTGTTTTCCTTGTCGTCATCTCTGTAGGAAGATTGGCTCCGTGAAGCTTAAAACTGCTGAAGATCAGGAAAAAGCCCTGGAACTTAGTGATGCCAGGGTGAAATCAATGAAAGAAGTCAAAGGACAAGGTGACAAAGAAAGGTTTGCACACAAGGTCATCTGTTCAAGACCGCTGGTCAGGCAGTGGCTTAGTCTCCTGGGGTTGCTATAACAGAACTGCCACAAGGGGGCGATCGGAGGCACAGACGTTTATTTTCTCACAGTTCAAGGGACTGGAAGTGGAAATTCAGGGCGCAGGCTCTAGGGGAGGATTTTTCTTGAGGAAAAGTCCTTGTCTCTTTCATCTCTGTCCCTTGGTCTCTTGGTGATCTTTTTGTGATGTCTCTTCTCTTCAGTGTGTTTTCTTCTCTGTGCCTCAGCTGCTCTGTATGTCAAAGGTGACCTATTTAGGGCTCACCCTTCTCTCATGCTGGAGAAAGATGAGGCTTTCTGCTCCCGTAAAGATTTACAGCCTTGGAAACCCTGTACAGGGTCGCTATCAGTCGGAACCGACTCCACGGCACATAACAACAACAACAACTTCTCTCATGTGGTCTCCTTCACATAGAAGGAAACCCTTTCTCGTGGGATTCCACCCCTAGGTATACCTGTTGCCTTCAAGTCCATTGTCACTCACAGGAACCCCATAGGAAAGAGTGGACCTGCCCATAGGGTTTCCAAGCCTGTCATTTTACCTCTGTAGAGCAGATTGCCACAGCTCTCTCCCAGGGTGCGACTGGTGGGTTCCAGCTGTCGGCCTTTTGTTAGCAGATGAGCACTTAACCACTGCACCACCAGGATCCCTACCCCCAGGTCTAGGGTTGGGATTTACAGTGCATGTACTTGGGGGACACAGTTCAGTGTATAACAGGTAGGAATATCATATGCTATTTTACTCATTGTAAGTCATGATATTTCCAATAACCTCATATGCATGTGAAAG
>NW_006408614.1:3160754-3161688 GCF_000296735.1 Chrysochloris asiatica | reverse complement strand
GGTGTTAGATGAACAATGAAGACAGGGGAAGATTTACGGAGGTAGGCATGGGCTAAATAGGATAGCGGTAAATAGTGATTAATACATAACCTTGGAACACCAGTGTTCTGTGAGTAAATACATAGGATGGAGACATAGTCTGAATAGATAAAAGAGAGGAAAAATGTTTATGTGTTTGACTGTCTTGTGGATATTGGTTTACCCTGCCTACTATTGTAAAATAGACATTTGTGTGTGATAGAAATAAATATTGGAATTACGATTACAGAAAACCTGTAAACCCCCTTTTCAGCCTATATCTGGTTGAATTTGCTAAAAGAGGTGTTAGAATTTGTCCAGGGAAAAAGACCTTTGTAGAGTAGAGGGTGGTACTGGAATCTTGAGCCCTACCCAGAACCTTCTGAGTTGGTATATTTGCATTTGAAAAAAACATGCAGACCAACCCAGACCTTCTGGGAGAACAGGAGATTCATGAAGGAAAAAAATGGACAGTTTGGCATTTTGAGTTTTGGAGGCATCAAGGGAAGCAAAGTCGGTCCATCAGAGACTGGCCCTGAGGAATGAAAGTTAAAGGGAACTGATGAGCCACATGCTTGCTGGTGACCACCCGGGTCTATGTATGAGTGGAAGCTGGGGAACTGTAGCAAGAAAGACATAGGCTGAGCTTGGGGCTGTTCTATAGGCCCTCGTTGACTTTGAGATGAGTGAGAAGAGGAGGGGCTGGCTGGTCTGAAGTTTAGGGAGCTGTGTGAACTCCTGAGCCCCTGGGGGCTCTGGGTGAGAATGAAGAAGCCAGCTGTTCTAAAGTACAGGGAGGTGGGTGTGAACTCCCAAACTTGCAGCTAGTACCCATTTGACATAGCTTTGATGGCTAACTGACCAGAACTTGACCAGATGAAGATAAAGGTGTTTGATACTGTGGGGAAGAAAAAAA
>NW_006408614.1:3149427-3160654 GCF_000296735.1 Chrysochloris asiatica | reverse complement strand
GGAGGGTCAGAGAAAAAGAGGAAGACCCCCAGCAAGATGGATTGGCCAAGTGGCAGCATCGATGGACTCAAGCGTAGCAACAATAGTGAGGTTGGCCCAGGATCGGGCAGCGTCTCGTTCTGCTGTACATAAGGTCGCTATGAGTCGGTACCGACTCGATGGCACCTAACAACAACAACAAGTTTCCAACAGGTCGCTGCTGGCTCCACAGCCTGAGCTTTTCCACCTTTCTTTCCTATCAGGGGCTCCACCACACAATCCTCTTTCTCTGTCATATGTTCTTTTTTTTTTAATGTTTTATTGTGAATTATATGATAGTTTACATGAGAGAATTTTAGTTTTACATTCATTCTATCGTATATCGTTTCATTGCCATGGTTCCAATCTCCTCCATGCATCATCAACCAACCAAAGGGTATACCCTACCAACCCGCCCCTTACACTACCCCTCCTCCCCCCAGTCTTCAGCACACAGTCCCTCCCCATCTCTGGATCCAAAGTCCCCAGCCCACTTCATCACTCCATGTCATCGTCTCTGCCTCTATCTATCTTGGGCCTCGCTGCTTCTCTGGGTAGGGTCCTGCTCTCAGCTCTTCTCCGTTGATGGTCCTAGAGACCTCCACTCCTAGACTGGAGAATTAATCACTCCCTTTCTTGCTACAAAACGTCTAGCTTTACATTTCCAACCCTCACAATCAGTCCTGATAACAATTATTCACTATTGTGTCACAAGTTCTGTCATATGTTCTTGCAGGACTAATATGCCATCCTTAAGCCTCAGCTTACATGCCAGGTGCTGTGATCAGAGAGGTTCCCCCTTCCCTCCCAGTCTAGTTTAAGGCTTCTCTTCTGTTGTCACTAGGTGCCATCTAGTTGATTGTGACTCAAATGACGCTACATACAACAGAATGAAACATGGCCTGGTGCTATGCCATCCTCACAGTCATTGTGTGTGAGCCCATTGTGGCAGCCACTGGGCCAATCGTCTCCTTGAGGCTCTTCCTCTTTTTCAGTGACCCTCTGCTTTACCAAGCATGATGCCCTTCTCCAGGGACTGGTCCCTCTTGATAACATAGCTAGAGTCTAAGACTCAAATCTCATCATCCGTGCTTCTAAGGAACATTCTAGGGCTAATTATTGCAAGACAGATTTGGCATTTCTTAGTAGTCCATAATGTATCCACTATTTTTTTTTAATGTTTTATTGTGACTTATGTGATAGTTTATGTGGGAGAACATTAGTTTTACATTCATCCTATTGTATTTCATTTCATTGCCATGATTACAATCCCCTCCATGCATCATCAACCAACCAAAGAGTATACACTACAAGCCTGCCCCCACCGGTCGTCAGCACACAGCCCCTCTCCCTCTCTAGGTCTAGAATCCCCAGCTGCTCCATCTCTCCACGTCATCATCTCTGCCTCCATCTCTGGCATCACTGCTTCTCTGGGTAGGGTTCCATACTCCGCTCTTCTCCCATGATGGTCTCCACTTGCTCCTGGACTGCAAAGTCAATCACTCCCCTCCTTTTGCTACAAAGGGTCAACCTTTACATTTCCAACCCTCACAGTCAGTCCAGATAACAATTATTCACTATTGTATCACAAGAGACCTATCCCCATCTCCTTTCATCAGCCCCGCCCAGACAGACTGGACACTACTCAGTGAAAGTATCCACTATTCTTAATCAACACCATAATTCAAAGGCTTCAGTGACCTTATTCACTGACCAGCTTTCACATGACCTTATTCACTGACCAGCTTTCACATGCATATGAGGCAATTGGAAATACCTTGGTTTAGGGCAGGCGTGTCTTAATCCTCTAAATAACATCTTTGCTTTTTAACACTTCAAAGAGATCTTTTACAGCAGGTTTATCCAATGAAGTTGCCACTTGGATTTCTTGACTGCTGCTTCCATGGGCATTGGTTGTGGATCCAAGTAAAATGAAATCTTAGGAACTTTGATCTTTTCTCCGCTTATCATGATGTTGCTCATTGGTTCAGTTGTGAGGATTTGTGTTTTCTTTATGGTGAGGCATAATCCATACTGAAGGCTGTGGCTTTTGATCTTCATCCATAAATGCTTCAAATCCTCTGCTTTCAGCAAACAATGGTGTGTCATCTGCATATCACAGGTTGTTAGTGAAGCTTCCTCAAATCTTGATTCCAAGTTCTTCTTTTTACAGCCCAGCTTCTGGCAGTATTTGCTTAGTATACAGAGTGAATAAATGTGGTGAGAGGACACATCCCTTTTCTGACTTTGTTGTTGTTAACTACCATGGTGTGGAGTCCGTTCTGACTCATAAGGACCCTGTATAGCAGAGGTGGGGAACATCTAGCCCATGGGCTATACTGTTGTTAAGTGTCGTCCAGTCAGTTCTGACCCATAGTGACTCTGTGTAGGGTTTCCAAGGAGCAACTAGTGAGCTTGAACCACCAGCCTGGTTCAAACCAACTTTGCAGTCCAGTGTATTAACCCATGGCACCACACCAGGACTCTTGACTAAACATTGTTGTTGTTGTTAAGTGCTGTTGAGTTGGTTCGAACCCATAGTGACCCTGTATAGAATTTCCAATTAGCAGCTGGTGAGCTTGAACCACCGACTTTGCAGTTCAAAACAACCTTGCAGTCCAGCGCATTATCCCACAGTGCCACACCAGGCTAATTTATGTTGATAACTTTGTGTGGCCCACAAATGATGCTATAATTTTTGGCAGAAAAAACATTCCGCACTCCTGCTTTATAGTGTTTTTGAGAAATAGCTGGTGCGTTTGAGACTGCTGACCTTGTGGTTCTAACTGACCTCGCGATCCAGTGGTTGTCTCGCAGCACATCACTCAACATTCCCGTGTTCTGTTCGGACAACTGTCTGGTGATCTCTGTCCAAGTTCTGCATAAGCACAATGAAGTGTTTGGGAGTTTCCATTCTTCTCAGTGTTATCCATCATTTGTTGTGATCACATATAACACAGATCTACATCTGTCTGGTATTTTTGCCTTTTAGCCAAGATCCATATGGTATCAGCGATGATATCCCTCTTTCCAAGCCCTGTTCTGAATCCGACTTGAATTTCTGGCAACTCTCTACTAGAGTTTCTCACTTGCCCTCTGGTTTTTACTTCTTGGCACTTACCGCAGGTTGAATGGGCCTTTCTCTCTCAAGACCCCATCCCCAAGAGCAGAGGCCTGTTTTGTATTTTCACAGCAAGCACCTAGCACCAGCCCTGGTGCTGAGCAGGGTGTTCCCGTAGTGATCAAACGAATGGTAGTGTGTCCTTGTTTTCACTCAACAATCTGCCAGTGTTTTTTCTGTTCTAGAGAGCTTTAAAACAAAATTAATTACATTTTGTTGTTGTGGAAAATACATACAGCAAATATGGACACCAATTTAAAAAATTTCTACATATGCAATTCATTGACATTAATTTCATTCTCACTTTCCTTTGAATTGTTCCTTTCCTACTAACATAAACTCACTGCCTCACTATGGTTCCTTTCTGTTCATTTGATTTGCTGTTGTTAATCTGATCCCAAATAACTAGATCTTAAAAGAACACAATGTTCAAAGCAGAACTCCTTTACTAGTTAAACTAACCTATTGTTTGGTTTACTTAAGAAGACTGCAGGGAATATTTTTGGTTTAAGGTTTAAAGATAATCTCTCAGGGTCATTTTCTTTAGCACCTTTATCCAGCCTCCAGGGTTCCAAAAAGTCTCTTGAGCATTTGAAATTCTGTTCTCCGTTTTCCCCCTTTTGATCAGGATTTTTCTACAAAATCTTGGAAGAAAACATACAGTAATTGTTAAGAGGACTCGTGATGCTCATTAGATCTAAATTCCAATTTTAAAACAGATTTAAAAAAGATTGTTTTGTGTTTCTGTGCATTGAAATGCCAGGACACTGTTGGTCAAGAACCTGCCTGACAAAGTCCTTCATTAGAAATGGAAAGAAGTGTTTGGGGAGGCTTTTCAAGTCAGAGTGGTGAGCGAGGCTGGGATGAGTATGAGGTTTGTTTTGTTTATCTCCCTCACTCCATTCTCACAACTGCAGGATCACCTATATTGAATTCAGGTCACAAGCTGATGCAGAGAGAGTCTTGGAGGAGAAGCAGGGAACAGAGAGGTACGTGGGCTTGCCATATTTTTGTGCCACACTCAAGAGAGAAGCCACAGCCGGGAGAACAGAGATCGGAGGACCAGCCCCTGGAGAGGTAAGCAATTGGAAAGCTGTGTGGATTGAGACTTGCCAGCGTTTTCCATGACATTCCAAAGAGACAGGGCTAGTGTGAGGTCAGGGTGCTTGGTACTTTTAAATCTGTATCAAGGACGTTGGTGGGACAATGAGCGCCAAACAAGTCTAAAGCCCAGCAGACAATTTATTAGCTCTCAAGACTTGAAACATTCCTATGCTCCCTGAGACCATCTGGGTCAGCCACACTGAACAGGAAAAAGTAAGAACATTCATTGCCCTCTCTGCCTAGGAGACAAGCTAAAATGTTAATCAGGTTACTGAGTGGGACCAATCCTCTGGTTTCCCTTCTGTCTTCAAACAGGTCCAATTCTGACCCCATATAAGTCTGCACTGCCCTGTATTTGGCACTCAGAATCTGGAGAAATTAGCTCCTCTGAGCCAGCCAGCTTAATAAAGTCTGGAACTCTGCATCACCTCTCTGAGTGGCCTTGGTTTCTTTGGCTATGGATCAAGAGCTGCTGTAACAGCACCATCTGAATTCGTGGTGGAGACACACAGCCCGGGGCTTCAGCTCTGCCTTGTAGGTTAATGGGTTGGTTACTCTGCTCCCTGTTTGGGACCACCCCATTCTCCTAGTTCATCTGAGTGATAACCCCACCATCTCAGCCCCAGTAGGTCCCATTCTTCTGCTCCCTAAACATTGCAGCCCCACCCTCGGCTGTGGGCAATGGCCCCATCCTCTTGGCCAAACAGACTGGCAGGCACACACTTGGAAACTGAGTTGGTGAAGATCTGATGCTTCAAAACATAGGCACTGGTCTATTGCCTATACTCAAACCCTCCGCCCTTTCAGTTAGCAGCCAAGCCCTTACGATCCAGGGGCTTCATTTTCTTATGTGGCAATTCTTCATTTCCTGTGGTGGTGGTGGTTATGTGCCACCGAGTCAGTTCTTACTCTTAGTGACCTTGTATAGGGTTTCCAAGGTTGTAAATCTTTACAGGAGCAGAAAGCCTCATCTTTCTCCCACAGAGCAGCTGGTAGATTTGAACTGCTGACCTTGTGGTTAGCAGCTCAGCTGGTAATCCACTATGCTTCCAGAGCTCCTTTTATTTTCCTGATGTTGTTTAGTCCCGTAGAGTTGGCTCTGACTCATAGCAACCCTGCATAGGGTTTCCGGGGCTGTAAATCTTTACGGGAGCAGAAAGCCTCATCTTTCTCCCAAGGAACTGCCTTTCGAAACTACTCTTCTCCCAAGGTAGTTTCTAACTGCTGACCTTGAGGTTAGCAGCACAGCTCGTAACCACTACACTACCAGAGCTCCTTTATTTTCCTGTAGTAAATGTGGAATTTTGCTACTTCTTAGTTGTTTTATGTGTTTCAAAAGGATGAAAAGGACAGATGGAACAGGAAAGATACGTTTCAAGAAAAGTGGGAGTGAGCGTGTGTCTTTTTTTACTTCTTTGTGGAGGTCAAGAGTATTCCTACATGTTTGATATTTGATAGACAAAGTCTATCTGTATCAAGAGAACGTAACATAAAACTTTGTTATGAAACAAAACCGTAGTATGAACCACAATGGGTATACCGAAAAGATGCGTAGTAGAAAATTCAATGAACTGAACTAAAGGCTGACATTACACCTTGGTTTTGAACCTGAATAAAATAAGCAACGCTGTAATGAAATGCAGTTATATACTGAGTGATAAACAGTTGCCCAGGCATCAAAACCTTTGACAGATGCCGAGTTTTTAAAAGAATGTCTCTTGAGCACAGCAGAAATTATGTGCCCTGAACAGGAGACAAGCATTTGCAAATAAAAGGCTGATTGATAGTATTATGGCTTTGCAAATTGATGAAATGACTTAGAACTTGCAGGACAAGTCCTTGAAACAGTCCCATCATCCTTGACTTTCTCTCTTGCAGCTGATACAAATAATGCCACCCAGTTGGCTGTATCTAATCACGGGTGAATAAATGAAACTTTTAATGTAACTGAAGAACTTTTGTCGTGGTATCCATGACGGGTACAACCTCAGGAAATGACTTGTTTTTAAGTATTGAGGAAAGTCTTTAAAATTTTAGTGTTGTTGTTAAGTGCCATCGAATCAATTCTGACCCATAGCGACCCTGTATAGGGTTTCCGAGGAGCAGCTGGTGAGCTTGAACCACCAACCCTGCAGTTCAAACGACTGCAGTCTGGTGCATTAACTTACAGTGCCACACCAGGACTCCAAAAATTTAGTGTCGACTGGTCTAAATTAGTGAGCGTTTCCACAGATGGTAACTCTGCCATGGAGTTCAACAACTTGTTACAAAACTGAAATCTCTGGTGTCAGGACTTTGCAGAGACACAGAACTGAAGTCGATGCCTGGACTCATTCTCTAGGAATTACTTTGCACTAAAAACTTAAAAATGAATCATGTCATAGACATTGGCATTTCCACCCTAACCTGGCTACGTGCCTATGACTCCAACCACAGAAAGTTCAATGCTTTGTTCAATTAATTGGATCCATAATATGAAGTTCATTTCCTTACACAGATGTTAAATGGCTGAGTGTGGCAGAGTTCTATAGCAGTTTTTTGAACTACTGGAAGAAATGGATCTTTTCTTGTCTTCTGATGGAAAATCTCTGCCTTGGCTTACTAGCAAAGGCTAGAAAGACTTAGCCTTTTAGGGGGACGTTAAGTAAGTAAAGTAAGTTCCATGGAGTCTGTTCCGACTCATAGTGACCCTACACAGGGTTTCCGAGGCAGTAAATCCTCACGGGAGCAGAAAGCCTCATCTTTTTCCCGTGGAACAGCTGGTAGTTTTGAACTGCTGACCTTGAGGTTAGCAGCCCAATTCGTAACCACTATGCTACCAGAGATGGGGACATTACAACCATCTAAATGCATTGGATATTCCTCTGCAAGGACATTCCCAAGTGGTTACAAATGTATGATTTTGTTCACTCATTCCTAGCCAAACTGTGTCTTTGGGAAACTCATTTAGCAAAGAACAACCTGGCCCACTTTTTTCCAGTGAAGCTGGTTTCTGGAAATAAAAGGGATGGTCCAGACTGCATCTCAAATGTCAGAGTGTTGAAGACTGAATTCCAGAAAAGGTGCTCTGACTTCTAACTTTATGAAAAAGAGCTAATCTTGTTCCATTCACCTTTTTCAACTAATATTGAGTGAAGAGCTATAAATGGAAATTATTACTGTACTGAAAACTCAATGTGATGATATTGTTGTTGTTGTTAAATGCTGTTGAGTCGATTCCAACCCATAGCGACCCTGTATAGGCTTTCCAAGGAGTAGCTGGTGGGCTTGAACCACCGACCTTGCAGTTCAAAGGACTTTGCAGTCTGATGCATTAGCCCACAGCACCACCCCAGGACTCCATGATGATATTGGAGTATCAGAATTCTACAGGTATCTTGGGAACAGTTGCCCTAAATATAAACGTGATTGTGCAAAGATTCTGCCCATGTTTGGAATGACGTAATGTTGGTGACCAGCTATCTTCTGTTCTGAAACGCAATCTTGCTTCCAGCTGAGACACAAAGATGAATTCTCTGCCACATTTCCCCACAGAAGATTTGCAACTTGATGTTGATTGACATTTTGGGGCATCAGAAAAATCTGTCTGAGTTCTGATTTCAGATCTGACAAGTAATACATTAGGAAAATCTCCATCATGATTCTATTTTCAAGCGCTGTTTATTCAATGTCAAATTTAAGGTACCACCTCTGGCATCATGTATGTTTGCTGCACTTAATTCCCTATCAAATTAAAATTTGACTAGACTTCTGGTGGAGCTCTAGTAGCATAGTGGTTACGAATCGGGCTGTGAACTGCAAGTTCAGCAGTTCGAAACTACCAGCTGTTCCGTGGGAGAAAGATGAGGCTTTCTGCTCCCGTAAAGATTTACAGCCTTGGAAACCCTGTACAGGGTCACTGAGTCGGAACTGACTCCACGGCACATCACCAGCATAACCACCATTGTTGCTATAGTATATACTATAGTCCGTTACGTGGGAAAGATGGGGCTTTCTACTCCCATAGATATTTGCAGCCTCAGAAACCCAATGCTGTTGTTGTTAAGTGCTGGTAAGTCAATTCCAACTCATAACGACCCAGTATAGGGTTTCTGAGGAGCAGCTGGTGGGTTTGAACTGCCGACCTTGTGGTTGAGCGCCACACCAGGACTGCAAGATCAGAAACCTATACAGAGTCGCTATCAGTCAGAGCCAAGTCAACAGCACACAGCAGCAGCCGAGTCCCCTCAGACTCCTAATGACCCTGTATAGGTTTCCAAGGAGTAGTTGGTGAGTTTGAACCAGACCTAGAGGCTAGCATTCTAGTGCTTATCCTACAGCATCACACGGAGGCCACACTTAATCCCTTCACAATCCTTATCCAGTGTGAGGGAGATTCCCAGGGATGCAGCATGCAATTGCCACAGTGGTGCTAGCGATGGGCTCAGGCATGACAACAGATTGTGAGGTTGGCCCAGGACCAGGCAAGCGTTTGGATCTGTTGTGCATAGGATGGCTTGCTGTGAGTCAGTACCAACTCGATGGCACCTAAAAATAACAATGACAGCATGCGGTACTTTTTGCCTTTTTTGTTGTTGTTCCCTACTTGTAGTGACCCTGTGCACAACAGAACGAAACACTGCCCAGTAATGTGTCATCCTCACAATTGTTAAGCTTGAGCTTAGCATTATTGCTGCCACTGGGCCAATCCATCTCATTGGGTTCTTTCTGGTTTTCGCTAACTCTCCACTGAACCAAGTGTGCTGTCCTTCTCCAGGGACTGGTCCCTTCTGAGAACATGTCTGAAGTATGAGAGATCAAGTCTCACCATCCTGGCTTGTAAGGAGCATTCTGAACCTACTTCTTCCAACAAAGATTTATTTGTTCCTCTGGCAGTCCATGATACTTTTAATATTCTTCTCCAACACCATTAACTCAAATTCATTGATTCTTCTATAGTCTTCCTTATTCATTGTCCAACTTTCATGTGCATGAGACTATTGAAAATACAATGGTTGGGATCGGGGGCATTTTAGTCCTAAAACTGGTATCTTTGTTCTGTAACACTTTAAAGAGGTCTCCTGCAGCAGTTTTGCCTAATGCAATAGGTCGATTGATTTCTTTTTTTTTTTTCATTGTAGAATTAACTTTAATGAACTTTTAGAAAAGACAAATACATACATTTTGGACATAATCTCATTGCTTTTCACTACACTTTGTTTATCTTTCAAAAAGCTTTCATAGTCACTTATTAAAACATGTTTTAGGCTGAGCTGTGAGCCATGAATTCACCACTGTTGTCATTTCTTCATCAAAATCTTCCTCCTTGAAGGGCTACTTTCAAGGGATCAAATAGAGGAAAGTGTGATGGTGCAAGATCAGGACCAAAGGGAGGATATTTTAACACTTCAAAACAAAGTTTTTGCAGACTGTCAACAGTGTGGGCAGAGGTGTGTGGATGTGCATTGTCATGCAAGATCACAACACCTTCGAGGATAATAGTACTCTGCATTTAATCCAAAGTTTAGACTTCAGCTCTTCAGTGAGCATTTCATTGTAAGGAGCATTGTTGATTGTTGAACATTTCCTGATAGTGTTCCAATACTGGCCCATAAGAATCCCAGAAAGCTGTAAGCTTACATTTTCCAGTGGATGATTGAACTTTGAACTTTTTCTTGGTTGATGATTGAGCAAGTTTCTAGTCCATGTTTTCAGGCTCATTATGATGAATCCATGTCTTGTCACCAGTATGATTTTTTTAAAGAAAAAATTCCTTCGAATATTGGTCCAAATTTTGTTTGCAGATGTCCAAATGTCTATTGATTTCTTGACTGCTGCCTTCATGAGTGTTGATTGTGTATCCAAGCAAAATGAAGTTTTTTGGCAACTTTAATCTTTTCTCCATTTATCGTGATGCTCTTTACTGTACAGATTCTTGTTTTCTTTAGATTAAGGTGCAATCCATACTGAAGGCTGTAATCTTTGGTCTTCATTAGTAAGTGTTCCAAGTCCTCTTTGCTTCCATCAAGCAAGGTTGTTAATGAACCTCCCTCCAGTCCTGAAGGCATATTCTTCTTTTTATAGTCCAGCTTCTTTGATTATTTGCTCAGCCTACAGATGGAATAAGTATGGTGAAAGGATACAACCCTGACGTAACACCGTTCCTGATTTTAAACCATTCAGTATCCCACTATTCTATTCTAACAATTGCCTCTTAGTCTGTGTACAAGTTCCTCATCAGCACAATGAAGTGTTCTAGTATACCCATTATTTGTAATGTTATCCATAGTATGTTATGATCCACACAATCCAGAGTTGTTGCATAGTCAATAAGGCACAGACAAACATCTCTCTGGTATTCTCTGCTTTTAAACAAGATCCGTCTACTATCAGCAGTAATATCCCTCATTCCATGTCCTCTTCTGAATCCAGCTTGAATTTCTGGTAGTTCCCTGTCAATGTACTGTTGCAGCTGTTTTTGAAATATCTCTAGCAAAATTTTACTTGCATTTGATGTATCAATGATATTGTTTGATGATTTCTGCGTTGGTTGGTCACTTTTCTTTGGAATGGGCACAAGTATGGATCTTCTTCACTTCCAAATTTCCTGGTGTAGGTGAATGAGTGAATTCAGGACTTTATCAGTTTTGTTAAAAGATTTCAATTAGTATTCCATCAATTCCTGGAACCTTGATTTTGCCAGTGCGTTCACTGCAGCTTGAATTTCTTCCTTCAGTACCATTGATTCCTCATCATATGTTACCTCTTGAAATGGTTGAACATTAATTATTTCTTTTTGATACAGTGACTATGTATTCCTTCCATCTTCTTTTGCTGCTTTCTGCATCATTTAATACTTTGCCATTAGAATCCTTCAATATTGCTTTTTGAGGCTTGAATTTTTTTGTCTTGAGTTCTTTCAGCTTGAGAAATGCTGAGTATATTCTTACCATTTGGTTTTCTAACTCCAGGTCTTTACACATTTCATTATCATATTTGACTTTG
>NW_006408614.1:3134520-3145922 GCF_000296735.1 Chrysochloris asiatica | reverse complement strand
TCTCTCTTTTTCTTTGACTACTTCCTGAAGTGAGTAAAGAATTTATGATCGCTCTCTTTTTCTTTTAACTACTTCCTGGAGTTAAGAATTTATGATCGCTCTCTTTTTCTTTTAACTACTTCCTGGAGTTAAGAATTTATGATCGCTGTCTTTTTCTTTTCCTAAAGTAGGAATGTGCACCTTAAAAATTTGAACTAGCCAACTGTGTAAGGGAAAAGATTGTGCTGTCAAAACCCTAGCCAATGGGGTGAGACACAGCCTTGAGACTCGTGTCAGGGATTAAACTGCCCACTCAGTGTGCTCACTGGCCTGTTCCTGTATGTATGTACGGCTATGCGCACACACCCTCTTGCAGGAGTAAATTTGCTTTGTCAACGTAATTTATTCTCACTGCGTGTCTTTTACATGACATCGGGATTCATTTCTAACAATACTGTGAGCAAGTATAAGTTGCTGCTATTTGATGAACTGGAATTTTACTTATGGATGCAGTTGCTCAAAATTGCAAAGCAAGAGGGGTAAGGTAGAGTCCCCACTGAATAGCTTTCCTCTTTTCCAAAGGGATCTGGTGAAAGGGTGTGGGGGATGATGATGATAGGATTTTATGATTCAATTGTGAGTAATTGTTAGCAGGATTAATTGTGATTGTCACAACTGTAATTATAGAGGATGTGTAACTAAAAAGGGGAAGTAGTTAATCTTTCATTTCAGGAACAGAGGATCCCAGGACCATCAAGAAGGAGGAGCATGAGATCTCACCTAAAGAGAGGTGACCTCAGAGACAGTGGCAGATGCGGTTGCATGGAGAGACAGAGCTGCTTTGGGCTGTAGGCCCATGGACTGAGTAAGACTACGGACAGGAGATTGACTTGCAGAATATGCCCTTTGGATATTTAAATGAATATATATTTTTTGTTTTGTATGTGTTCATCAAATATTTTTACTTTGTCCATTTGTGAAATAGAAGCTATAAATGGGGAGCCACATCAGGGAAGTAGGATAACTGTTATTGTTAAGTTCCATCGCGAGTCGATTCCAACCCATAGTGACCCTATATAGGGTTTTCCAAAGAGCTGCTGGCGAGCTTGATTCGCCAACCTTGTGGTTCAAACTGACTTTGCAGTCCAGTGCATTAGCCTGCAGCATCACACCAGGACTCCTTTATGTTGTTGTTGTTGTTGTTGTTGAGTGCCACTGAGTCAGTTCCAACCCATAGTGACCCTGCATAGGCATTCTGAGGAGCAGCTGGTGAGTTTGAACCTTGCGGTTAGCACATTAACCCATAGCGCCACACTGGGACTCCATCTCAAGGTTAATGGGTACCTATGGAACATGTCCAAGGAGCTCTGGTTATGAGTCGGGCTGCTAACCTCAATGTCAGTAGTTCGAAACTACCAGCTGCTCTGCAGGAGAAAGATGAGGCTCTCTGCTCCTGTAAAGATTTACAGCCTCAGAAACCCTATGCAGGGTCAGTATGAGTTGCACCGACTCTATGTCACACCACCATCACCACCACCACCACCACCACCATAGAACATGTCCAAACTCATTGCTGTATTTCTCCCAGTTCCCTCACACGTACACCCGGGTGGTCATTGGCAAGCACGTGGCTCGTCAGTTCCATTGAACTTTCTTTCATCAGGGCCAGTCCCTGATGGACCAACTTTGCTTGCCTTGATGTCTCCAAAACTCAAAATGCCAAACTGTCCGGTTTTTTTACTTCATGAATCTCCTGTTCTCCCAGAAGGTCTGGGTTGGTTTGCATGTGTTTTCAAATGCAAATGTATCAACTCAGAAGGTTCAGGGTGGGGCTCAGGATTCCATCTAAGGGCCCTGGCTCTACAAAGGCATAAAACAAGAAGCCTGTTTTTTCAGGGTAAATTCTAACTCCTCTTTTAGCAAATCCAATCAGTATAAGTTGAAGGCAGGCTTACAAGCTCTCTGTAATCATAATTTCCAATATTCATTAACATCACCCAAGTATGTTGATTTTACAAAAATAGGCAGGAGAAACCAATATCCAAAAGACAGACACACAAGCCTTTTAAAAACACTCAAGTTCAAGCTTTTCTTCTCCCTAGGACTAACCCATTCATATGCAGATATCCTTGGGCCTCTGTTGTTGTTACAGGGTTTCCAAGGAGCAGCTGTTGCACTTGAACTGCTGACCTTGCAGTTCAAATCAACCTTGCAGTCCAGCGCATTGTTCCGTAGCTCCACACCAGGACTCCTTGGGCCCCTGGCAGGGTGGGTTTCAGTAGACCCCTGGGCCCATATTCCTCATCTAGTTTAACCAGCATGCCATCAGTTCCAGGCAACCCCAGAAGTTGCTGCTCTCCCCTCAGCTTTAGTATTTTATCCCATCTTCCTTTGTTCTTTCTCTTATAAAACTTCATACTTCCATGAAAGTCTGGAGCTATTGCAATGAATCCCACTCCTGACTGACGCCCACTGCAAAAACCATGTGTGGGCTGGGTCTGACTTCTTCTAACTTCATAAGAGATCATGAACAGGAAAGGTAAAACATTAACTGCCTTCTATTGGGCTGCTAACCTCAAGGTCAGCAGTGCGAAACTACCAGCAGTTCTGCAGGAGAAAGATGAGGCGTTCTGCTCCCGTAAAAATTTACAGACTCAGAAACCCTGTGCACGGTGACTATGAGTCGGAACCGACTCCACAGTAGTTAACAACAACTCCAGAGACAAGCTAGAATGTTAATCAGGTTACTGAGCAGTACCAATCCTTCCTGCCCAGGAGACAATCTAGAATGTTCATCAAGTTACCGAGCCGGACCAATCTCTGGTTTCCCTCCTGTCTTCAAAAAGGTCCCAAATCTAGCCCCTACCAGATTCTGACCCTATATAAGCCTGCACTGATCTCCACTAGGGGCTCAGAATCTGAAGAAGTTAGCTCCTCTGAGCCAGCCGGCTTAATGAAATCTGAAACTCTACTTCACCTCCCCAGTGGCTTCGGTTTCTTCAGCGATGGATCTAAAAGCTGCTGTAACAATCACACATGCCTCCACCCTGTATCAGTGTTGCCAAACGGAAACAAGGGCTTGCCACCTGTCACTGTAGTCAATCACAGAGACGGGGTGAGATCCAATCCAAGCTTTATTAGCAGAAAGCCAGCAGTCTAGAGGAAAGAGAGAAGCAATTCTCAAGACCTTCCTGTCATTCACAAAGAGCAGGCACATTATATAGGGTCAGTTACAGTTGGATGTTCACTGTATCTATTTAAACAACAAGATAGCATTCTTTGGGAAAAAAACAATCAGTGAACTTCCTTTAGCGTCTCAGCTGTTTAATTCCTGAATTAACTGTCTGGGTGGGCTTAAGCAAGTCCTATTCTCCTTGTCCCAGTCTCCTTCTAGGACCAGAAGCTAATTTTTAAACTTCCTCAGGTCCTCATTTGAGACCTGGAGCACTGGGTGGTGCTGTGGGCTAATGTGCTGAACTGAAAAGTCATTTCAACCACAAGCTTGGTGTACAGGGTCACTATGGGTTGGAACCAACTCAACGTCACTTAACAACAGCAACAACATTTGAGACCTAATGACTAAACTGACTCCATTTGGCGTAGGTCAGTGGTGGTAGTTATGTGCCATGGAGTCGGATCGGTTCCGACTCATAGTGACCCTGTACAGGGTTGCTGAGGCTGTAAATCTTTACAGGAGCCGAAAACCCCATCTTTCTCCCGCAGAACAGCTGGTAGTTTTGAACTGCTGATCCTGAGGTTATCAGCCCAATTCGTAACCACTATGCTACCAGAGCTCCTGGTTTAGGGCAGTAGATCCATTCTCTCATGAATGCCTTTCAAATTAGTCAGGCTTGAGAACCAATTTAGAAAACTCATCCTTGTGATTTTGTTTCTTTAGAATCCCACTCTCATGGACCTGCCTGTCTGAGGCCGGGTCTTCTAGATGTTGACCGTTTCTGCTGATTGGTGGTGCTCTTCACTCATATCCTGAGCAAGGTGGTTTCCTTATAATGGATAACGATCATCTGCCTCTGCAGGTCTTCATCTTCAACATGTCCCCTCCCTTCTTAGAGCAAGTTACCATTTGTAAACTGCTGACTACTTTGCTCAGATCCACAATCAACACTTATGGAAGCAGCAGTCAAGAAGTCAAAGGACATATTGCATTAGGCAAATCTGCTGCAAAAGACCTCTTTAAAGTATTATAAAGTAAAGATGTCACTTTGAGGACTAAGGTACACTTGATCCAAGTCATGGTATTTTCAGTTGCTTCCTATGCATGTGAAAGTTGGACAATAAATAAGGAAGATTGCAGAAGAATTGATGCATTTGAATTATGGTGTTGGAGAAGATTCCTGAAAGTATCATGGACTGACAGTAGTCTGGTTATCTTGGAAGCACTTCAGCCAAAATGCTCCTTAGAAGCAAGGATGGGGAGACATCATCTAGTGTACTTTGGACATGTTGTCAGGAACGATCAGTCCCTGGAGAAGGATATCAGACTTGGTCAAGTGGAGGGTTAGTGAAAAAGAGTTCGACCCTCAATGAAAGGGGTTGACACAGTGGCTTCAAAAGTGACTCAGATACCACAAAGATCATGAGGATGGTGCAGAACGGGCCGTGTTAAACAACAGCATGTGAGTTTGAAATCAACTTGACAGCAGACCTCATCAACAAACAGGAAGGAGAGGGACACAAAGTGTGAATATCCAAAATGCCTTGCCTGCTTTCTTTCCTCTCATGGAAGGCAGGTTTAGAGGAAACATGGTTTCCATTTCCTTGTAACAAGATTCTAAATGTTGGTTTGATGACCACACCTTTATAGCTTTGGTGGTTGTGGTTATGTGCTGTGGAGTCGGTTCCAACTCATAGTGACCCTGTATAGGGTTTCCAAGGCTGTAAATCTTTACAGGGAACAGAAAGCCTCATCTTTCTCCCACGGAACAGCTGGTCGTTTTGAACTCCTGATCTTGTGGTTCACAGCCCGATTCATAACCACTACGCTACCAGAGCTCCTTTTTATAGCTTTAGCTTTGTATTTAAAGCATAAAAGGTCCGCAGTTCGAAGCTACCAGCTGTTCCGCGGGAGAAAGATGAGGCTTTCTGCTCCCGTAAAGATTTACTGCCTTGGAAACCCTGTACAGGGTCACTATGAGTCAGAACCAACTCCACGCCACATAACCAACACCATCATACATACAGAAAAAATGTTGCACTGGTTGTGATGTTTGTCTTTGTTGTTAAATACGATTGAGTCAGTTTCAACTCATAGTGACCTTGTTTAGGGTTCCAGATGCCCACCTTTTAGCAATCCAGAGCTTATCCTACAGATAAGCAGGACTCCACTGTTAGCTGCTATCAGGTGGGCTCCAGTTCACAGGGAGCCCCTGTACCATAGGGTGAAACATTTCCCCATCCTAATAATCGTTATATTTGAGCCCAGGTGGCAGACACTGTGTCAATCCACCCCAATGAGGGTCTTCTTTTTCACTAATCCTCTAATCATTTACCAAGCAGGATGTCCTTCTCTAGTCACTGGTCCCTCTTGATGATATATCCAAAGAAAGTGAAACACGAGCACTCTTGCTGAGCTTCTTCCAAGACAGGTTTGTTTGTTCTTCGGGCAGTCCATGGTATGTTTTATAGTCTTCATGCTACCATTAAAAATAGAGTCCTGGTGTGATGCTGTAGGATAAGCACTCAACTGCAAGGTTGGTTTGAACCACACGGTCGTGGGTTCAAATTCAAAAGCCGTTCCTTGGAAATCCTATACAAGGTCGCTATGGGTCAGAACCAACTTGACAACACTTAATAATGATAACCATTGTGAGAAATTCTCAAGATGGTCCATCATCAGGAATAAGCGGGCGCATGAGATTGTGAGATTGCTAGACCGGACACAGGCTGTTGATTGACACCCAGGGATATGTAAGCAGGATGAATGGGGGGCGGGGTGTGAGAAATCTCTTCTAGGACTAGGAACTTTAAATAAAAATGCAGTCATTAAGGCCATGAGCGCCATCCGGGCTAGATTGTGAACCATATTTTAACAGTGAGTCTGCTGGTGTCTACTGCGTTGGGTACCCGATTTTGCAAAATGGAATAATGAAAACTTCATTCTTGCTAAAATAAGTACAGATTGGATTTCTTGAACATTTGTCCGTAAGCACTTGTGATAACTCATCGGTGACCTCATAACCAAGAAGAACTGAGACAGTCTCTGGGTACGACAACGTCTCTTACACCATTAAAAAATTTTTAAAATTATGTCAAGGTAATTGCAGCAGAGCATTAAATCAAACCCAGGACTCCTACAGTAGATTCTATGGCCACCAAAGAGTCCTAGGTACCAGGCTGAGACTGAGGGGCCCATCCACTCCTCAGGCTTCGGTTTGCTCCAGATCAGGACATGCCTCAGCACTGCCACCTGCTGGCCATTTTACAATGGGTGGAACAGGAAAAAAAAAGTCACTAGGGGACTCAGCCCTTCATTCCACAGAAGAGGAAACAGCCCTGGGAACTTTCTGCCCAAGGTCACATAACCACAGCACCTAAAGATGCTATTACATTTGAATGGCTGTCTTGGGCTGAGTTCAGAGTTTTATAACCACACAAGGCAGAGGTGACCTTCTGCAGAGAAATGAAAAGTTTAAGTTTTCTGGCAGACATGATTGCTTTGTTGTCTTCTCCAACCCTCCTCAGTTCTCTAGACACTCCCCTGATCTTTGGTTACCACGCCTCCCTCACTGACTCCACCTGGGCCGAGGGGTAGGACGGCCCCCGGCTGACACTGACCAACATAAACCTAGTCCCTTCACAAGGACAGCAAAGGAAATTGGGGGCTTCTGGGAAAGGTGTTTACTGGCTTGGACCCTGAGATGAGAGTTGGTCTGAGTATGAAACTGACACGGAGAAAAGGGAGAATGACTACTTTGAGCTGCTGGATCAAACCAGTCAAGGAATATGCCAAGACTAGGCTGTGTAGGGCTTCTGCTTGCAGTGAAGGTGTCTTAGTGGATGTGTTTGCTTGAGGCTCAGATCTGAAGACTCCAGAAGCCATACTCTTTTCCCAGAGGCTGCTTATAAAATGAATACTGTCTGGGAAGAAAAATGGGGAAATTAAGGCAGAGAGCAGTGCAAATATTTGCTAAGGTTTCGAAGCAGCTCTACAAAAATATGAAGGGGGCCCTTTTATTGGGTGTCTGGGATGGATTGATTTGTATCCCCACCCCCAATATGTGTTGTAAATCCTAATCTCTTTATCTGTGGAGTTCTGGTAGCATATTGGTTACGAATTAGGCTGATAACCTCAAGGTCTGCAGTTTGAAACTACCAGCTGTTCCACAGGAGAACGATGAGGCTTTCTGCTTCTGTAAAGATTTACAGCCTCAGAAGCCCTGTACAGAGTTGCTATGAGTGCACATAAGCACCACCCACCACCATATGTGGATGGACTAACCGCAAGTTTGGCGGTTTAAACCCACCAGCTGCTCTAGTGGGAGAAAGATGAAAGCTAAGGCTGTCTGCTCCCCTAAATATTTACAGTCTCAGAAAAATCTATAGAGCAAGTTTACTCTGCCCTCTAGAGTCCCAATCAACTGGAAGGGGGTTTAGGATTTTGATGTAGTGGCATAACACTTATCAGCTGCTAACTTAAAGATAGGAAGTTCAAATACACTCAACAGCTCTGTAGGAGAAAAGATCTGGTTGGTGATCTGCTCCCATAGAAATTGTCTGGACTGTGAGGGTTGGAAATATAAAGGTAAACGTTTTGTAACAAAAGGAGGGGCGTGGTTAACTTTGCAGTCCAGGAGCAGAGGACCCTGGGACCATCAAGAGAAGAGTGGAGTGCAGGATCCTCCCCAGAGAAGCAGTGACGCCAGAGATGGAGGCAGAGATGATGATGTGGAGAGATGGAGCGGCTGGGGACTCTGGACTCAGGGAGGAAGAGGAGCTGTGTGCTGAGGACTGGGGGGGCAGGCTTGCGGGGTGGACCCTTTGGTTGTTTGAATGGTTATATGGTTATATATTCCTGAGTGCTTCCATGTACATCCAAAAAAACAAAACAAAACAGGGAATGGAAGCAAATGCTGTTGAATGATGATGCATGAAGGGGATTGTAATCATTGTGATAACCTGAAATACGACAGGATGAGTGTATAAAGATGATGTTCTCCCATGTAAACTATCACTCAATTCACAATTAAAAAAAAAAAATTGTCTAGAAAACACTAGGAGGCAGTTGCACCCTGTCCTATAATGTCGCTGAGTCAGAATCAACTCAACAGCACCCCCTAGAGCCACACTCTAACAGTAACTGTGAGAAAAATGATTTCTATTTTTTTTAAGGCCCATCCCAGCCCACCTTTTTAAGGAGCTCTGGTAGTGTAGTGGTTACGAATCAGGCTGCGAACTGCAAGGTCAGCAGTTCGAAACTACCAGCTGTTCTGCAGGAGAAAGATGAGGTATTCTGTTCCCATAAGGGTTTATAGCCTCAGAAACCCTGTACAGGGTCACTATGAGTTGGAACTGACTCAATGGCACTTAACAACAACAACAACCTTCTTAACTGTGAAAAAAAATTTTTTTCTTTTTTTTTAAGGCCTACCCCACCCCACCCAATTGGGGCATTTGTCCTACATGAGCACTAGGACACTAAGAGTGCCTCCCCCCACTTTGTTATGTCTTCCTTCCCTTGCTCCAGTTTTCCCTGCCCTCCTGCTCCCCTCCCTCAGCTAAGGGTGCAATGACCTGCACTCTAAAGCAAGCATCAAAGGAGTTAGTTAGTGTGTTCATGGGGCCCAGCAGGAGAAGCACTGTGATCCCAATTGGTAGCTCTGAGCTCAAGAGACAGGTTCCATGCAACTATTGGTCTCTCCCTGTCCAGAGCAAATAAGAGTGCTGAAAATTGGAGACACTTGGAAAGAATTCATCCAATAGACTAATGGATATTGGTCTCCATGACCCTAGATGGTGCTCAGCTCCCACTGTCTACAACTCTGAAAGGGATCACAGAAGGTCCTGGCTGGAGAAAATGTGGAATAAAAGTCAAAATCATAGAAATGGCCAGGCTAACTTGTCGGCTAGAGACGGGTAGGGCTCTTGAGACGACGGCCACTCCAGCGAAACAGCTGGTAGTTTCGAACTGCTGACCTTGCGGGTCACAACCCGATTCGTAAGCACTTCGCGCTACCAGAGCTCCTTACCACTAGTGAAATCCCACACCATAGAATGGTCAGCCATTCGAGATCAAAAGTGCAGCATTTACCCAAGGACAAAGTTCAGAAAGGCTGGGAAAGGAGGAATGGAAACAGGAAACACCCGGAGGAAGTAGGATGTGGTGTTATAATGAGGGGATTGCAGTCATTGAAATGAAAGGAAGTCGATGATTTATTGGATGTAAAACTGATGAACTGTTCTGTAAACCTTCACTCCATCACAATAAAAAGAAAAAAAAAAAAAAAGAGAGAGAGAGAGAGTCCAATCAGTCACTGGGCTCAGGATATCATACTTGCTTTACATCCAGAACATTTGCCCCCACCCCAGAGAATTCAGCTACTCGGCAAGCTCCACAACCATTCCGCCTGAATTCTGCCTGCCTTCCTCCCTGGTGTGGACCAAACCCAGTGATTGTATATGTTAGACTACAACTGCCCTGCCCCATAGGGGTTCTTTTTTGTAGGTTGTAATGTTTAGAGGGAGTCCTGGTGTGGTGCTGTGGGCTAATGCATCAGACTGCAAAGTCATTTAAACTGCAAAGTCAGTGGTTCAAGCTCACCAGCTGCTCTTTGGAAACCCTATACAGGGTCAATAGAGGTCAGAATCAACTCAATGGCACTTAACAACAACAACAATGTTTAGAGGGAGTCCTGGTGTAGTACTGTGGGTTAATGCGCCAGACTGCAAAGCCGTTTGAACTGCAAGGTCAGCAGTTCAAGTTCACCAGCTGCTCCTCGGAAACTCTATACAGAGTCGCTGTGGGTCGAACCGACTAGTCGACACTTAACAACAGCAGCAATGTTTAGAGGGGAGTCCTGATGTGGTGCTGTAGGATCAGCATTGGACTGCTAGTCACAAAGTTGGTGGTTCAAATCCACCAGCTGTTCCTTGGAAACCCTATACAGGTCACTGTGAGCCTGAACTGACTGGACAACACATAACAACAACAGTGTTTATGGGAGCAAACTGTTACATCTCATTCCCATAGAGACAGGAACAGCTGGTGTGTCAGAACCACGTCTTCCAAGTGATTCCATCAATTTGACTCCGTGCTGAAAATTTCCCTTCCATCCCAGCAGTACTGAATCAGAATCTCCATGTTAATCAGATCCTCAAGTGATTCTTAAGATTAGAATCACCTTATGAGAGAGATCACATGGGAGATTGTGTTGAAATGTAGACTCTGATTCAGCACACCCACCCCATTGCTGTGGAGGTGATTCTGACTCCTAGCCACCCCTATAGGCTGGAGTAGAACTGTCGTAAACTGTTTCGGAAGCCAACTGCCTTGTATGTCTGCCTTGGAGCAGAGTGGTGTGTGTGTGTGTATGTTCATTCAAACTGCTGACTTTGCAATTAGCAGCTCAATACTTAATCAGGGCTCTTTCTGATTCAGTATGTTGTTATTATTGTTAAAGTGCCTTCGAATTGGTTCCAACTCATAGCAACTCTGTATAGGGTTTCCGAGGAGTGGCTGGTGTGCTTGAACTGCCAACACTGTGGTTCAAACCGATCTTTCAGTCTAGCACATTAACCCGCAGTGCCACATCAGGACTCTGACTCATTATACTTGAATGGAAATGGAAAATCTCACCAGAGGGTCCAACCTAACCAGTTGGGACCCTTGGTGGGAATGGAAGATATTTGGGTTCTCAATTGCAGCTCGTTGGGCCGTAGGTCTGCTCCTACGCCTGGGACCCTGGGAAAAGACCAGCTAGAGAAGGCGCTACAGGTTGCCTGAATGTTTCAAGCAGAATTGCAAACACACTCAATGGAGTAATCCACCAAATTGCCCTTGTCTCTCAAGAGAGACACTGGCCCCCCTAAAATAAATAAATAAATAAATAAATAAAGACACAAATCAGCAGGGATGTGAACATTTGGTGATGGTAGCACGTCACGATGAAAATGATTACTGTCACTGAATTATATACACAAAAACCTGATTAAAATGGCAAACCTTGTATTTTGCCACAATAAAAAAAATTTTAATCCAACAATAAAAATCCCCAATAAAAGTTAAAATACGGTTAATTATGTAAATAATTCACAAATGTACATTCTAATCATTCACAAGAGTAGAAAATCAAAGTTCTTTTTCATCTACCCACCCTCCAGTTGTGGCGCTGTGGGCTAATGACTGGACTGCAAAGCCATTTGAACTTCAAGGTCAGCAGTTCAAGCTCACCAGCCGGTCCTCAGAA